>NC_090750.1:79064166-79306666 GCF_036898095.1 Palaemon carinicauda
TCATATCGCTCATTCATTTCAATAATGACATAACTACCGCCAGAGAGTTATGGGGTCCTTTGACTGGCCAGACAGTACTACGTTGGATCCTTCTCTTTGGTTACGGTTCTTTCTCTTTGCCTACACATACGCCGAATAGTCTGGCCTATTCTTAACAGATTCTCCTCTGTCCTCACACACCTGACAACACTGAGGTTACTAAACAATTCTTCTTCGCTCAAGAGGTTAACTACTGCACTGTATTTGTTCTGTGGCTACTTTCCTCTTAGTAAGGGTAGAAGAGACTCTTTAGCTATGGTAAGCAGCTCTTCTAGGAGAAGGACACTCCAAAATCAAACCATTGTTCTCTAGTCTTGGGTAGTGCCATAGCCTCTGTACCATGGTCTTCCACTGTCTTGGGTTAGAGTTCTCTTGCTTGAGGGTACAATCAGGCACACTATTCTATTTAATTTCTCTTCCTCTTGTTTTGTTAAAGTTTGCATAGTTTATATAGGAAATATTTATTTTAATGTTACTCTTCTTAAAATATTTTATTTTTCCTTCTTTCCTTTCCTTACTGGGCTATTTTCCCTGTTGGGGCCCCTGGGCTTATAGCATTTTGCTTTTCCAGCTAGGGTTGTAGCTTAGCAAATAATAATAATAATAATAATAACTCAAAAATTGAAGATTTTGAGTTATTTATACCTCTGAATTTGCCATTTTCTATATTTATTTGTGGTAAGAACACCATAACTCTAGCAGCAAAACTGGCCGCTAGATGTCGCTCAAGGCATAGTGACTCATTTAAATTCAAACTTATCGTTTGGTTGTCATAGTGTTGTATTTCAGTTGCGTCATGACTGTTTTAGAGAAAGCATCGTTATTGTTCCTGCAACAGTAACATATTTCTTATTATGACAGTGTTCAGACGAGGTTAGTAATTGTTTGATATCATAACTTTTTGTTGAACAGTGAATTATTTAGACTTAATGCGATATTGAAACAATATTTATTCAATTTCTTGCCTACATGCATCAAAATATGACGTTGTTGAAAGTAAAGAGTGTACGTGCAATCAAAATATTTTGTTTTGTGTCATTCTTACAACCAAACAAGCAGTCGCTTGACTAGATGAAATTAGATCTAAGTATATTTATGACATTATTGAACCAAAGCTGTTCAGAATTGCATATTTCAGTCATGATACATATTTGATTATGTTGTCCTTACAACAGAGTATGATACTAGGATAAGTTTAAACCTACAGTTGAGACATTTACTCTGAGCATAAAGTTTGTGTGATTGCCCTAAAATCAATATAGTACAGGTAAATATGACTAGTCGAGGTAAACAACTGTTACAGTTGGCATTGAAATCGGTGGAAAAACAAAAGGGGCATTATCGCAGGAGACTGAAGTGACTGAAAATGTCTCTGAGTCAGGTAAGCTGCTGAAGGATTAAGATTTGTCTATTATTTCATATAGTTAAATCAACGATGATAAAAAATTTTACCTTTAAAATATCTCCTACGTAATGCAAGTATGATAATTATAATTGACATCATTACTGTAGAGAATACATGTTACATAATAATTATGTTGCTTACATTGTTGCAGGAAAGAATGTCGAAGTCCTAGCAAATCAACGTGAGACACCACCAAGTTCTTCCCAGAACACCAAGAGTGGAGAGATGCCGACAATGCAGTGCAGAAATTCATGGGAAAGTTCATTATCAAGGCATAGTTCTACATCAAGCAGTACCTCTTCATCAAGCAGCAGTTCCTCATCATCCTCGTCAAAGAGCAGTTCATCATCAACTCATGCAGCATCACCAGATGTGCTAGACTCTGATGATTCAATTGCAGATAAGAACTATGAACCAAATTGTGAGGAAGATTCAGAAGGAGTTGATAGTAATGACGATGACTCTTCTCTGAATCAAAATTTTGACGCTGCTACACTTGGAAATAGTTACGCTGCTACACTTGGAAATAGTTACGCTGCTAGACTTGGAAATAGTTACGCTGCTACACTTGGAAATAGTTACGCTGCCACGCTTGGGAATAGTGATGCTGCTACGCTTGGAAATAGTGATGCTGCTAGACTTGGAAATAGTTACGCTGCTACGCTTGGAAATAGTTACGCTGCTACGCTTGGAAATAGTTACGCTGCTACGCTTGGAAATAGTTACGCTGCTAGACTTGGAAATAGTGACGCTGCTACGCTTGGAAATAGTGATGCTGCTAGACTTGGAAATAGTGACCCTGCTACGCTTGGAAATAGTTACACTGCTACGCTTGGAAATAGTTACGCTGCTACGCTTGGAAATAGTGACGCTGCTACGCTTGGAAATAGTTACGCTGCTACGCTTGGAAATAGTTACGCTGCTACGCTTGGAAATAGTTACCCTGCTAGACTTGGAAATAGTTACGCTGCTAGACTTGGAAATAGTGATGCTGCTAGACTTGGAAATAGTTACGCTGCTACACTTGGAAATAGTTACGCTGCTACGCTTGGAAATAGTGATGCAGCTAGACTTGGAAATAGTTACGCTGCTACGCTTGGAAATAGTGACGCTGCTACGCTTGGAAATAGTTACCCTGCTAGACTTGGAAATAGTGATGCAGCTAGACTTGGAAATAGTTACGCTGCTACGCTTGGAAATAGTTACGCTGCTACGCTTGGAAATAGTTACCCTGCTAGACTTGGAAATAGTTACCCTGCTAGACTTGGAAATAGTGATGCTGCTAGACTTGGAAATAGTTACGCTGCTACACTTGGAAATAGTTACGCTGCTACGCTTGGAAATAGTGATGCAGCTAGACTTGGAAATAGTTACGCTGCTACGCTTGGAAATAGTGACGCTGCTAGGCTTGGAAATATTGACGCTGCTACGCTTGGAAATAGTGACGCTGCTACGCTTGGAAATAGTGACGCTGCTACGCTTGGAAATAGTTACGCTGCTACGCTTGGAAATAGTCACGCTGCTACGCTTGGAAATAGTCACGCTGCTACGCTTGGAAATAGTGACGCTGCTACGCTTGGAAATAGTTACGCTGCTACGCTTGGAAATAGGCACGCTGCTACGCTTGGAAATAGTTACGCTGCTAGATTTGGAAATAGTTACGCTGCTAGATTTGGAAATAGTTACGCTGCTACGCTTGGAAATAGTGGCGCTGCTACGCTTGGAAATAGTGACGCTGCTACGCTTGGAAATAGTGACGCTGCTACGCTGGGAAATAGTGACGCTGCTAGACTTGGAAATAGTGACGCTGCTACGCTTGGAAATAGTTACGCTGCTACGCTTGGAAATAGTGATGCTGCTAGACTTGGAAATAGTTACGCTGCTACACTTGGAAATAGTGATGCTGCTACACTTGGAAATAGTGACGTTGTTACATTTGGAAATAGTGATGCTGCTAGACTTGAAAATAGTGACGCTGCTACACTTGGAAATAAGGTCATCAAAGAATTAGGAAGCCCAGCTAAAAGAGATTCGAATAGGGAGGAACAACCTGAAAATTGGAGTCAAAGTCTCCAGGAAAAACTACGAAATGAAGAAAAACTGAATGTAATTCGTTCCAACAACATAAGAGTACGGGAAGAAAGAAAAATAATGCCGCCTTGTGGGGAAAAATGCAAGTTCAGGTGCTCAATGAAGTTTATTGAAAAACAAAGAATGTCCATATTTGCATCTTACTGGGAATTGGGTGATATTCACAAACAAAGACAGTTTATTGCTGATGCAACTGAGCAAATTGTACCAAAGAAGAGACATATTTGTGTCAAAGGTACAAAACAACCAAGAAACCTTAACAATGCTTTTTATTTCAAATTGAATGAAGGAAGAGTTAAGGTGTGTAAGTTGTTTTTTATGAACACATTAGATATCTCCAAAAGCCATATCCGCACAGTCCTGGAAAAGAAGAATAAAGTTTGTGGAAATTTGATTGAAAATTAAAATAGTGATGCTGCTAAAAGTGAAAATAGTAACGCTGCTACACTTGGAAATAAGGTCACCAAAGAATTAGAAAGCCCAGCTAATAGAGGTTCGAAAAGGAAGAAACAACCTGAAAATTGGCGGCAAAATATCCAGATAAAACTACGAAATGAAGGAAAACAGTATGTGTCCAAAGACAGAGAAGAACGGGAAGAAAGAAAGGTAAAGCCGCCTTGCGGGGAAAAATGCAAGTTAAGGTGCTCAATGAAATTTAGTGAAAAACAAAGAATGTCCATATTTGTATCCTTCTGGGAATTGGGTGATATTCACAAACAAAGACAGTTTATTGCTGATGCAATTGATCAAACTGTACTAAAGCGCAGACATGTTCGTGCCAGAGGTACAAGACAACGAAAACCAAAGAATTAGAAAGCCCAGCTAATAGAGGTTCGAAAAGGAAGAAACAACCTGAAAATTGACGGCAAAATATCCAGATAAAACTACGAAATGAAGGAAAACGGTATGTGTCCAAAGACAGAGAAGAACGGGAAGAAAGAAAGGTAAAGCCGCCTTGCGGGGAAAAATGCAAGTTGAGGTGCTCAATGAAATTTAGTGAAAAACAAAGAATGTCCATATTTGCATCCTTCTGGGAATTGGGTGATATTCACAAACAAAGACAGTTTATTGCTGATGCAATTGATCAAACTGTACTAAAGCGCAGACATGTTCGTGCCAGAGGTACAAGACAACGAAAACCTAACTATGCTTATTATTTCAAATTGAATGAAGGAAGAGTTAGGGTGTGTAAATTGTTTTTTATAAACACATTAGATATCACCGAGCACCGTATCCGCAAAGTAAAGGAAAAGAAGAATAAAGTTTGTGGAAATTTGATTGAAAATGATCTGAGAGGTAAGCACAGTAATCACCACACCGTTGATGAAGGTATCAAGGATGAAATGAAGGCTCATATTGATTCCATTTCAAAAATTGAGAGCCATTACCTCAGGGCTAATACATCGAGTTTTCATTAACGGAAGCAAGACTGTTGCTGATATCCATAGAGATTATGTTTCAAAATGCAAAGAGAATAATGCACCATTTGGGAACTAGTCTATGTTCTACAACGTGTTCACTGAAGATTACAATATTTCTTTTTTCACCCCGAAAAAAAATCAATGTGACACATGTGCAACCTTTGAAATTCGCAAGTAAAACTGAAAAAAAATAGTCTGCAATAGAAGTATGATCAGCACCAAGTTGAACAAAAATTGTCATCTGAAAAAGCTAGTAATAAAGTATCATCAAATTCTGCTGTAGCTGTTTATGATTTTCCAGCTGTATTCCAACTGCCCAAAGGAGATGTATCCCTGTTTGACTACAAATCCAAGTTATATGTTTTGAATTTTACACTTTATGACTTGAAATCTAACAATTGTGAGTGTTATGTCTGGGATGAATCCAATGGGCATCGTGGAGTGAATGAACTTGGTTCTTGTGTTCTTAACTTTATTCATAAAGGTTGTGAAACTGGTAAGAAGGATATTATTTTTTATTCAGACAATTGCGGTGGTCAGCAGAAAAACAAGTTTATGTTAGCTCTCTTCTTATATGCAGTAAATAATCTGGACCTTGATTCCATTACTCACAAGTTTCTCATTAAAGGACATTCCCAGAATGAGGGCGATTCAGCTCACTCATTGATGAAAGGCAAGTCAAGCGACTCCTTAAGAGTGGACCCATCTATGTTCCAGAAACATTCATAACCGCTATTCGAATGGCAAGAAAAAAAGGTGAGCCTTTTAAGGTGAAAGAATGTGATTATGAATTCTTCTTGAACATTAAAGTTTTGGCTAACGAAATTGGTCCAATGATGAACATGAAGGAGCTGAAAATTTCTGAAGTGAAAATATTGAAAGTTACTAAAGAATCTCCAATTTCAGTATTCTACAAACATTCTTATAATGAAAATTTCAAGGAAGCAACTGTTCTCAAGAAAAAAATGTCAAAAGGAACCTTCACAATTCCACCATGCTTTGGTCACAAACCAGGTATAACATCCAAGAAGAAAGATCTTCTTGATTTGTGCAAGGAAAGCCTCATTCCTAATCCTTATAAGAGGTTTTATGAAAATCTGTAACTTTCTGATAATCTTCAAGAGAATGTGGATTAATCCTTTTATTTTGATCATATAGTAAAAAAAAGGAACGCCTCAAATACAGGGTTACAACTGCTTTGTTATTTACTTTATATTATTCACACAGTTTGGGGACGCCTCAAATGCAGGGGTATAACAACTTTATTTACTTTATCTTTTTCACACAGTTCATATTTTGTCAAAAAGGAGAGCCTTGAATACAGAGGTACAACAGTTTCGTTATTTACTTTATTTTGTTCACACAGTTTATGATTATGTGAACTGTTACTTGTGTAATAACAGTTGTTTATTTCCTTTATTTATTTTTCCTTTTGTTGTAATATAGTCATAACTTTAGTTACAACAGTGGAAAATACGTATATTTCCTGCAATAACGTCATAATTCCAAATTTATTTTTCAAATAGGCGCAAAGCATGTTTATAATAAATGTATTTTTTAGTATGAGATGTCATGTACTACATTTAATCATGGAATAAAAATTTATTGCTAAATACTTTGTTTAAAGTTCCACGGGAGATTGTATTACATAATTAAAAGTTGTTCCAGCACGAAGTACTTACGAACTACATTCTTAGGAGTATTTGGTATCTCCTCCCAACCAACCAGAGTTTTGTGAAGTTTACCCTACTCCCGTTTTCTATGAGGGGTAACCTCAGGTGGTGTGATACGCGCCCTGAGGCGACCCCGGGTCAGAGAGCATGCTTGCTTAGGTCTCGATCCCCAGTAAGTTCTCTGGTCGCGTCGCGATAACATCACGACACTCTCCTTATCCAGTGCGACCCTTTGTGTCTCACGCGGTTCCCACGTGGTACCTTTGTGCTCTCCCTTATCCTTTCTTTTTGTGTTCCTGTGTCTCGCGGTGCCTTACTAGTGCGTAATGGAGCATCCCCGCCGTTGTCCTGGGCCTATGGCCGGTAAATTGTGTGGTGCTTTCCTGTCGAAACCTGAAGTTGACCCGCATTCCTTGTGTTCTTCGTGTAGGGGCAGTGTGTGTTCCCCTACAGCCATGTGTCCGGAGTGCGAGTCTTGGAACGAGGTGCAGTGGGTGCGTTACAGTACCAAAAAGAAAAAGGCGTCTAAGAGATCGCCTAAGAAGTCGAGCGTCTCTTCTCCTCTTGCTTCGCCAGGCGTATCGTCAGACAGAGCCTCGCTGCCGCCTTCCCCCACCCAGAGTAGGGGACGAGGTAAGTCAGTTGCGGGGAAGAGGCCTGTGGCCCTTCCCCAGGAGTCTGAATCACGGGATAGTGGTGTTGTGGCGTCATTCCAGGCAAGTGAGGGGCCTGAGGGATGGACGGGAGTGTGTTCGGGGGACGGAACCCTGGTGCAAGCAGGGCCCGTCTCCTCAGATGATCCCATGTGGGGAAAAACTGTGCCTACCTCTTCTCCCGCCTCGTGGGCGTGTTTTTCAGGTGCTTCCGCAGCCGAGGGTTCCACTGAGAAGGAAGACTCGCCGGCATCGGACTCCCTCGCGTGGTTGCCGCCGAAGACGCCCTTCAGGTCTCCGTTCAGGATGGAGGAATGTTTTGAAACCTGGTCCCCCATCGAGGAACTCCCACGCTCCCCTCCGCCGCCTTCAGCTACGTTTCCGTCCGTCTTCCTGCAGCCCTCTTCTTCCATCGAGCGACACATGGACCCATCAACAACGCGGCACGAGTCGGGCCCTCCGGTGAGAACATGCAAGTCGTTGGGCTCCTCGGTCCAAGACTACTCTTGCTACTCGGAAGACGGAGCCCCGAGGGACCATAGAAGACGTCGTGAGAGGTCCAGCAGGAGAGACTCTCGTTCTCGCTCCCGCTCCAGATCCCGCAACGTGGGTAGGTGCTCTAGATCCCCCAGGAGGAAGTTTAGGAGAAGTGACTCCCCGGGGGAAGAATGGGTCGTCATCCCTCGTAGCAAACTTCTCGAGATGTCAGCAGTTCCGGGCCCCTTGAACTGGCGCTCAAGGGCTCGCTCACCAGTGAGGTACGTATCCAGCGGCAGATACGATCGACGGAGGGAGTCGTCTCTTCAGGTCCCAGCGGACAGGCATAAGTCCGCGAAGGTTCCGACTCCATCCGCCCAGCGGAGAGAGTCACCCCTTCGGTCTGGCAGCCGTGTCCTACGTCGAGTCGGCAGGAACGAGACAAGCAACTCCCTTCGACGAGCAAGCCTGCTCTACCTGGACTTCCGTAAGCAGGGATAAGTCCAGGACGGAGGCCTCTGTCCCAACGGCGATGCCCGTTGTACGCCCTGAGTCGCCGAAGTTGGACCAGTCCAAGATGTTTCCCCCTCCCACGTGGCGACCTCTGTCACAGGCAGCGGAGCATCCTATGGAGGAAATGGACGACAACGTAGAAGGTTCAGCAGCAGAAGTTTCGGCCTACAGGAGGGTAATAGGACTTATTAGGAGGCATCATAGACTGGACGAACCCGAGCCCTCCTCCGACGAAGTCTGGCTCTCGAGCCTCAGCAGGATGGTTGATGCCCCGGTGCTGCAGAGATCCTCACTAGCCCTGCCTTTGGCTAGGGATGTTAGGCTGGGTTGGGTTCACGTGGACAAGATCGTGGCCAACCATGCAGAAGCCCCCAAGACCCAGAGCTCCTCCAAGCTTCTTCAAGGCCTAAAATCCCAGAGCCGGTTTTACCTTCCTGAAGGGCATTGCGCAGGTCCCTGTACTGTGGAGCCTGCAGTCGCCATCCTGGGACAAGGAGCAGCTGAAGAGAGGGCTACTACTGTCCCGGTCTGTTTCTCCCCTTTAGAAGCTGCCATGATGGAGGAGATAGCCAAGGACCTGTTTTAACGTTTCCTCGTGGCTGGATTGGTGGGCCTCCACGTTGGTAGGCTTCCAGTCCTCCTACGACCTCACTATCCCGGAGAACCAGGCCTTACTGAAGGAGCTGATTAGCTCTGGAGGTAAAGCCCTTAAGTTTCTCTCATACCAATCCATCGCACAGGCCGCCAATTGGGTTTTTCATATTTAATGGAATATTTCAAATTGCTTGAAACTTTTTTATAGGACTAGTTTTTCAATAAAATGTAATTTGGTGTATAAAGGTATGGTATTTTTTGTTTGCATCTTAGGGTAGAATTTATTACACGTTTTCACAATAATTTTCCTGAATAGAATAAATATGGTTTGCAAAATTAACTTACTTTAGTCACTGATAACTGTTGACTTCGAAAAGTTGGGAATCTGATTTTAGGGGAGTTGCTCATACTCAATGGGATAAACTTAACTGACATCAATTTATGAGATATAAGGAGAAAAGGGTAAAAAACTATTTGTTCCTTAGCTGACATACAAACCACGCTATTTAATATGGGTTATTACTTTCGGCGTAGCTGAAATGACGAGCCATTAGAATTTTAACGAGGGTTTACTACCCCACTGCTAGTTAGCGGGGTTAGGGAGGGTAGCTTGCTACCCCCCCTTCTCACACACACCTGTGCTTGAGCTCACTTTGCTCTCGGCTCGGGTGGTAGTCGGACGTGTCCGCTTTCACCCTCGCCTTCTTTGACAGCCATTTAATGCTTTTTGGTTTTCCTTTGACAGGTGTGCGTGAAGTTGGCCTCTGCTATGCAAAAGTGTCCTGGATTACCCGACCGCCCTTGTGGCACGTTTATGTCGGCAGTCGATACGGACCCTCACACCCTTTGTCCTTATTGTAGGGGCCAGCGGTGTGATAGAAAATAGTGTGTGGTGAGTGTAGGGAGTGGTCTACCTCTCAGTGGGAGAGGTTTTCTCGGCGCCGGAATAAGATTTCTCCTTCGAAAGTTTCTGTGAAAGGAGAAAATCCCAAGGGCTCTTCTTCCGTGGCCCAAACCTCCTCCGAAGCTCCCGCTCGATCGGTTTCTTCCGAGAAACTGTCGAGTGGTAGAATAGGCCATAGTTCTGTTGCCCGATCTCGGGGTTTGGGAGAGGGAGTTGCCTCCTATAGCGAGGCAGCTCCTCCTCCTCCCCCGGGGGAGGATTTAAATATCCATGTATCTAATGATGATTTGTTTCAGCTTTGGGCTTCCTTGGGGCTTGAGGGTTCGCCCTCCAAGGAAGCCTTGTTTGACATGATTCGGTTGGGGGCCGCTGTCAAACAATCGCCGACTTTAGCAGAGGTTGATCCTCTGTCTAACGTTGACGTTGTCGTGGCAGAGGCTTCCGATACGTTATCTTAAACCTCTGCTCTTGATGATCCTGCTGTAGCTGAAGGCTTAGTTCCTCCCTCTGCACATCCTTCAAGGGAGGAACTAAGTCCAACGGTCTCTCCTGCCGGTGATTCTCCCCCTCGGGGGACTTCACTCACTGAGACTCCTCTTCGGAGAACTGCTGATGGTCAGCCCGCTGACCCCATGGCCACCCAGAGATCATATAAGGCGTAAAGCCCGCCTTCCTCTTCGCCGTAGAGGCCTTCCTTCACCTTACAAGGGTGTTAAGAGGCGCCTCTTTGGTTCATCGTCTCCGCAGTCCGCCGCAGAGGAACCTCGCCATCGTTCTCCGACTCTCCCGGCTACAACCCTGGGCCTCTCTGCAGATCGTTCGCGATCTCCTTCGGTGGAAGGTCGTCCTTACAAAGGACACGCCGACCTTCCACCCGTCAGACCTGCTGACCTGCCGTCGCCGTTCCTGGCTGCTGACGCGCTGTGGGCGCCAACGCATCCTGTTGTAAAATGGGCAACGGTCCCTTCGGGGCATCAAGGGCTTATGCTTAAGATAGTGCATACATCCCTTACGTGCCAGTGCTCTCCTGTGCGCCAGCGCTCACCTGCGCGCAAGCGCTCATCGGCAGAAGAAGTTCCTGTTAAAGTGCGCCAGCGCTCACCTGCGCGCAAGCGCTCATCGGCAGAAGAAGTTCCTGTTAAAGTGCGCCAGCGCTCACCTGCGCGCCAGCACTCTGCAGATCGCCCGCGCTCTCCACGCCAACGATCTCCTGCACGCCCACGATCTTCTGATCTTGGCGCAGTGGGGAAGCTAACTTCTTCCCTTGCTCGCCAACGCTCGCCAGCGATCACCAACGCGCCATTGGTTCCCGCCTGCGCGCCATCCCTCGCCAGTGTGCCCTTACGCACAGTCTCCGACGCACGCCCACGCCCACCGCCACAGCCGGATGTGCGCTCTCATACGCGCAAGAGATGTGTCTCCTGTGCGCGCGCCCAACGGTATCGCCCGTACGGGCTCTTCGGCCGGACTCTGCTCGCCCGCGCGAACAATCACCTTCGCGCGCGCGAGCGCTTATCCATCCTTCAGCTTACCCTCTGCCTTCGCCAGCTCGCGCCCCTGCGCGCCAACAGTCTCCCACGCGCGACCCAGGGCATTTCCCATTGCGCGAGCGCCAGCACGCTCTCCAGTGTGATCCTCAACCCCCCAGGTGCGAGGCTGCAGGACAACGTGCGACAGGTCATCATCATCGCGTTTCTGACCGTCAGCAGCCTTGGTTTGGGTCCCTGGTTAGAGCGGTCATGCAGGCTTTTAAGCCTGTTCTCTCTGAGCTGGGCCACAAATCATTGGCAGCTTCTACTCCCCTGAAGAGGAAGAGAGGAGTGTCGAACGTGGTAACTTCTCCGAGGGCGACGCTGACTCCTCTTAAGTCCTTGAGGAAGGCCTCCTCACCCCACCAGACTTTCACTCCCTCCCCTTCAGACGAAGATTTCCCGTCCTCAGGGGAGTCACGCGAAGTGAGGCATTCCCCCATCGCGCCAATGATGGAAACCCCAACTCGCGCTGGAAAGTCTTCTCGGGTAGGGGTGGAGAAGAGCCTCCCACCATCGTTGTTGGAGTCCTGCATCCCTCTCAGGAAGGAGTCGAAGGACTCCAAGACTGTGCCGAAGTCATCTTCAAGGCTTAGACCGGAGCCAGCCAAGCACTCAGAAAACGTCCACGAGTCCCCTCAGGAAGAGCCTTTGGGGACAGGAGACTTCGCTGCTAGCCCTTCAGGAGGACAGCTGCAGGAGTCAGAGCATGCATTCTGGCAGGTTCTGACCCTTATGAGGAATCTCAACGGGTTTGCGGATCCAGAGATTCCCCCTCGTGAGGGCAAAGACACGGTCTTGGACCGAGTCTTTGGGACTCAAAGACCCTCGAAGGCCAGTGTGGCTTTGCCCTGGTCTCAAGGGGTTAAGAGTGCCAGAGACAAGGTCGAAGCCCAGCTCTCCGAGCTTGCCTCCTCCAGCCGATCCAGCTCCAGAAACAAACTCCTCCCACCTCCTCGTGTCCAACAGAGGAGGTACTTTGACATCGTTGAGGAAACTTTTTTTAGCTCTTCCCCTACACCACTCTTTGGAAGAGCTTACCAGGGGAGTCCCTCTAGAGAGACTCTCCAACCGGCAGGTCTCGTTCTCGGCGACGGAGATCCTTAGCCAGGAGAAGGTAGCGAAGTGTGCCATGCAGGCAACTTCGTGGCTGGACATTTGGCTAGGGTCCCTAGGCATCCTGTTACGTTCAGAGGACTTGTCCAAAGAAAGTACCTGGAAGGCCATGGAGACCTTTTTACTCTCGGGCACTCGCATGATCGAGTTTCTAGCCCACCAAGTCTCAAACTTGTGGGCTAATACCATCTTGAAACGTCGAGATGCGGTGTCTGAGAGATTCCATTAAAAGGTCCCCAATACCGAGATCAGCAGGGTCAGACATTTTTCAGTTATGGGGAAGAACTTGTTTGAGCCTAAGGACGTGGAGCAGGCTGCTGAGAGGTGGAGGAAGTCCAACCAGGACTCTCTCCTACATAGGGCTCTAACATCGAAGCCCTATAAACCTCCAGCACCCCAGCAACCACGTCCTACCAAGACCAAGAAACTGGCAGCGGCAGCGAAGAGGATGGTGTCTAAGCCCTTTCCTGTCAAGGACAAGAAAGGCAAAAAGTCCTCCAGGGGAAGAAAGAATCCTAGAGGGAGCGGCCGAGGCCGCAAACGCTAGGGTATGCAGTCCCCCTGCATGTCCACCAATGGGGGGATGCCTACAAAGTTGCGCGAACAGGTGGCAGCAACTCGGGGCCGATTCCTGGACGATTTCTGTAATCAGTCAAGGATATCGCGTCCCGTTCACAACATCTCTACCTCCCCTGACAGTGGATCCAGTGTCGTTGAGCTCCCTTGCCATGGGATCAGCAAGGGGGCAAGCCCTTCGGGAAGAAGTCCAGACCATGTTAAAGAAGGGCGCTCTCCAAGAGGTCCTTGACAGGTCCCCAGGCTTCATCAGTCGACTCTCTCTTGTAAAGAAGGCGTCTGGAGGCTGGAGACCAGTCATCGACCTCTCAGCTCTGAACAGGTTAGTCCAGCAAACTCCGTTCAGCATGGAGACCGCAGACACGGTCAGACTTGCAGTGGGACCGCAAGACTTCATGTGTACACTGGACCTGAAGGACGCGTACTTCCAGATCGCAGTCCATCCGTCTTCAAGGAAGTATTTAAGATTCAGCCTAGACAACCAGGTGTACCAGTTCAAGGTGCTATGTTTCGGTCTTTCCACACCACCACAGGTTTTCACCAGAGTGTTCACCCTAATATCGTCGTGGGCACACAGGATCGGCATCCGTCTCCTGCGTTATCTGGACGACTGGCTGATCCTAGCAGACTCGGAGTCAGCCCTTCTTCGACACCGAGACAAACTTCTGGGACTTTGCCAAAATCTGGGGATCATGGTAAATCTCGAGAAGTCCTCTCTGCTTCCCACTCAAAGACTGGTATATCTAGGCATGATCATAGACACCAATCTCCACAAAGCCTTCCCATCAGACAACAGGATAGCAAGGCTGAGGAGGGTCGCAAGTCCTTTCCTCAGACGAGAAGAACTTCCAGCCCAATTGTGGTTACGTCTCCTCGGTCACCTCTCATCCTTTGCTCGTCTAGTTCCCAACAGTCGTCGCCTCAGGATGATATCCCTCCAATGGCGACTCAAGTCTCGGTGGAATCAGGGTTACGATTCCCCGGACGTCATGATCCCTATGGGTCCTGCGTAACAGACGGACCTTCAGTGGTGGGTGACAGACGAGAACCTACGAAGAGGAGTGAATCTTCTCGTCCTCCCCCCGGATTTGATGCTGTTTTCGGACGCCTCAAAGAAAGGGTGGGGGGCCCATGTTCTGCAACACAGGACCTCAGGCCTGTGGTCAGAATTAGAAAAGTGCCTCCATATAAATCTGCTAGAAATGAAGGCCGTATTCCTGGCCCTTCAACAGTTCCAACAATACCTGGAGGGTCACTCTGTGGTGGTGATGAGCGACAACACCACAGTAGTGGCTTACATCAACAAGCAAGGAGGTACCTTTTCAAAGCAGCTATCCCATCTCGCAGTAGAGATACTGAGATGAACCGAAGCCCACTCGATTCCACTTTCAGCTCGCTTCATTCCAGGCAAGAGGAATATGCTCGCTGATAGTCTGATCAGAGCGTCTCAGATGGTGAGTACCGAGTGGTCTTTGGATCATCTAGTAGCCAACAAAGTCCTGACTTTGTGGGTTTCCCCGACTGTGAACTTCAAGCTTCTGCTGTACTGCTTCCCCAGTCCCAGATCCCAAGGCACTCTGGCAAGATGCCTTCCAACAACGGTGGGACAACATCGATGTATACGCCTTTCCCCCGTTCTGTCTGATGAGGAGGGTGCTCAACATGACCAGAATATCGGTCAATCTTTCGATGACCCTTATAGCTCCGCTATGGCATCACACGGAATGGTTTCCGGACCTTCTGCAACTCCTAACGGAACTTCCGAGGGAACTCCCTCCGCGACACGAGCTACTCAAACAACCACATGCTAACATCTTACACAAAGCCGTAGCTTCGCTACGACTTCATGCCTGGAGACTCCAGCATCTCCTTGCTGAGAGAGGATTTTTGCAACAAGTTTCGGAAAGGATGTCTCTACACCTGTGAAGGTCATCTGCATCTGTCTACCAGACAAAGTGGGGAGTCTTCTGTGGTTGGTGTCGTGGAAGGGGTATCTCTCCACTCGATGCCACTATTCCAGCAATAGCGGAGTTCTTCGTGTATTTACGGGAAGAAATGCGCCTTTCAGTCTCGGTGGTGAAAGGCTATCGCTCAGCCTTAAGTCTAGCCTTCAGGCTCAAAGGAGTGGACATTTCTTCCTCGCTGGAACTTTCCCTACTCATACGAAGTTATGAACTTACCTGCCCTCAGTCGGAAGTGAGACCTCCTCCATGGAACGTGGTTCGAGTTTTCAGTACGAACCATTACGCCAGGCTTCAGATTCAGATCGCCACCTAACTTGGAAGACGGTGTTCCTACTAGTTTTGGCCTCGGCCAAGCAATTCGGTGAACTTCATGGTCTCTCTTATGACATCGCCCATTCAAGGGGATGGGGGGAGGTAACGTTCAAATTCGTCCCCGAGTTTATTGCCAAGACTCAGAATCCGGGAGTGCCGGACCCTCGGTTCGACTCCTTCCAGATTTCGAGTCTTCGTTCTGTAACAGATGACCCAGACCATCTCCTACTGTGTCCAGTAAGGAGTCTGAAGCTATATCTCAAAAGAACGGCTGCAGTTCGTCCCCAGGTGCAGGCATTGTTTGTGAGCACTGGGAGGACTAAGAAGAGAGTTACCAAGAATACCATCTCGGCATGGATTCGTAGGGTGATCCATCTGTCCCTGAATCCAGACCCTCCTCCGTCACGTCGCCCTATAGCACATGGCGTCAGGGGCGTAGCTACGTCCCTGGCCTTTAAGAAAAACTTTTCAGTGACGCAGGTGCTACAAGCTGGGGTGTGGAAACGTCAGATGACCTTCACAGCCCACTACCTGCAAGACGTGACCCACAGGAGGCTCGATACGTTTTCTATCGGCCCTGTGGTGGCTGCATAACAGCTGGTTTAAAACCTCAGGCTCCTTAATGGACAAGTAGCAGAAGGTTGAGGGCATTGTTACCCGGTCTTAGTCTGCATGAATGAAAAGGTATGTCTGGCCCTTATTCTTTTCTTCATCCTCCCCTCTCTTGGGGAAAGCAGCATCCTGGGTTCTCTGCACAGCTGACCTCAAACCACTGCAGGTAAACCATGTTTCCTTGTGTTCCTAGTATTAAGCTAATACTGTCACGTCCCCATACCCTGACGAGGTGGTATTGGGAGAGTCCTAGCCTAAAGTTTCCATCTAAAGGACTACAGGTCAACTTCCTAGGATGAGTCACACTTCATACCTTCACACACAGCTTATGTAGGCCGCAGCCCTTGCGTAGAAAGGTGCAGGGACTCGTTATTGTTGAGTGCTGACACACTCAGATACTGAGTCCCCGGGTAAAGCCAAAACCCAGTTCTGGCTGGGACTTTCCACCCTTCCTAACGGGTGAGTCACCCATATTAAATAGCGTGGTATGTATGTCAGTTACGGAACAAATGACAAATTCGTAGGTAATTTGTATTTTTCCTAACTATACAAACCTTAGCTATTCAATCAAACTTGCCCACCAGCCCTGTCCCCCTTGAAGTCCTACCTCTAAGCAAAGTTGGGGGGGGGGTTAGAAAGCTACCCTCCCTAACCCCCGCTAACTAGCGGTGGGGTAGTAAACCCTCGTTAGAATTCTAATGGCTCGTCATTTCAGCTACGCCAAAAGTAATAACCCTTATTAAATAGCTAAGGTTTGTATAGTTAGGAAAAATACAAATTACTTAAGAATTTGTCATGTTAGAAGAGAATCTTATTGATCACTCATTAATGCTGACTGGTTTTTTTTTTCCAGTGTGTGATGTGTGTGGGAAAACATTTAGACACTTAGCTCAACTTAGAAATCACCGTAAGATTCACGATGATGTGCGGGAAGCATTCTTTTGTCCAACCCCAAAATGTGATAGGTAAGTGCCACGTACTGTCTGTTTCTATGCGAATACAAACCCTCGTCCTTTAATTGGGGTAGATTCTGGCAACAGCTGGTAATGGCCATAAAAGAATTACCGAGGTTGTGGCATCTGCCACCCGGTATCACTTTTTGTCTGGGTCTGACACCACTCTGAGCCCCCATTCAGATTCTGGTCGCTGTGTTGAACAATAGTGTTCCTAACAGTCGCCAACAAGCCTGAAGTTTTGTGAAGTTTTTTTTTTAGTATCCTCTCCTTTTCTCATTGCACCATGAGTACGGGTGAATTTAGTAAAATGCTGACATTTCCAGGAGAGCCAGGTCTTCATTGTGGAACCTCCACAAGTAAGGTTGAGGTTGAACCCCACTTTTTGTGTCTGATGTGCATTGGGCACTGCTGCACTTCAGATTGCCCTTGTGATGTATGCAGGGAGTGGTCGGCTTCCCATGGGGCAAGATTTCAATGTAGAAAAAAGAAGAAAACCCAATATGATAGTTCTTCCCTGATTTTGATAGCAAGATTCTGTCTTCAAACTACTGGAAATCACTGATCCGGAACTTCTTTGGTTAACTTTTCGAAGGGTAAACTTAAGAAGACTGGTGACCTTAGTTCTCTAGGGCAATTGTCCAAGGTGGTAGACTTGCCTCCTTCCCCTAGAGAACCAGGGAGGCTTATGCTTGAAGATGATCCCAGATCTCCAGTTTTGGATATCCTGGTCGTTGAGCATGCTCCGGCCAAAGTTCTCCAAATGTTGGCTGAGAATCGCTCTATTACGCCAATTCCCTCTTCGCACCGACCTTAAACATTGACTCCTATGGCAATGACATTGTCTCCGAGTTCTCTGCATACTCTCTGGGAGTGAGGGATGCAGTTTCTCAAGCTATAGCCCAGTTGATCTTCCTGCTTTGGCAAAACCAACCAAGAGTGCTCCTTTTTCTCTCCAAGTTTCGATCCTGAGAGATCTTATCACATATCTCTCAGAAGAATAGTTTGCACTAAGAAGAGGAGGCATTTAGAGGATACACCTCTTGAAGATCTCTTTGAGAGGAAAACTAAGAAGCAAATGGCTGTCGGATGAATGACCAGTCCCTTTCCTTCCTTTACCAAGATTTATTATTGACAAGGAGCATCAACTCAAAACCTCATCAGAGTTGCTAGTCATTCTCATCAAGGACTATAAAGATGTGTGACTCTCGAAATTGGTAAAACTCCCTTTGGAGCTATGTATTGCCACTTTACATGTCAAGAAAGGGCAGCCAAAACCTGAGAATCTTGGACTGTCCCCATTAGAGATAGTGTATCAGATGGTCTAGTTCAATCCAAGAGACATGGCCACGGAAATCAGGATGCCAGATAACTCCTAATAAATCAATCAATCAATCGGCACAGAAATCAACCAAAGAACCATCACCACAATCTTATCAGGAGACTGAATCCCCAGGTGAGAGGGACTCTCATTAAATACTTTTGCTTGGTAAGTTAGTATTCTTTTTATTAATATACAGTAGTTATTTTAGAATATAAAATACATCAAGAAAAGTCAGTATTTAATATTTAGTAGAAATTGGAGGCTCATATGGCTGCTAAAAAAATTACTCTTTAGTAAAAATAATATTTCTTTCAAGAAAAACAGAAAAGGGTTTTGTATTTTTCGCAAATCATTATTTTTTGAGTTCACGCCACATGTCTAGTGGTGTGTTATTTCTGATGGAAGGCAAGCTGGTAAATAGTGATTTTCTTTCAATATAAGAGCTAATAAAACCGGGGGTAAAAAGTAAATATCAGGAAAGGTTGAAAATGGCATATGACGAGGTGAGAGTAAGAGAAACTGCTAATTTAGAGGAGGAGTGGAAGTTAGCAAAAGAAAATTTTGTTGGGATTGCATGTGATGTATGTGGCAAGAAGGTTGTTGGAGGCAGCATGAGGAAGGGCAGTGAATGGTGGAATGAAGGAGTGAAGGTAAAAGTGGAAGAGAAAAAGAGGGCTTTTGAAGAATGGCTGCAGAGTTATAGTATAGAGAAGTATGAAAAATATAGAGAGAAAAAGGTGGAAGTAAAGCGCAAGGTACGTGAGGCAAAGAGGGCAGCTGACCTGAGGTGGGGTCAGGGACTGGGTCAGTCATATGAAGAGAATAAGAAGTTTTGGAAAGAAGTGAAGAGAGTAAGGAAGGCGGGCGCAAGAATTGAAGAGACAGTGAAAGATGGAAATGGAAGGTTGTTAAAAGGAGAGGAGGCAAGGAAAAGGTGGGCGGAATATTTTGAAAGTTTGCTGAATGTTGAGGATAATAGGGAGGCAGATATAATTGCTGTTCCAGGTGTTGAGGTGCCAGTGATGGGAGATGAGAATGAGAGAGAGATTATAATAGAGGAAGTGAGGAGAGCACTAGATGAAACGAGAGTAGGAAAAGCATCTGGTATGGATGGTGTGAAAGCCGAGATGTTGAAGGAAGGGGGTGTGACTGTACTTGAATGGTTGGTGAGATTGTTTAATATGTGTTTTGTGTTGTCAATGGTACCAGTAGATTGTGTTTGTGCGTGAATTGTACCACTATATAAGGGTAAGGGAGATGTGCATGAGTGTTGTAATTCAAGAGGTATTAGTTTGTTGAGTGTAGTTGGAAAAGTGTATGGTAGAGTAATGATTAATAGGATTAAGGATAAAACAGAGAATGCAATCTTGGAAGTACAGGGTGGTTTTAGAAGAGGTAGGGGTTGTATGAATCAGATTTTTACAGTTAGGCAGATATGCGAGAAATATTTAGCAAAAGGTAAGGAGGTGTATGTTGCATTTATGGATCTGGAGAAAGCATATGATAGAGTTGATAGGGAAGCAATGTGGAATGTGATGAGGTTATATGGAGTTGGTGGAAGGTTGTTGCAAGCAGTGAAAAGTTTCTACAAAGGTAGTAAAGCATGTGTTAGAATATGAAATGAAGTGAGCGATTGGTTTCCGGGGAGAGTGGGGCTGAGACAGGGATGTGTGATGTCGCCGTGGTTATTTAACTTGTATGTTGATGGAGTGGTAAGAGAGGTGAATGCTCGAGTGCTTGGACGAGGATTAAAACTGGTTGACGAAAATGATCATGAATGGGAGGTAAATCAGTTGTTGTTTGCGGATGATACTGTACTGGTAGAAGACACAGAAGAGAAGCTTGACCGACTAGTGACAGAATTTGGAAGGGTGTGTGAGAGAAGGAAGTTGAGAGTTAATGTGGGTAAGAGTAAGGTTATGAGATGTACGAGAAGGGAAGGTGGTGCAAGGTTGAATGTCATGTTGAATGGAGAGTTACTTGAGGAGGTGGATCAGTTTAAGTACTTGGGGTCTGTGGTTGCAGCAAATGGTGGAGTGGAAGCAGATGTACATCAGAAAGTGAATGAAGGTTGCAAAGTGTTGGGGGCAGTTAAGGGAGTAGTAAAAAATAGAGGGTTGGGCATGAATGTAAAGAGAGTTCTATATGAGAAAGTGATTGTACCAACTATGATGTATGGATCTGAGTTGTGGGGAATGAAAGTGATGGAGAGACAGAAATTGAATGTGTTTGAGATGAAGTGTCTAAGGAGTATGGCTGGTGTATCTCGAGTAGATAGGGTTAGGAACGAAGTGGTGAGGGAGAGAACGGGTGTAAGAAATGAGTTAGCGGCTAGAGTGGATATGAATGTGTTGAGGTGGTTTGGCCATGTTGAGAGAATGGAAAATGGCTGTCTGCTAAAGAAGGTGATGAATGCAAGAGTTGATGGGAGAAGTACAAGAGGAAGGCCAAGGTTTGGGTGGATGGATGGTGTGAAGAAAGCTCTGGGTGATAGGAGGATAGATGTGAGCGAGGCAAGAGAGCGTGCTAGAAATAGGAGTGAATGGCGAGCGATTGTGACGCAGTTCCGGTAGGCCCTGCTGCTTCCTCCGGTGCCTTAGATGACCGCGGAGGTAGCAGCAGTAGGGGATTCAGCATTATGAAGCTTCATCTGTGGTGGATAATGTGGGAGGTTGGGCTGTGGCACCCTAGCAGTACCAACTGAACTCGGCTGAGTCCCTGGTTAGGCTGGAGGAACGTAGAGAGTAGTCCCCTTTTTGTTTTGTTTCTTTGTTGATGTCGGCTACCCCCCAAAATTGGGGGAAGTGCCTTTGGTATATGGATGGAATATTACAATTTTTATTATTGAGACATCGAGTAATAATACTAAGTATATCTAATAATGTTTAAAGAAATATGAAGGTATAATAATGAACTAAAAATTTAAATACAGTATGAAGTTTTGAAAATCAATTACTGTACCCATACAGAGAAAGGACATATTCATATGAAAACTAATAATAATGGATATAAACGAAATATGTGAAAACTATATCTTATAATAAATTGATGCTAATGTACTGTACTATTAATTATGAAGATGTTTTTGAATAAGTTAAGAAATTATATAAAAGATTTCTGTATGTGCGCATATTCACATATTCTCAATACATTAGTGAGAGCTTGAGATTAAGTGATCACAACCAAAGGTAAACAAAAAAGTAGGTAATTGTTGATTGTTAAAAGGCTCCCAAAATTTAGAAATAGAATACAAAACTGCTTTAATAAAGCACAATTAAACATAATAATATGCTTAAAGAAATATGAAGATTTAATAATGAACTAATAATTGTTCCGTAACCGAAATACAAACCACGCTATTTAATATGGGTATTACTTTCGGCGTAGCTGAAATGACGAGCCATTAGAATTTTAACGAGGGTTTACTACCCCCTCGCTAGTTAGCGAGGGGGTAGGGATGGGTAGCTAGCTACCCCTCCCCCCCTCACACACCTGTGACTAGCTCACTTTGCTTTTGGCTCGGGTGATGAACAGACGTGTCTGCTCCCACCCTCGCTTATTGACAGCCTTTGATCTTGTTTTGCTTTTTCTTTTCAGTGTGCTTGGAAGTTGGCCTCTACTATAAGGAAGTGTCCTGGATTACCTGACTGCCCTTGTGGTACATGTATGTCAGCGGTCGAAACGGACCCTCACACCTTATGTCCTTTTTGCAGGGGCCAATGGTGTGACAGAGATAAGGTGTGTAGGGAGTGGTCTACCTCCCAGTGGGAGAGGTTTTCCCGGCGCCGGAAGAAGTCCAAACGGGATATTTCTCCTTCGAGGGTTTCCTTGAAGAAGGAAATTTCCAAAGACTCTTCTTCCGTAGCCCGAACCTCCTTCAAAGCTCCCACTCGATCGGTGTTTTCCGAGAGGCCGTCGAGTGGTAGCGTTGGCCGTACTTATGTTGACCGACCTCTGGGTTTGGGAGAGGGAGTTTCCTCCCATAGCGAGGCAGCTCCTCCTCCTCCCCCGGGGGAGGATATTTCTGATAACAATGTTGCTAATGATGATTTGTTACAGCTTTGGGCTTCCTTGAGGCTTAAGGGTTTACCCTCCAAGGAAGCCCTGTTTGACATAATCAGGTTGGGGGCTGCTGTCAAACAGTCACCCGCGGTAGCAGAGGTTGATCCTCTGTCTATTGTCGACATTGTTGAGGCAGGGGCTTCCGACGAGTTAGGTCAAACCCCTACTTTGGTTCCTGATGCAGCTGAAGGCTTAGTTCCCCCCTCCGAACATCCTTTGAGGGAGGAGCCAAGTCCAACGGTCTCTCCTGCAGGTGAGTTCACTGAGAGAGACTCCTCTTCGGAGGACTGATGATGGTCTGCCTGCCGCCCCCAGAGGACGTATCAGACGGAAGGCTCGCCTTCCTTCTCCCCACAAGGGAGTTAGGAGGCGCCTCTTCGGTTTTTCACCTTCGCAGTCCCCCGCAGAGGATCCTCCCCGCCGTGCACCGACCGTTGCAGTTGCATCCCTGGACCTCTCTGCTGATCGTTCACGATCTCCTTTGCCTGCCAGACCTTCGGACCTGCCGTCTCCGTTGGCTGCTGACGCGCTGTGGGCACCCACGCATCCCGTTATCCAATGGGCATCGGTCCCTTCGGGGCAAAAGGGGCTTTCTCACATTGTGAGTAAGTTCCTTAAGCGCCAGGTATCACCTGCACGCCAATGTTCTCCTGCGCATAAGCGATTGCCTGCTGTGAAGTCTTCTCACCGTAGACCTTCACCTTCAGAGACAACGCCCCAACGACCTCCTGCAGCTGAGATTACGAGCCAGCGCTCTCCTGCTCACCAGTGCTCACCTGCGCGGCAGCGCTCTCCTGCTCGCCAGCGTTCTCCTGTACGCCAGCGATCTTCAACTCGCCAGCGTTCTCCTGTACGCCAGCGATCTTCAACTCGCCAGCGCACAACTGCGCGCCTTCATCTTGATGTGCGCCACGCGCGCCCACGATCTCCTGCTCGCCAGCGTTCGCCTGCACGCCAACGTTCGCCTGCGCGCCCATGATCTACAGATCTGGGCGCAGGAGGGAAGAACCTTGCTTCTCCTTCCCTTCAGCGATCTCCTACGCGTTGTCGGACCTCGCCTGCTCGTCAGCCATCGCCTACTCGCCATTGCGTGCAGTCACCAGTTCCTGCTGTGCGCCCTCCTGCGCGCCCACGTGCTAAGGGTAATTCCCCTGCGCGTGCGTGTTCTCCTAGAGCCCGTCGAGATCCTGCGCGCGCAAGCGCTTGTACACCCTTCTGTGCTTCCTCTTCCTTCACCAGATCGCTCAACTGCGCGCCACCGATCTCCTGATCGCCCGCGCGCTCCATTGCCAGTGCGCCATATCACCTGTGCGCCATCACTCGCCAGCGTGCCCCCTCGCCTGTGCGCAGTCGCTCGCCTACGCGCCATCGCTCGCCTGTGCGCCATCGCTCGCCTGTGCGCCATCGCTTGCCTGTGCGCCATCGCTTGCCTGTGCGCCATCGCTTGCCAACGCACCATCGCTCGTCAGCGCGCCATCGCTCGCCCGCGCGCCCTCTCCATCATCTCCGCGCGCGCGAAACAGGCAAGCTCCTATCGCGCGAGCACCAGCGCGATCCCCAGTGCGAGCCACTGCGCGAGCCTACAGGAACGAGAACTGCCAGGTCGTCATCCCCCCGCCCCTCCAGATAGGTTCAAGAACCAACCTTCTTCTTCCCTTTCTTTTCAGGCAGGCCCAGTTGTTGTTTCTACTCCGAAGGATAGCCCGATCCCCTTCCCTCCAGAGGGAGTCTCTAAGCAGCCATGGTTCAGGTCCCTCATCAGAGCTGTCGTGCAGGCTGCCAAACCTGCCTTCGCTGAGATGGGCCTCAAATCAATGGCGGCTCCGACCTCACTGAAGAGGAAGAGAGGAGTAGAAGTCGTGGTAACTTCTACAATGGTCAAGCTTGCTCCTCGGACATCCTTGAGGAAGGCTCCCCCCCCCCCCCCGACTTTCTCTCCCTCTCCTGTGGACGAGGATTTTCTATCCTCGGGAATCTTCCGAGGTGAGGCGTTCTCCCATCGCACCAATGGGAGAAACCCCGCCTCGCGCAGGAGAATTGTCCCGGGTTGGGGCGGAGAAGAGCCCTCCTGTATTCCTCCCAGGAGGGAACCTAAGGACTCCAAGACAGTCCCCAAGTCATCCTCAAGAATTCGCCCAGAGCCAACAAGACCTGCAGAGAACGTCCACGTGTCCCCCCAAGAAGAGCCTTTGGGGACAGGAGACTTTGCTGCCAGTTCTCCAGGAGGGGAGCCACAGGAGTCAGAGCATGCCTTCTGGCAGGTTCTGACCCTGATGAGGCATCTCAACAGGTTTCCTGATCCTGAGATTCCTCCTCGAGAGGGCAAGGACATGGTCCTGGACCGAGTCTTTGGCACTCAGAAGCCTGCTAAGGCCAGTGCAGCTTTGCCCTGGTCCCAAGGAGTGAAGAGTGCCAGGGATGAGGTTGAGGGCCAGCTCTCCGAGCTCGCCTCCTCCAGCCGTTCCACTGCTGGCAACAAGCTCCTCCCTCCTCCTCGTATCCACCAGAGGAGGTACTTTGAGATCATGGAGGAGTCTTGTTTAGCTCTTCCCTTGCACCACTCTGTGGAAGAGCTTACCAAGGGAGTCCCTCTTGAGAGACTCTAGCCGGCAAGTGACTTTCTCGGCGACAGAAATCCTAAGCCAGGAGAAGGTTGCAAAGTGTGCCATGCAGGCTACTTCGTGGCTTGACATCTAGCTGGGGTCTCTTGGCATCCTGTTGCGATCCAAAGACCTGTCTAAGGAGAGCACCAGGAAGGCCCTGGAGACCTTCCTCCTCTCGGGCACCTACACCATTGAGTTTCTGGCCCACCAAGTCTCGAACTTGTGGGCTAATTCGATCCTGAAATGACGTGATGCGGTGGCAGAGAGGTTCCACACGAAGGTCCCAACCATCGAGGTCAGCAGGCTCAGACATTCTTCCATTTTGGGGAAGAATTTGTTTGAGCCTAAAGACGTGGAACAGGCAGCCGAGAGAAGGAGTAAGTCCAACCAGGACTCCCTCTTTCATAGGGCTCTTACATCGAAGCCCTATAAACCTCCGGCACCTTAACAATCTCGCCTGTCCAAGACGACGAAACCGGCTATGGCAGCAAAGACAACGGTGTCGAAGCCCTTTCCTGTCAAAGATATGAAAGGCAAAAAGTCCTCCAGGGGAGGCAAGAATCCTAGAGGGAGTGGCCGAAGCCGCAAACGCTAGGATTGGCAATCCCCCCCGCATGTCCACCAGTGGGGGGATGCCTTCTAAGTTGCGCAGACAGGTGGCAGCAACTCTGGGCCGATTCCCGGACGATTTCCGTAATCAGTCAGGGATATCGCGTCCCGTTCATAACGTCTCTACCTCCCCTGACAGCGGATCCAGTGGGGTGAGCTCCTTTGCCATGGGATCGGCAAGGGGGTAAGCCCTAGGGGCAGAAGTCGAGACCATGTTAAAGAAGGGCGCTCTCCAGGAGGTCATCGACAGTTCCCCAGGCTTCTTCAGTCGACCCTTTCTTGTAAAGAAGGTGTCGGGAGGCTGGAGACCAGTCATCGACCTTTCAGCCCTGAACAGGTTTGTCAAACAAACCCCGTTCAGCATGGAGACGGCGGACACGGTCAGACTTGCGGTGAGACCACAAGACTTCATGTGTACACTGTACCTGAAGGAGGCGTACTTCCAGATCCCAATCCATCCGTCTTCAAGGAAGTACTTAAGATTCAGCCTAGACAACAAGATCTACCAGTTCAAGGTGCTGTGTTTCGGTCTTTCCACAGCACCTCAGGTATTCACCAGAGTGTTCACCCTGTTTTCTTCGTGGGCACACAGGATCGGCATTCGTCTCCTCCGTTATCTGGACGACTGGCTGATCCTGGCAGACTCAGAGTCAACCCTTCTTCGACACCGAGACAAGCTTCTGGGACTTTGCCAAGATCTAGGGATCATGGTAAATCTTGAGAAGTCTTCTCTGCTTCCAACTCAGCAACTGGTATATCTAGACATGATCTTGGACACCAATCTCCACAAAGCCTTCCCATCAGACGACAGGATAGCAAGGCTGAGGAGGGTTGCTGATCCTTTCCTCAGACGAGAAGAACTCCCAGCCCAATCGTGGTTACGTCTTCTCGGTCACCTTTCTTCACTGGCCCGTCTAGTTCTAAATGGTCGCCTCAGGATGAGATCCCTGCAATGGCGACTAAAGTCCCAGTGGAATCAAGGACACGATTCCCCGGACGTCTTGGTCCCTATGGGTCCTGCAGAATAGAGGATTGTCTATTCATATCTGTTGTACATGTTATAATTATTATATGATCCTATTTCATTCATGTGCATTATAGGATCCTATTTCATTTATGTGTATTGTGTCGTCTATACATTATGTGCATTATAGGATCCTATTTCATTTATGTGTATTGCGTCATCTATACATTGGCGCTCATTTGTGAGAATGTAAGTAAACAGTGTTTCAGTTTGGCAGTTCATTTACTCGCTGCGTATATGGTACAGTATTATTATCTATAGACTTAAGCTAAACTTTATTATCGATTATATGCTAGCAGCAAATGGTTCATTAGCTAGCTGTGTATACTGTGAATTTACTAACTGACTCATATATGCTATTAGGTGTCAGTGTAATTTCATATTGAATTTATTTTGACTGCCAATGGAAATGCCATTTTATTTCTCATTGTGCTATCTTTCATTGCAGATATTATCATTGTCATGTGATGCCTTCCAAGTGATAATAAACATTTCATGAACAAAAAGTGAATCTTATTTATGATAATATCAGTGATCTTGCTACATTAAAATGCCTGCTGTACAATGCCCCATCGACAATTGCAATTATGTGACCCCCGACCTGTCTGACGCCATTGTTGCTGCCCTACTGACTGCCCATTGCATAAACCACACAGCTGCTGCTCGACCAGGTGCTGCAGCGCAACATGCACAAGTGGAAAAGGTTAAGAGGCCTACCATCACTGCCGCAGGAACCACTGAAGAATGGTCATATTTTTTAATAAGGTGGGATGAATATGTAAATGCCACAGCCATTAACGGGCAAGAAGCTGTTGTTCAGCTGCTAGAGTGTTGTGAAGATCAATTGCGTAAAGATGTAACTAGAGCTGCTGGAGGCAGCCTCCTCGCAAAACCTATTGCCGAAGTCATTGCTGCCATTCGAGCCCTAGCCGTACGTGAAGAAAATGTAATGGTGGCACGGGTCACACTCCATAATATGAGGCAAGACAGAGACGAACCCATCCGAGCATTTGGAGCCAGATTAAGGGGGCAAGCTGGTATATGTAAATTCCTCCTAGATTGCCCTTCCTGCGATAGTGAAGTGAATTATACCGAGCCAATTATTCAGGATATCCTTATCAGAGGCATTGAAGACCAGGAGATACAACTTGACCTGTTGGGTCACACAAATCAAAACATGACACTAGAAGAAGTTTTTAGATTTGTAGAAAGAAAAGAAGCCGGTAAACGCTCAGCGTCTTTATTCACGGAATCCCTAAGCACCGATGCCTCAAGTTCGTACAAAAAATTTAACCGAACCAGGATTGTGAAACATGACTTAAATAAACCTGCTTCTGATGTGAGTTGCTCTTATTGTGGTAAAACAGGGCATGGCAGAAAGGCCCCTGCAAGTTTCAGAAAATCAGAATGCCCTGCATTTGATAAAACATGCCTTTCTTGCAATAAATTACACCATTTTGCTTCAGTTTGCCGGAAGAAATCACCTCAGGCAAGTGGAATACAATCACATGCTGCAATCCAACCTGAAGATAATGCTGTGTTTAATGAACTTTGTTCTGTCACCACATATCATTACAACTCGTCCATTACACTTGATCACCATCAGTATGACGCTATGTCAAAATCATGGATTAAAAGGCCCTCTGGGCCCCAACCATTCATTAACCTCAAAATATCCACTTCCACAGAAGACTATTCCCACTTCGGCTTCAAACTTCACGCCCCACCGAAAGCAGCAGAGGCTCGAGTAATGGCAGACACAGGCTGTCAGAGTTGTCTAGCAGGTATCCATGCTCTGAATAAACTTCACATCAAGCATTCTGATCTAATTCCAGTTAATATCTCCATGAAAGCTGCCAACAGTAAAGGCATAAATATTCTAGGAGCCGTTATTCTTCGCTTTACAGGTACCAACAACAGGAGTAAATTGGTTGAAACCAGACAAATCACCTATGTCACCGACAACTCTGACAAGATTTACTTGAGCAAAGAGGGCTGCATCGCCTTAGGTATAATCTCTTCCACCTTCCCCTGCATTGGCGAAGCGACACAGGAAACATCATCGACTAATATTCAGACAGAGGAATGCTCGTGCCCCCAGAGACAACTCCCCCCACCACCACCCCAAAAGTTACCATTCGCTGCAACGGAGGCTAATAGAGAGAAGTTGCAGAAGTTCCTCCTAGAGCACTACGCATCCAGCACTTTTAATACATGTGAACACCAAAAGCTACCCATGATGTCAGGACCCCCGTTAAAATTAATGATTGATCCACATGCTGAACCATTAGCGGTACATACCCCTATACCCGTTCCCCTTCACTGGCAGGATGAGGTAAAACAAGGACTGGACCAGGATGTGAACCTAGGAGTCCTCGAACAGGTGCCCATAGGCGAGCCTGTCACATGGATGAGCCGTATGGTAGTTTGCGCCAAGAAGAATGGTAAACCACGTCGCACAGTAGATCTGCAAGCCCTCAACCTCCATGCCACTCGCGAAACACACCACACACCATCCCCTTTCCATCAAGCTCGTGCAGTGCCAGCAGGTAAACGTAAAACCGTCCTAGATGCCTGGAATGGATACCACAGCGTACCGCTACGGCCCGAAGACCGTCACCTAACAACATTCATCACACCATGGGGCCGCTACAGGTATTGCACGGCCCCACAAGGATACATAGCTTCTGGTGACGGCTATTCCAGACGATACGACGAACTGGTCGGTCATATCCCGAACAAAACTAAGTGCATCGATGACACGTTGCTCTGGGCAGACAACATAGAGGAGAGTTTCTTCCAGACAGTACAATGGTTAGATATTTGTGGTCATAATGGTATAATTTTAAATCCTGACAAGTTTGTTTTTTCAGCTAACACTGTCCAGTTTGCGGGGTTTGAAATCACACCAGATTGCGTCCGGCCATGTGAGAAATATTTGTCTTCAATACGCGATTTCCCCACACCAAAAAACATAACCGACGTGCGCTCCTGGTTTGGCCTCATCAATCAAGTCTCCTATGCCTTCTCTATGACCAAACGCATGACCCCGTTTCGTAACTTTTTGCGGCCTGGCAACCCTTTCTGTTGGGACAGACACATGGACACCCTTTTTGAGGAATCTAAAGATCACATAATCGACGAAATCAAGAGGGGCGTTCAGATCTACGATAAAGAAAAACCAAGATGCCTTGCTACCGACTGGTTGAAATCAGGCATTGGGTTCTGGCTCACCCAAAAACACTGCCTGTGCACACCAACCCGGCCATTTTGCTGCAAATCGGGCTGGAAAACCACCTTAATTGGGAGTAGATTCACACACCCAGCAGAGTCTCGTTATGCACCCATTGAAGGAGAGGCCTTGGCTGTAGTGGAAGCCCTTAACAAAACCAGATTCTTCGTCCTTGGATGCCCTAGCTTGTTCATCGCAGTGGACCACAAGCCCCTACTTAAAATCTTTGGTGATCGATCTTTTGAAGACATCTCCAACGCTCGCCTTCGAAACTTGAAAGAAAAGACACTACGATACCGCTTCGAAATGGTCCATGTTCCTGGCACAAAACACAAAGCAGCCGACACGCTCTCACGACATCCCACAGGCAATGGTCCTCCAATGAAACTACGTTTGCAGGACGACATCGCATCCCTGCACTCCTGCAGTGATGAGATAAAGGATGATATCGACTCTGCCCTGCAGTGTGCACATGTTACATCCCTGCAAACCCTTGGTTCAGTGACGTGGGACAAAGTTCAAACTGCAACTAACAGCTGCCCGGACTTTCAACATCTGATCTCACTGATTGAAAATGGCATCCCCGAGGCTAAGAATGACGTACCACCGCATCTCCACGAATACCACAAGTTCCGCCACGAATTGTATACTGTAGACGGTGTAGTCATCTACAAAGACAGAATTGTGATCCCCCCCACCCTTCGTAAACAAGTACTCCAAGCCCTTCATGCGGCTCACCAGGGAATCACCTCGATGACAGCATGAGCAGAATCGTCTGTATTTTGGCCCGGCATCTCTAAAGATCTCCAAGACACATGTATGAACTGTTATCACTGTAACCGCATTGCACCTTCCCAACCCGCCCTTCCCCCACATCCACAAAACCCTCCTGCCTATCCATTTCAGCGTATTTGTGCCGATTTTTTCCACTACAAAGGACAACAGTACCTTGTTGTAGTGGACAGGTATTCAAATTGGCCTGTCATCGAACGCGCAGCAGATGGTGCCACTGGGCTTATCAACAGTCTACGGAGGATATTCGCAACATATGGAATCGCTGATGAGCTTTCTTCTGATGGTGGCCCAGAGTTCTCTGCAAAAATCACTCAAGATTTCCTTCAGGCTTGGGGGGTCGACCATCGTCTTTCCTCAACCTATTTTCCCCATTCTAATTGTAGGGCGGAGGTTGGCGTTAAAATAGCGAAAAGACTCCTCACCGACAACACTGGGCCCACAGGAAACCTGAACATTGACGCCTTTCAGCGCGCCGTCCTTCAATACCGGAATACCCCTGACAAAGAAACCAAAGTTTCTCCAGCTATGTGTATCTTCGGCAGGCCCATTAAGGATTTCATCCCCATCTGGCCAGGAAAATACAACCCCCATCCCACTTGGAGAAGCACCCTCGCACAACGCGAGGAAGCACTCCGGAATCGCCATATGAGAATGGCCGAGTACTGGACCGAGCACACAAAGCGGCCCCCGCCATTGAGAGTTGGCGACAACGTCCGCATCCAAAACCAGACAGGCCCGAACCCATTAAAATGGGATAAAACAGGCGTTGTGTCCGAAGTGCGTCAATTCGATCAGTACATTGTCAGGGTCGATGGCTCTGGAAGGGCTACTCTTCGCAACAGACAATTTCTGAGGAAATACATCCCTGCTATTCCAAGACGACCACGATTAACCATTGGATACCCAATTCTCCAGCACAAGAAATCACTTCAACGCCCATCATCGCCATCAGAACCTGATACAGAACCGCACTCTACTGATCGACTGGAAGTGCCATACCATGCGCCTACATCTCCCACAGATGCCACACCACCCCCATCACCACGTCCTCAAACTCCCATAACACCTATTCACCACCCACAGGCACCTGACGCAGCACTACATGATGCACACCCTGATGCCTCTCCTGATAATTTCTTTCAAGCTCCCCCAAGTGCCCTTCCGGATCGTCCTCAGAGGCTGCGCAAGAAGCCTGCCTACTTGACTGACTATGATTGTAATACGTATTGATTCGTTTTTGCTGACCAATACTTTTCTACCCTTTATTTATCTTAATGATATTATATTTTTCATTCAGCTATGCTCCATAGCCACATAGCTAATATGCTTTTATAAAGTAGTTTTCATATATTGCTCTAACATGTTCAGTTTTGTTTTGAGTTTTCTTATTAGTACCCAAAAAAAAACTTGGGAGGAGGTAGAGGATTGTCTATTCATATCTGTTGTACATGTTATAATTATTATATGATCCTATTTCATTCATGTGCATTTTAGGATCCTATTTCATTTATGTGTATTGTGTCGTCTATACATTATGTGCATTATAGGATCCTATTTCATTTATGTGTATTGCGTCATCTATACATTGGCGCTTATTTGTGAGAATGTAAGTAAACAGTGTTTCAGTTTGGCAGTTCATTTACTCGCTGCGTATATGGTACAGTATTATTGTCTATAGACTTAAGCTAAACTTTATTATCTATTATATGCTAGCAGCAAATGGTTCATTAGCTAGCTGTGTATACTGTGAATTTACTAACTGACTCATATATGCTATTAGGTGTCAGTGTAATTTCATATTGAATTTATTTTGACTGCCAATGGAAATGCCATTTTATTTCTCATTGTGCTATCTTTCATTGCAGATATTATCATTTTCATGTGATGCCTTCCGAGTGATAATAAACATTTCATGAACAAAAAGTGAATCTTATTTACAGAACGGACGGACCCTCAGTGGTGGGTGACGGACGAAAACCTACGAAAGGGAGTGGAACTTCTCGTCCTCCCCCCAGATTTGATACTGTTCTCGGACGCCTCAAAAAAAGGGTGGGGGCCCCATGTTCTGAACCACAGGTCCTCAGGCCTGTGGTCAGAATCAGAAAAGTGCCTCCACATAAACCTGCTAGAAATGAAGGCCGTCTTCCTGGCACTTCGACAGTTCCAATAATACCCGGCGGGTCACTCCGTGGTGGTGATGAGCGTCAACACCACGGTAGTGGCTTACATCAACAAGCAGGGAGGTACCTTTTCAGAGCAGTTATCCCATCTTGCAATAGAGATACTGAGATGGACCGAAGTCCACTCGATTCCACTATCAGCTCGCTTCATTCCAGGCAAGAGGAATGTGCTCGCCGACAGTCTGAGCATGGCATCTCAGATAGTGAGTACCGAGTGGTCTTTGGATCGTCTAGTAGCCAACAAAGTCCTGACTTTGTAGGGTTCCCCGACGGTGGATCTGTTCGCGACAGCTTTGAATTTCAAGCTTCCGCTGTACTGCTCCCCAGTCCCGGACCCCAAGGCATTCTGGCAAGATGCCTTCCAACAACGGTGGGACAACATCGATGTATACGCCTTTCCCCCGTTCTGTCTGATGAGAAGGGTACTCAACAAGACCAGAATGTCGGTCAACCTTTCGATGACCTTGGTAGCACCGCTATGGCATCACGCAAAGTGGTTCCCGGACCTTCTGCAGCTCCTGACGGAACTCCTGAGAAAACTTCCTCCTTGACACGAGCTACTCAGACAACCACATGCCAACATCTTCCACAAAGCCGAAGCATCGCTGCGGCTTCACGCCTTGAGACTATCTAGCGTCTCCTCACAGAGAGAAGCTTTTCGCAACAAGTTGCTGAAAGGACGTCTCGACACCTGCGAAAGTCATCCGCAGTGGTCTACCAGGCAAAGTGGAGAGTCTTCTGTGGTTGGTGTCGTGGAAGGGGTATCTCTCCACTCGATGCTACTATACCAGCAATAGCGGAGTTTCTCGTGTATTTACAGGAAGAAATGCGCCTTTCAGTCTCGGCAGTGAAAGACTATCGCTCAGCCTTAAGTCTTGCCTTCAGGCTCAAAGGAATGGACATTTCCTCTTCGCTGGAACTTTCTCTACTCATACGAAGTTATGAACTTACCTGCCCTAAGTCGGAAGTGAGACCTCCTCTATGGAACGTGGTTCGAGTTCTCAGGTCTCTTAAGAGACCTCCTTTAGAACGATTACGCTAGGCTTCTGATGGCCACCTGACTTGGAAGACGGTGTTCCTACTTGCTTTGGCCTCGGCCAAGCGAGTCAGCGAACTTCATGGTCTCTCGTATGACATCGCCCATTCAAGGGGATGGGGGGAGATAACGTTCAGATTCGTCGCTGAGTTTGTTGCTAAGACTCAAAATCCAGGATTGCCGGACCCTCGGTTCGACTCTTTCCGAATTTCGAGTCTCCGTTCTGTAACAGATGACCCAGACCATCTCCTACTGTGCCCAGTAAAGAGTCTGAGGCTCTATCTTAAGAGAACAGCTGCAATTCATCCTCGGGTGCAATCATTGATCGTGAGCACGGGAAGGACGAAGAGCAGGGTCACTAAGAATACAATCTCAGGGTGGATTCGCAGGGTTATCCATCATTCCCTGAATCCCGACCCTCCTCCGTCACGTCGCCCGTGAGCACATAATGTCAGAGGCATTGCTACGTCCCTGGCATTCAAGAAGAATTACTCAAAGACGCAGGTTTTACAAGCAGGGGTTTGGAAGCGTCAAACGACCTTCACAGCCCACCACAGGAGGCTCGATACGTTTTCTATCGGCCCTGTGGTGGCTGCACAACAGCTGGTTTAAACCTCAGGCTCCTTAATGGACAAGTAGCAGAAGGTTGAGGGGATTGTTACCCGGTTTTAGCCTGCATGAATGAAAAGGTATGCCTGGCCCTTATTCTTTTCTTCTCTCCCCCCTCTCTTGGAGAAAGCAGCATCCTGGGTTCTCTGCACAGCTGACCTCAAACCACTGCAGGTAAACCATGTTACCTTGTGTTCCTAGTATTAAGATAATACTGTCACGTCCCCATACCCTTACGAGGTGGTATTGGGAACGTCCTATCCTAGAATTCCATCTAAAGGACTTCAGGTCAACTTCCTAGGACGAGTCACACTTCATTCTTTCACACACAAGCTTACATAGGCCGCGGTCCTTGCAGAGCAAGGCACTTGCGATGTGCAGGGACTCCTTATTGTTGAGCACTGACACACTCAGATACTGAGTTCCCGGGCAAAAAGCCAAAAGCCAGTAACGGCTGGGACTTACCACCCTACCTAAGGGTTAAGTCACCCATATCAAATAGCGTGGTTTGTATTTCGGTTACGGAACAAATGACAAATTTGTAGATAATTTGTATTTTTCCTAACCATACAAACCTTAGCTATTTAATCAAACTTGCCCGCCAGCCCTGTCCCCCGGGAAGTCCTACCTGTAAGCAAAGTGAGCTAGTTACAGGTGTGTGAGGGGGGGAGGGGTAGCTAGCTACCCCTCCCTACCCCCTCGCTAACTAGCGAGGGGGTAGTAAACCCTCGTTAAAATTCTAATGGCTCATCATTTCAGTTACGCCGAAAGTAATACCCATATTAAATAGCTAAGGTTTGTATGGTTAGGAAAAATACAAATTATCTATGAATTTGTCATTTCAATACAGTATGAAGCTTTAAAAATTAATTGCCCGTATAAAGAGAGAGAGAGAAAAAGCATATTCATATGATAACGTTTTCATTGGTGTCCTCAAAAACGCCCACTTTGATTATGCCATTGAAGCTTCCAGAACAAATTTCTTTTGCAATCTGGATCTTGTGTTAAGCCATAACAAAAGCGTGGCACATGTATAGCCCTCTTGAGGCTCGGTTTCTTAAAAAGGCTGACTACTGAATAAAATGATTACATCTTGATCCAAACAAGACAGTTTTTCATTGCTGCAGGCACCCTTCATGTAGGCTCAGTTTGTTTCCAAAATGTAGACGACAATGAGGTGATAACAGCTTTGACCAAACACTACGGTAGTCAAATCTCGTCTTGCTGCTCACACGTTAGGAATAGATACATGTTTGTTTTAATAATACAGTAATGCTTCAAGATACAAAATTAATTGGTTCCATAGTGGCTTTTGTACCATGATTTTATTGTATGACGAGTCACATTTTACATGTAAATCGCCTAATTCGTTTCAAGCTCTACAAAAACACCACATTAAATTTTATTATAAGGCTAAACAATACTAATATAATTAGAACAGACAGTAAAGTAATGCAATAATAGGGGAAAATAAGGTAACAAAACTGTGGAACCTTTCATTTGGAGTGATGCGATGTCCAAAAGCGAAAGTGGTAGGGCGGCAGAGAAGAAGGACAAATGGCAGAAAACAAGTGGCAGGAAACATGAACACTTGACATTATGAAATACATTAACACATGGCAGAAAACATTATCACTTAACTTTGCGAAACACATTAACAAATGAAAAAAAATGTTTACATAACTTTACCCAAAAACTTGGAATTAATTAATCTTTTTTTTTTCTTCTACTTTATCTTTTGTATTTTCCAAAGTTAATAATTTTTCTTCATCATTTTCACTTTTCTGTTTGTTTAGATCACTTTGAGCTTTTTCTTGGCCTTCTAGAACTAAAGGCCTATTTAATAGATAACTTTCCAAGGAAGCTTGTTTCTGCTAGCTTCCTAAAATGTTCATGAACTGACTGTGGCAAACATCCTTTAAATACTCAGGAGTACAACCTGTGTAAACCTTTTCTGGGTGTGACTTTTCTACAAAAGCTGTCGTAAGCTCCTCTTGGCGTATCTTTGAATTAATGTTGTACGAGAGGTTATTCTATGAGGAGTGCCTATACCATTTTTTGTGTTTGAATTGCTTATACTGTAGTGCCATTTTGTATTTGGATTGCTTTAAAGAAACGAAGCTTTAATAACTAAAAGTCAGCTCCTGATCTACACAAGCTTATTCTTCGTGATTTTGCTCAATTGCAACACAGGGAATCGTTTAACTTATTGCCTAAAAAATCAAATAAACGTAAGAAATACTGTGGCGGTGGAACAATTTCAAACAGACCATGCTCCTTTACACTTTGTTAGTTTCATGCCACTTCCCTCTCCACTCCCATCTCACTCTGTCTCATCACCAGAGTTGCCATTTCAGCACCTTTCGCGCCAGATCTGGCACATTCCTAGAGAATTTAACCCCTTTTTACTATCTGACACGGTTTCACTATTTTACGCTATCACAAAATATAGTGCTTTTCCCGCTGATATTATACAATGTGATAAACTGGTTGCCTTCCAGAGTCTTTCTTCCCAACTTGATTTATTGAAACGATTTCAGTTTTATCATTGTTATATCTTTAAAAATGATTTTGCGGGGTTTGGAAGTTCATGTTGCCCGTATTCAACATGAGAAATGGCAACCTTGCTCATCAATCTTGCATCATTTCTCCTCGTGTATGTATTTCCCGCTTCGGTCCTTTTTGAGCAGAAACACGTTTTCAAGTAAAAAAAGTCATGCATTTTATTCAGTAGTACCTACAGTACTCCTGGATATTGTTTATATCTATGAGGTAATATATTGTAGATATTCGATTTCCTACACTTTTGCGCGTGACGACATTGACGTATCAGCGTCATCCTTCAAGACCGCATAGAACTTTGTACAGAAATGATTAGTGGTCGTTGTATAAAATATGTATAGTTAATCTTAAATAATATACATATAGATCTTTGATATACAGTATAAAGTATAAAAACTTCAAAAAAACAGGAGGAAGAGAAATAAGATAGAATAGTGTGTCCAAGTGTACCATCAAGCAAGAAAACTCAACCCTAAGACAGTTTAAGGCCATGGTACCGAGGCTATGGCACTACCCAAGACTAGAGAACAATGGTTTGATTTCAGTATCCTTGAAAACCTGCTTACCATAGCTAAAGTCTTTTCTACCCTTACCAAGGGGAAAGTAGCCACAACAATTACAGCGCAGTAGTTAATCCCTTGAGCATACAAGAATTATTTGGTAATCTAAGTGTTGGCAGGTGTATGAGGACTGAGGAGAATGTGGAAATAATAGGCCAGACTATTATGTGTATGTGTAGGCAAAGGAAAAATAAACCATAACCAGAAAGAGGGATCCAATGCAGTATTGTCTGGCCAGTATCTTAATGGGTGGCTAGTTTTTAGGCCAACCTACTACCTATTATTTATGGAATGGAGAGAATGCATTCAAACCAATTTCTTAAAGATGCATATACAGTACATTCAGACAACATTCAGGGTATAATTATGTTCTGTGACTGACTACTATGTTCTCCTGTGACCGATTACCATTTAAACTTTGTACGGTCCTAACCTAGTGCATGTGACATTCCATGTTCATACTGTTAGGAGGTTGGTTGGAATTATCACCTTTGCTCCTATACAGAACCAGGTGCTTTGATATTTTCCAGGAAAATTAAGCCAACCAAATTTGGACCAGGAAAATTAAGCCAACCAAATTTGGACCAGGAAAATTAAGCCAACCAAATTTGGACCAGGAAAATTAAGCCAACCAAATTTGGACCAGGAAAATTAAGCCAACCAAATTTGGATTCATTGGGGCTTCCCCCCTCTCAAAGTCAAGTCTCTTATTTGAGGACATTGGTTTGTATTCGTGTGGGAACAAATCACAAATTTTAATAGTAATTTGTGTTTTTCATAACTATACAAACCTGTGTCCTTTAAATTACGCTTTCTGCTTCAACAGCCCCACAAGGACTAAGGATTAAAGTGATGGATGTGGCTTACCTGCCACCTCCCGATAGTTATAAATATCTTGTTAGATTTTTAAGGACCTTTCCGGCGTCCTTGAAGTTCTACTCCTGTTAAAGGACTCAGGTTTTATATATTTCGGAAGAATACAAATTACTTTCATGATTTTGGATATTTACAATATAAACTATTTCCTATATCAAGAAAACATTAGATATTTTCTATATGATGAAGCATAACTACCATCTACAGTACAATACATTACTAAAACTAGTAAAATGAAAATTAAATTTTTAAGGCTACCCTGCTATCAAAATTGGATACATTAATAGCACAAGTTTTTATTCAATATTAAGTGCCAAATTCTCATTAAAGACTTCTCTATTATGAAAATTATTTCATTTTTGTAGACCAAGTTGTCTTGTTAGAAATCTTTTCTGGGCTCCTCCTGTGCCGCCCAGTGAAATGCTCCTTTAGCACCATTTCTAAGGTATATAACTGCTATATATTACCAGAGAAAAATTGCATAGGAATGCCAGGTTGAACCCAGCTCGCTCACCTATAAGGTGTCGGTATACAGTAATACTGGGGTGTAATAATTCACAACCAGAGGTCTCGCACCATTTAGATATTTCCTCTTCAATATCCCTGATACAGTGAGGTGCCGTTCAACACCAATGCCGTGCAAGCTACTACTACCAACCCAACCCACGCTAGTGAACCCACTCCTTATATAGCACCCGTTTCACTCGCGCCTTGCGTTTTTTGTCTTGGTGTTTTTTGGTGTTTTTCTCCATTACTCGTACTGATGTCGGACTCTCCGGTCACCCCATCAAAGTTAAGTACAAGATCTATGAGTTTTGAGCTTTGGGAGGTAGCATTGCCTTTAATTGTTAAATTATTCAAGTTGTTATTGTCTCGCTGATCCGACCGTCCGCGGTCCCTTGTTGGCGTGCTTCCTCCCACGCTCATTCGTAACGTTTTATAATGAGTTTTCATTACTGATTGTTATTCGTTTTGAACATTATTTTGGAGTTCTTTCACCATTACACCTAATACTGTGTTTTTGTGAGTATCATAATCATATTGTATTATATGGTATTATCTACGTATCATAGCTTGATCTCGGTTGGCATGCCTGCCTTCGGGCTCGATCTAGTTGGTTTCGCATATGTCTTATTTTATTGTCAATTATCGATAATTATCATTTTTTATTCCTACGATTACCATCTAGTCACATTATTTACTTAGTTTGAGTGGGACTCTCGCGAGGCAGTTATTTTTACTTTATCTTACTGTTCGGCATCTACCTGCAGTAGTAGTTCGGTTGGTACCCCTGATCAGAGCGTCTCACCCGCTCTGCAGGCTCCCCGTCATATTCCCCTGCCACTCTCTTGCGTCCCTCTCTTACTAACGTTGTTTTACGCATGCTTTTATTCCCAGTTCAATGCATTACGTTATTTGATGTTTATTTGACATTTATTTGATAATTATTACTCGTTCCGTTTATGATCTTCTGTATTTCGTAGTTATCGGACAGGTTGGTATTCCTGTCTCCTGTTCACGTGATCTCCTTGTACCCCCTCATGGACTAGTTCTCACCTCCCCCACTATCTCACCCCCAACCCAGGGGTCCCTCTCTCCTCCTGTTAGTTGTGTGTGTGGTTTGACACTATGGGTCGAGTCTTCTCGTACCTCTGTCTTCCCACCACCTTCCCCCCCCACCACCCATCCCTTACTGGGATTCATTACGACTCACTAGTGGGTATCGAGAACTTCCCCGGGGTTTCATCCAGTACTCATGTACCTGGTCGTTTCCCGTTTTCCCCCCGCCGCCCTGATTGGCCATCAGTCGGCGGGGAAGGAGAACTGGGTTCGCCTGGGTTTCTTTCACATATGTTCCGTACCCCACGGGATCTCTATTATTTTAATATTACAATCATGGATGTAGAGAGCTATTGTGTTTGTTCGGAGACACGTATGTTCCGCAACTTACGGGACTTCCATTATTATTAGAATTTCATCAGTTTTTGGATTTAGAGTGTTTTGCGTTACAAGAAGTTTCCGTATGTCACGGGACTGTTATGATATTCCCCCTTTCTTGGAGGAATCTTGCTAGAATGTGAGTTTGAGTTTAACTGAGTTGGTCATTGCCTTTGCCCCAATACGTTTGGGTTGGGAGGGCGATGGATCCCTTGGCTCCTCCCTCCCTCCCTTCGTTCACCTTCCCCCGACGGCTGGCTCGGCCCCCGGGCCGCCCGCATCTGTCTCCCTACTACTATGACTCTACTCTTCCGCAATATGGACGGGATATTATATCTTTCGCCATGGACAACACTCTTTTGAATGATCTTAAACTACGGAACTAGGCTAGATGCTTTCTCAGATGTTATTTTTCTAAGTTTACTGTCATGTACCCTTAGTCTATATTTAAGTGCATCCTGACTTAATTTTAATACCCTGTCCCCCCGGGTTCATTCTGAGATGTCTTAACTATTCGACATGTATTCTTAGTTTATATTTAAGTGCATCCTGACTTAATTCTTTTACCCGGTCCCCCCAGGTCCCTTCTGAAATATATTAAGCTGTTTACAACGTACCTTTAGTCTATATGTCGAAGTGCATCCTGACTTAATTTTAGTACCCAGACCTTCCGGGTCCCTTCGTGGGATATCTTATATGGGGTACTCATGGATCATTATTATTACTGATGGTCCATTGCCAAATGACAGCCTGCGCGGCCGTTCTCCATCAACCCTGCGGCCACGATGTGTGCAGGTCACATGCCAACTGCGGCATCCAGATGGATGACTTGGTGGTATGGCATCCAGACAACTGCCTCGTATGCTACGAGTTGGTTACCATCCTCTCCTCGGATTCGGTGAGTATCCTTAAGGTTTCGATCCAGCGTTACACATGGTCTAACCTTTAATTTCCATGCTCTTTCTTTTTACAATTTTGATCGATTCATTCCTTATCAACTATGCTATCTTCACTTCTCCGGATCTCTATCCTTAATAAAAGTATATCTTTCAGAGTTCCCAGTCTGCTAAGACTTCGGCCCGGGCAACCCTGAAAGCCTGGGTAGGTGGCTTCGCTCGCAACGTAAAGGCCAAGCAGCCTTATGTTCTATCAGAGGAGTGGTGTAATTTGATTTACCCGAACGCTAAATCATCAGCAGCAATTCCTAAGGATGTTGCGGCCCCCATCATCGCGGACATTAACGCGACCCTCGGCCTCCCGGTGGACCTAGAATCAACCAACGACCCTATCGTCGACAACGTCACCGCCTCGAACCTTGATGTTGAACCTATGGCTCTTGATGAGCCAGAACCAGGTAGGGAGGTAGGTGAGGCAGGTGGGTCCCGGGCTAAGATTCCTCTCCTTAGCCCATCTTTCTCTACTTCGTCTAATGTTTCTTCCTTTCAGGGTTTCTCGGGGGCCCACGGGTCTGATACCAGATCCCGGCCTATTCCCCCTAAGGTCAAATCTCAGAAGAGACCTTTACTGAAGACTCGTAAGACTTCTAAACCACCGAAGTCTTTGAAGTCCGTAAAGACTTCCCTCTCCAGAGTCCCAACAGACTCTGCTGTCGCCTCCTCTCCCTCTCACGACCCGGGAGTGCAGACAGCCCCTACAACTACCCCGGCGGTCTTTGACCCGGAGGCCTTATCATCTAAGTTGCTGACTCAGATCGGCTCCATGATGTCATCTATCACCGACAGACTGCAGACCCAAGAGGGTCTCATGGAGGGCCTCATGAGAAAGGGATTGCCACATCAACAGCAGTTTGTTATCCCGGACGCCTCTAAGCTCCCGCCCTTCACTAAAAACAACCCTTGGAAAATGGCCTTGCACTCTCCCTACACCGATGGGATGTTGACCATCGAAGGTTGTAGCACCCGTCCTATTGAGGATTTTGAGTTTTTCCCTCCCGGTCTTCACTTTCCCTTCCCCGGCTGACCGAGGAGGCCCTCGTTAGGTTGGATAAGGTCCCAAAAGAGACCGTTATCTACCCCAAGGAGCAAGCTCAATCTACTTGGGTTCGAACTTTGAACGAATGTGATTGCACCAATACCATGCTAACCCCCTACAAGAGTTCTTACACCATTTTCCTAGTGGACGAACAAACTCCCACTCCATGCATGACAAAAATGATGGAGCTAGCTCTTCAAGCTGTCGCCGAGGACAAACCATTGCACAACTGTGGGAGACGGACCCAACATCTCTCCTGTTCCCGTCAGACAACGAGTGTTGGCATAATACTCAGGCCACCTTTACAACTGGCAAACTGGCCGCTGACTGTGCTGCAACACAGTTCAGTGAACGACTTCCGAGGCTTCCGGACTCCTTAATCCGTCTCGAGTTCGCGACCCGGTCCAGGTTCAGTCGAACTTTTAACTCCGGAACGATGGCGGAGATGCTCTCCCTCACGTACGAAGAAGAACCCGTCTTTAAGGTACTGACTAAGTCAATGCTTCAGTCCGTAATCTCGGATGCCTACGACTTTCTGGTAGCCAGACGCCGTTGCCGTAGGCATGTTCTAGCTGAAGCAACTATCCGGCACGAACCGAATAAGCTTATTAAAGCCCCGTTCTGGGGTCCGGACTTGTTCCCGGAAGACCTAGTAAACAACATCTTGAGTGAAGCAGCCAGGGTCAATCAGAGCCTCAAGGTTCGCTGGGGCCTAGTCCCCAAACACAAGTTCGAGCAACCAAGTGTACAGTCTCGAGGCAGGAAGAGGTTACGCCCGTATCACTCTTCTCAATACCGTCAACCACTTCAAGTGGTCCAGCCTATTCCAGTGGCACAGGGGAATCAGCCATCCACTTCCAAGGGTCAACCCCAACAACAAAATGTGTTGGTCCCCCAGAGCCAGGTGACTCCCACCTCTTTTCCTACCTCCCCTGCCTTTAACCCCAACTACGAACCCCGGGGTACCTCTCATGGTTATCAACGCGCTAGAGGTTCCCGTACGAGGGGCACCTTTCATAACAGAGGTGGCGGAAGATCCTCCTACTATGGCAGAGGATCACGTGGAGGCCGAGGAGGCAAGTCCACAGCAAACTATTGAGAACCCTCTGGGAGGAGGAAGGCTCTATGCATTCTGAAGCCGTTGGAAGTTCTGCAATTGGGCCTTCAGCATAATTTCCAGAGGTCTGGGGTGGAGTTGGATAGAAGGGCCCTCTCCACCGACCAGTTTCCATCGACTTCCAACGAAGGAGCTGACTTTACTTGTACACGATCTATTGTAGAAGAACGCAATCAAAGAGGCAAAGCATTTGAGATTTCAAGGTCGCTTGTTCAGCGTGCCAAAGAAAGACTCAGACAATCGAAGAGTCATTCTAGATCTGTCCCGTCTGAACTTGTTCATTCAATGCGACAAGTTCCGCATGCTAACCGTTTCTCAGGTGCGGACCTTACTTCCCCGTGGGGCCGTCACCACCTCTATAGATCTTACAGATGCCTACTATCACGTTCCGATAGCATGGCATTTCCGTCCATTCCTAGGATTCAGACTAGGCAACCAGGCCTACACATTCAAAGTAATGCCATTCGGGCTCAACATTGCCCCCAGAATTTTCACAAAATTGGCAGAAACAGTAATCCAGGAGTTACGAACCCAAGGAGTTCAGATAGCTGCATACCTAGACGACTGGCTTATTTGGTCAGACAACGTCGAGGACTGTCTCAAAGCAACAGACAAAGTGATTCAATTCCTTCAATATTTGGGGTTCTAGATCAACTTCGGGAAATCTCGCCTGGTCCCGGAGTCCAAGTTTCAATGGCTAGGACTACAGTGGGATCTACGCTCCCACACCCTATGTCTCCCCAAAACCAAGAGAACGGAAATAGCAAAGAGCACGAAACGTTTTCTCAAGGACAAGTTGACGTCCAGGAGGAACCAGGAGAGGATCCTGGGCTTCTTACAGTTCGCCTCAGTGACAGATGTCTTACTGAAGGACATAAACCGAGTTTGGCGCTCCAGAGCGAACGAAAAGTATCGGGACAGAAGAGCTCGTCTTCCTCCAGTTCTGAGGAAGAGACTTCAGCCATGGACAAAAGCCAAATACCTGGCAAAGTCAGTGCCCTTACAATACCCACCTCCAAAACTCGTTATCCACACAGACGCCTCCCTGACAGGCTGGGGGAGGATACTCCCAGCACAGGAATGTTCAGGGACTATGGTCGACGATGTTCCAACAATTCCACATCAATATTTTAGAAGCCATGGCAGTCTTACTAACCCTGAAACGACTATCCCCAGCCAAGAAACAGCACATAAGACTGGTTCTCGACAGCGAAGTCATAGTCCGCTGCATAAACAGAGGGGGTTCCAAGTCAGGCAACATCAACCATGTGATGTTAGCGATCTTTTCATTGGCGGCATCAAATCAGTGGCACCTGTCAGCCGTTCGCCTGGCAGGAGTGCGAAATGTAGTGGCGGACGCACTTTCGAGGACAACTCCGCTGGAGTCGGAATGGTCACTAGATCTGAAGTCAATCCGTTGGATCTTGTCTCGGGGTCCGGGCCTCCAAGTAGACCTCTTTGCAACAGAGTCCAACCACAAACTAGAATGTTACGTGGCCCCAAACCTGGACCCTTGGGCTTATGCCATAGACGCAATGTCCCTAGACTGGAACACTTGGGAGATTTACTTGTTCCCACCGATAAATCTGCTGATGAAGGTGTTGGACAAACTCCGAACTTTCAAGGGCCAAGTGGCTCTAGTGGCCCCCAATTGGCCCAAGAGCAATTGGTTTCCCCTGTTGGTGGAATTGGGTCTCCATCCTCATCAGATACCCAACCCAATTCTGACGCAAATAGTACAAACTTGCACTGTGTTCGCTTCCTCAAACATTGAGAGTGCCCGAACTTTATGGACTTCATGAAATTTGCAGCCCAAAAAGGTGCAGATATTGATTCTCAAAATACCCTATTTTTGGAGTCTGACAAAAGGGAATCCACCCTTTGCCAATATGATTCAGCGGTTAGGAAGCTTGCAAAATTTTTGAAGGACTCAAAGATTGAATTAATGACTATGAATGTGACAGTAACCTTCTTCAGATCCCTATTTGAATCAGGTCTGGCAGCCAACACTATTACTACGATTAAATCTGCCTTGAAAAAGATTTTCTATATCGGGTTCAACATAGACCTCACAGATTCATTATTCTCATCAATCCCAAGAGCTTGCGCCAGATTGAAACCATCTATTCGCCCTAGCTCAGTTTCCTGGTTTTTTAATGATGCCCTGAAGTTGGCATCGGAAACCCTCAATGATTCTTGTGATTATATACCTTTGCTAAGGAAGACATTATTCCTCATGAGCCTAGCTTCTGGCGCCAGAATATCAGAACTTGCAGCCTTGACTAGGGATCCAGGCCATATTGAATTTCTCCCGTCAGGGGAAGTCCTCCTCTCCCCTGACAAAGTTTTCTTAGCCAAAAATGAGGACCCCCAGAACAGATGGTTCTCCGGGAAGATTGTTCCACTTCCTCCAGACCCATCTTTATGTCCTGTAATCACTCTGAAATCCTACTTAAATAGAACTTCCTACAAGTCCTCAGGGCCCTTATTCATTAGAGACACGGAGGTACCATTAACCTAAAGGGGATCAGGCAACAAATTTTATATTTCATTAAACAGGCTAATCCTGATTCATTTCCCCATGTCCATGATATACGAGCTGTAGCTACCTCAGTTAACTACTTCCATTATATGAACTTTGCTGAACTTACTAAGTATACAGGCTGGAAGTCCCCAACAGTATTTAAACGCCACTATTTAAAGCCTCTGGAAGCCCTTAAATTTGCTACAGTAGCAGCAGGGAATGTGACTCGTCCTGAACATGCTGAGTCTTAATTAACTATGTCTTGCTATCCCCTTCCTCTTACCTGCCTTACTTACAGTTCCTACCTTAGTTTTGGTTTTGTTATACCTGAGCTACACCATTACGGTGTAACCTTTTATCATGTCAATCATTTACCTTATTCCATGAATTGTTTTTTGTTGTTTTCCACTCAGGTTGTAAATTAAGGATTAATCTTGCGACTGCTAATGCCTAGCTGTCCCTGTCATCCTTTCTTGGGAAAGTATTTTTGCAATGTTACCTTTACCAGTTTTTCTTAATGTTAAGAGAGTATTTACCTCGATTCCTTAATATCCATTTATTGATTAAACCATATATGTTATCCTGCCTTTAATTGATTTCCCCTCAGGTATTATTCAAGTTTGGGACCATTTCTCTTGTACAATTTCACTGGGCGCCACAGGAGGAGCCCAGAAAAGGGATTTTGACGAAGGAAAAATCTATTTCTGGGCGAGAGACCTGTGCCGCCCAGTGAACTCACCCTCGAAATCCCTCCATGCTTGGGTCCCAAACTTGGGGTGCTATAGGGAGTGGGTTCACTAGCGTGGGTTGGGTTGGTAGTAGTAGCTTGCGCGGCATTGGTGTTGAACGACACCTCGCTGTATCAGGGATATTGAAGAGGAAATATCTAAATGGTGCGAGACCTCCGGTTGTGAATTATTACGCCCCAGTATTATACCGACACCTTATAGGTGAGCGAGCTGGATTCAACCTGGCATTCCTATGCAATTTTTCTCTGGTAATATATAGCAGTTATATACCTTAGAAATGGTGCTAAAGGAGCATTTCACTGGGCGGCACAGGTCTCTCGCCCAGAAATAGATTTTTCCTTCATCAAAATCCCTTTATTACCAGGTAGTGCTACTGTATATGCTAAAGGCTACTGTAATTACAATTCTAAATGCTAAGCTGTCACTTTCCCAATTTTGAACCAGTGTTCAAGTGGATTTTTTTTTCTTTTAATGAGGGCAAGTGTCTTGAGAGTTCTGCTTATTTGAGTGTGCCAGATATAAAGGGAGTCAACTTTACCAGAAAATACAAGGGGAAAATTTACTATGTGAATTTTATGGTAATATTTTAACTTGAGTAATATGGGGAAGGAAAGGTCTGTCATATAATAAAAAATTTTACCTTGTAATACTGTTGAAGATTTACAGTATAAAATAAAAAAGTGGTATTTCTTTCAACTAAATGAATTTTGCACAGAAAAATTGTGGTTGGGTATCAATGTTGAGGATAATAGGGAGGCAGATATAATTGCTGTTGCAGGTGTTGAGGTGCCGGTGATGGGAGATAAGAATGAGAGAGATATTACAAGAGAGGAAGTGAGGAGAGCACTAGATGAAAAGAGAGTAGGCAAAGCATCTGGTATGGATGGTGTGAGAGCTGAGATGAAGAAGGAAAGGGGTGTGACTGTACTTGAATGGTTGGTGAGATTGTTTAATGTGTGTTTTGTGTTGTCAATGGTACCAGTAGATTGGGTTTGTGCGTGTATTGTACCACTATATAAGGGTAAGGGAGATGTGCATGAGTGTTGTAATTCAAGGGGTATTACTTTGTTTAGTGTAGTTGGAAAAGTGTATGGTAGAGTACTGATTAATAGGATTAAGGATAAAACAGAGAATGCAATCTTAGAAGTACAGGGTGGTTTTAGAAGAGGTAGGGGTTGTATGAATCAGATTTTTACAGTTAGGCAGATATGCGAGAAATATTTAGCAAAAGGTAAGGAGGTGTATGCTGCGTTTGTGGATCTGGAGAAAGCATATGATAGAGTAGTTAGGGAAGCAATGTGGAATGTGATGAGGTTATATGGAGTTGGTGGAAGGTTGTTGCAAGCAGTGAAAAGTTTCTACAAAGGTAGTAAAGCATGTGTTAGGATAGGAAATGAAGTGAGCGATTGGTTTCCGGTGAGAGTGGGGCTGAGACAGGGATGTGTGATGTTGCCATGGTTGTTTAACTTGTATGTTGATGGAGTGGTGAGAGAGGTGAATGCTTGAGTGCTTGGAAGAGGATTGAAACTGGTAGACGAGAATGGCCATGAATGGGAGGTAAATCAGTTGTTGTTTGCGGATGATACTGTACTGGTTGCAGACGCGGAAGAGAAGCTTGACCGATTAGTGACAGAATTTGGAAGGGTGTGTGAAAAAAGGAAGTTGAGAGTTAATGTGGGTAAGAGTAAGGTTATGAGATGTACGAGAAGGGAAGGTGGTGCGAGGTTGAATGTCATGTTGAATGGAGAGTTACTTGAGGAGGTGGATCAGTTTAAGTACTTGGGGTCTGGTGTTGCAGCAAATGGTGGAGTGGAAGCAGATGTACGTCAGAGAGTGAATGAAGGATGCAAAGTGTTGGGGGCAGTTAAGGAAGTAGTAAAAAATAGAGGATTGGTCATGAATGTAATGAGAGTTCTGTATGAGAATGATCTGTGGTGGATAACGGGAGAGGGTGGGGTGTGGCACTCTAGCAGTACCATCCAAACTCGGTTGAGTCCCTTGTCAGGCTGGGAGGAACGTAGAGAGGAGAGGTCCCCATTTTTTTCATTTGTTTGATGTCCTCTACCCCCCAAAATTGGGGGAAGAGCCTTGGTATATGTATGTATCTATATTTTACAGGTATTTTTATGCTGAAAGAAATCTTAGCAAGCACATCCGAGATAAGCATGAGGGTTCAACAATTTACCAGTGTAGCATTTGTTCGTTGCGTCTTTCCACTAAGGTAATACACATAACAAATATGATTTTCAAAACTATTGAAATTCAAACTTCAGTATCATTTTATGCATTATAAGTTTGTATTATGAACATATAATTTTGTGTAATACAGTATCTTATCACATGAGAATAGCCAGCAGCTATTAACAATTAAGATACATTAATGTATAGTGTTTCAAATGTTTTGTGTACTGTCCTTTATGTTATGCCTATTTGAGAGTACAATAATTCATATTTATTCCACCTGGCTTATTCTGGAATCTGGAAAGTAAAATCGTCTACAAAATTAAAGTTTTGGTAATTTTAGGTATCACCCAAGATAGGCAGGGTACAGCTGATGGTATAATGTGCTGTAACTTTATTTTATCATTTCAGCAAAAACTAGCCCATCACATGGCTCTCCACAGCCCTTCTTACAAGCGAAGTTATCATAGTAATAATCCTCGGAAACCTCGGAAAGACAAGGGAGTTTCAAAAACAGATTATGCCAGGCTTTTGTCTGGCTACACTGGGGATGAGCTAGATGAAAGCCAGCCAAGTAGTACTGTTAGTGAAGGTGTTCAGTCACAAGTAGTACCTGAAGAAGATGAATCAAGCAGTGATGATGACTGAGATTGTTGGTAGTAAGTAGGTGCTGAAAGAACTTGATTGCTTTGAGAACTGAACACAGTGATTATTTTAGAAATAAGTGATTAAAGTACCTCTAGTAGTACAATTGTGGATATCCTTATTATAAATCCGCTCTCTTCCAGGATGGTTATTGGTGAGGACACCTTTGAGTTTATTCCCAGCAGTGTGGATGTTTTGTATTAAAATTTTTCTTGGAATTCTTTTAGGGTTCCAAAGAAAAATTAATTCTTAAATTGTATTAAGTTATTTTCAAGATAGAATTATATTGAAAATTGGTGAACGTCATCATAAGAAAATAAATTAAATTCTGCAATTTATTAGGACAGTAAGTAGTTTAAGGTTACAATTACTTACCACTTCAAGCCTGTTGTTGCATAGGTTTTCTTGAATATCTTTTTATAAGTTACGTGAGTTATATCTTGTTGATAATTTTGTATGTTTTAGACCCTTTGGTAATTTTGGGTAATACAGTAAATAATTATTGATTAGGGCACTTTACTCTTGAGCATTTCAAGTTTCCTCAACATTTGTTGTAGATATCTGAACACCTGTCATTGGCTTAGCTAAAGATTTGGGAAGAAGCCCCTGGTAGTGGGCTGTTAAGGTTGTTTGGCGTTTCCAGGCGCTAGCCTTTAATACTAGTGTCACTGACAGGTTCTTAGGATTCTCCTTACCTTATTTTTTCTTGATGCCAGAAAGTGGTAGTGTTTCTAGATATCTTTTTTTTACACCTGTCTGAGCTTAATGAACAGGTTTTGAAGTCCTGGACTGAAGGATTGGCTTTGTTTCAGGTAGCATCTTAGTGTCCTTACAGGGCTAAGTAGCAAATCATCTGGATCGTCAGTCATATCCCTATTATTCTTATTATTATTATTAAATGCTAAGCTACAACCCTAGTTGGAAAGGCAGGATGCTATAAGGCCAGGGGCCCTAACAGGGAAAATAGCCCAGTGAGGAAAGGAAACAACAAAAAATATAATATTTTAAGAATAGTAACAACATTAGAATAAATATTTCCTATATAAACTATAAAAACTTCAACAAAACAAGAGGAAGTGAAACTAGATAGAACAGTGTGGCCGAGTGTACCCTCATGCAAGAGAACTCTAACCCAAGACAGTGGAAGACCATGGTACAGAGGCTATGGCACTACCCAAGACTAGAGAACAATGATTTGATTTTGGAGTGTCCTTCTCCTAGAAGAGCTGCTTACCATAGCTAAAGAGTCTCTTCTACCCTTATCAAGAGGAAAGTAGCCACTGAACAATTATATTGCAGTAGTTAACCCCTTTGGTGAAGAAGAATTGATTGGTAATCTCAGGTGTTGTTGGGTGTATGAGGACAGAGGAGAATCTGTAAAGAATAGGCCAGACTATTCGGTGTCTGTGTAGGCAAAGGGAAAGAACCATAACCAGAGAGAAGGATCCAATGTAGCACTGTCTGGCCAGTCAAAAGACCCCATAACTCTCTAGCGGTAGTATCACAATGGGCGGCTGGTGCCATGGCCAACCTGCTACCTATAAAGGGAGGAGATGGAGGTTTAGAATCGTGGGTCATCCACGGCAGGATTCTGAGTTTCCGCAAATGAGTACGATATGGAGATTGAGCTCAAACAGGAAAATCACTCATGTTTTTCAGAAGAGGGAGTGAACTCTTGGCTGTGCGTACGCCAACGATTGTAGTACTTTGAAGTTTTGTCTCATCCTCTGGGTTAGGAAGACTGAAAAACCAGTCTCACAAGGGGTGGGGGAACCTTTTGTGCTTTCAGATGAAGAAGGTACCTAGGGGAACTGTAAGCATCCTCGTCAAGTTTGTGTAAAGGAGGGGTAGCAGGCTGAGCATTGGAGAAGCGCTCACGTTTCACCTTCGGGAGGTGAGTTGCAGTTGAAGATTCCTCTGCAGAAGGAGAGGTCAAAATTAGTTTGGGAAGCGAGGCAGGACGATGCTGCCTCCTCCTTTTCCTAGAACACATCACCAGGAGATACTAAAGGTGAGGACCTGTTGTCAGCTGCACCAACAGTAGTCCTGGATGGAGAAGATGAAGCCAAGCACTACATTTGCCATGGCAACAGGATACTGAGAATTCCTAACAAAGGCTTCCAGCAGTCTTCCCAAGAACAAAGTCCAATCCAGACCCAAAGAAGGCCACAGTGTCTTTAAGGCCAAGTTCTTAACCATGTCATCATCAGTCACAAGGAGGTTTGTTACAGAGTTCTCTAGGGGAATCAGGTAGAACCACTCCACACTTGGCCAACAGATACTGAAGAAGGGTCGGAAGGTAGAAAACCTAATGGCAAGAGAATAGATCCAACAGATTTCTTCTCTCACGAGGAAGACCCCGTATGTGAAAGTCTCACTTCGACTTCATCTTCCTCCTCTTCCTGTATTCCACCACTACAGCGATAACCATTTAATACACTTATTACAGGGAAATAACTCCGAACAGTCATGTCCCTTGCAAGAGAAGGGGAAAAGATGCAGACAAAGAAGAAGTCATGTCCCTTGCAAGAAGGATACAAGAAATTGGAATCAACATTAATCCTGCTCAGATAGGTGCCGCACTTATGGATGTGGTCACTGGGGCAGGACCACATGTCTACACGTTTCTCTATTTCACATCAAACAGCAACTAAACATTCTGCGTAGATTAAAGGAAACTTAAAGCACCCTAGTTAAGAACACTGAGATTATGTCCGTAATACACGGTAGCTGAAGTTAATAGTGGCTACCAGTAACTACTGACACCCTTTTATAAATTTTAACATCAGTGGTACAGATTTGCTGAAATATACTCATATTAAAGGATAAGGGTTTGGACGCCTTCTTCTTCTTGGTGCCGTAGCGCAGCCACTGCACCTCGTTCCAGGACTCGCACTTCGGACACGTGGCTGTAGGGGAACACACGCTGCCCCTACACGACGAACACAAGGAGTGCAGGTCAACTTCAGGCTTCGAAAGAAAAGCGCCACACGATTTATTGGCCATAGGCCCGGGACAACGACGGGGATGCTCCATCACGCACTGGTAAGGCACCGCGAGACACAGGAACACAGAGGGAAAGGGTATAGAAAGAGCACAATGGGACCACGTGGGGACCGCGTGAGACACAAAGGGGGTCGGGGACACAAAGGGTCGCACTGGATAAGGAGAGAGCGTCGCGATGACCAGAAAACTTACTGGAGATCGAGACCTGAGCAAGCATGCTCTCTGACCCCGGGTCGCCTCGTGGCGCGTATCACTCCGCCAGAGGTTACCCTGCATAGAAAACGGGAGTAGGGTAAACTACACAAAATTCTGGTCGGTTGGGAGATCCCAGATACTCCTAAGAAAGTAGTTTGAGGTAAGTACTGTTAGGAAAAATACAAATTACTTAAAATTTGTGATTTTGCGTGTTTCTTCGGGTGGATACATTGAACAGTTTACTTTTATCTAATCTTAATTAATTTTTAAAGTAATTTTTAGGCCTAAAAACTAATGAAGTAAATTAATAGATAAAATCATAAAAATAATACAGTATGGCATTACGTTAATGCATTTATTACATTATATTAATGTGCTTATTGCTTTATACAGGATTGATATGTTCATGGGTATAATGATGTATGGTTAACTTGATGCAAGACTACTGTATTACTGCTACCAGGCATGTGATGAAGCAAAACTAACATTATTTTTTACTATCTAGATTCAGATATTTAGATGTATATAACTGTAGTCTCTCTTAAATAGATCATGAAAATTTAATTTGTATTTTGAAACGATGATACTCCGCAGATCTCTCTCCATGAAATAGATGAATAATTGTTTCTGTTTGTGTACAGCGTTTATGGTAACTTACGGGTGGTCTCATGAGGTGGCTGTTGAAGGGTAGCTTTATTGCTCTTGCTACTGCAATCTGAAGTGAAGCACATTATAGGATCTGAGGTATTTTTGGAGGTTTGGATAGAGGTCATCCTCTGTATTGAATTTCCCAGAATAGCACACTGTTAAAGAGTTGTATGACAGTAAAATTACCATTGTGAATGCACTAGTCCCTGTGTCAGTGCATCCATCCAATGGACTCATTGTTTAATTGTTTAGTGTGCTGTTTTTCTCACCCATATAGTACAGTAATTTCTGAAAAGTTGGTCTTAAATTATAACTACCATAACACACTTATTACATTTTTCTTTGAAATCTGTCGACCGTTCTCGTACAAAAATACCTTTCTTAATTCATCTATCCCATCCTTTATAAGAGTAATTAATGGGAAAAATATATATATCCATGAGCCCATGCTCTTTTTTTTTTAAGACCAAGTCTAAAAACTGAATGCAGAGAGAGACTTATGTATTTGTGTATATTTTTATGTAAAAAGTACTGTATACAGTTGTACATAGTGTACATTACTGTATACTGCCCTGTGTATACATACAGTACAGTAGGTACTACATACATGTACACAACAGTACTGTATGTGCACAGTATGTACATTACCATTTATCCTTACAATGAAATGAAAAAGTCACACTTTCACAAATAATTTTACTCAATAGAAAATATAAATGGTCACAAAGAATCACTTATTTGTATGGAAAACAAAACTCGGAAAGCGTGGGGAGAGTAGCCTAGCTTCCCCAGATGATTTTGTACTAAGCACACTATTGACTGGTAGAGGAGATTCAACCAATCAGAGCCCGCTGATGAGTATCATGGCCACTGATTGGCTGTCCAACTGCAGGATCACTCACAAGCAAACTGCAGCATTCAGTATCTCCCCCGTTGTCAATTTCGTTTTTACGTGTACGTACTTGACATCAGTCCGCATCTTTTTTTCTAAAATTTTGAATGGCTTACAACCCCCTACAATACTAGCCAAATGTTCTGTATCTTTTAACACTTCTGGCAGTGAACCCAAGCGTCACAGAAGATGCTTACCATAGTGAAGAGTAAGTGCCTCAACATGCTTAAGGAACGGAGAAGCTCTTCAGACGTAGGCTGCCATTATGGAATCAGCAAAGCTACCGTTCATTATATCAAGAAGGACGATGGCAGATCTCGATTTTAACAAGATAACAATCTGGGTGGTCACTTTTCATAATAAGGCTATCGTAAGGAAGAAGAACTTGATATCAACACAATACGTGAGAAGGTCGGGCAGTTCTAGGGCAAGTTTATGGATGGCAGTGGTGACGACCCAGAACTAGGTCCGTTTACTGCATCTCTCACCAAGCAATAGATTTTATTACAATCAAGGGCTGGTTTGGTAAATTTCAAAAGATGTTCAACCTTAAAATTGTGTCCCTGCATGAAGAAGCTTCCTCTGCTTGTAAAGTGGTTGCTGATGAGTACATAAACAAGAGGTTCCAGACTATCATCGATGAAGGGGGTTATTTGTGTGAACAAGATTCAAGTATGGATGAAACTGCCCTCTTTTTGAAACGTATGCCATTCTAGACTTCCATTATGGCTCAGAACTCTTGGATTCAAGGCCTTCAAAGATCATCACACAAATATGGAAGTGCTGCTGGCCTTATGATAAATCCAGCACTTATTCATACTGTATGTCCAAATACCCTAGGATCATCAAAAAAAATAAAACCTTGCTACCAGTGAGTTCGATGCACAATTTAAAGCTGTGACATTGGATTAGTTTCACACCAGTGTACCATCCCCATAGTCAAGCTGTATCTTGCTTGAAAGAGCCTTGATTTTAAAGTGCTTCCTCTAATGGTCGATGCTAAATGCAACGTAATCAACCTGTACATGTAGAATTTATATTCCTGAACTGCCAACGAATCAAGGCGTTACAGTACTCATACTTTCAAGGCACTTTATGCACGAAACTCCTTGTAACTTCTGGTAGACTCTATAGACATGAATGATAACTTCTTACTGAAGGAGTTCTGGCATAGGTACACCATTGCAATGTCTTCAAAATACAGCAATACCTTGACATACGAGCATACCGACATACAAGCAAATTGAGATACAAGCAAGCCGCAGAGCAAAATTTTGCTTTGAGTTACGAGTATGCTTACAGATGCTGAAGCTAGGTTCATTTCGATTGATCTCCGACTATTGAACACATCTTTGAACATCGCCCATGTCGTTTGCGTTATTTACATGTTTTTAACGTATATTTGTAGACAATTAACTTTAATATAAGTGATGGGTCCGAAGCAAGCCAGTGGAAACATTAGCAGTGTTAAGAAAAAGTGCATGATGATGATAGAGGTGAAGCGTGAAATTATTGAAAAAACATGAGCGTGGTGTACAAGCGAGTGAGTTAGCCCTCCATTCTGAGAGGAGTACATCTACGTTATGTTATGTACCATCCTCAAACAGAAGGATGCTATCAAGAGCACAAAGCCTTCCAAAGGCCTAACCATCCTGTCAAAGCTACGGACTAATGTAAATGACGAGATGGAAAGCTTCTGTTGTTATGGATCAAAGAAAAACAGTTGGCAGAAGATAGCGTGACTGAGACGATCATCTGTGAGAAGGCTAGCGCAATCTACTAACACTTGAAACAAAGTGAAGCAGCTCAGAGTGGGAAGACATCAATGCCAGTGGAGATGTTCATCTCTAGTCGTGGCTGGTTCAATAATTTTAGGAAGTGAACTGGTATCCACTCGGTTGTGAGGTATGGGGAAGCTGCGAGTTTCGACGTGAAAGCCGCAGAAGAGTACGTATGTTGAATGTTTTGCCTCATTTGTTGTTGGAGAAGGTTACATCGCCCAACAGGTCTTCATCTGCGATGGAACTGGGCTTTTCTGGAAGATGCCCAGGAGGACATTCAACACAGCAAAAATGTAGAAACTGCCAGGCCATGAACCCATAAAGGATAGATTGACTCTAGCCTTGGGTGACAATCTCAGCTGTAACTGCAAGATCAAGCCACTGCTGGTATACCACTCCAGAAACCCACGTGCTTTCAAGAGTCACAAGATTTTGAAAGAAAAACTTAATCATGTGGCGTGGAAATTCAAAGGCTTGGGTTATGAGACATTTTTTCACAAAATGGGTAAATCTGTGCTTTGATCCAGCAGTCAAGAAGTATTTGTTGGAGAAAAATCTGCCATTGAAATGTCTTATCCTAGGCAATGCCCCTGGTCACCCTCCTGGTTTTGAAGATGACATCGTGGATAAATTCAAGTTCATCAAGGTCTTCTTATCTCCAGCCCAACACCATGCCACTCCTCCAGCCCATGAACCAACAAGTCATTTCAAATTTCAAGAAGCTGTACACAAAGCATTTGCTTAAAGAATGCTTTGATGTCACAGATAACACCAATCTCGCTCTTCGTGAATTTTAGAAGGATCATTTCAACACTGTGCTTTGTTTGAAAATTATTGATGAAGCGTGGCAGGGCGTAATGCAAACCTTAAATTCAGAATGGAAAAAATTTTGGCCACCTTCAGTAGCTGAAAGGAACTTAAAAGGATTCGATACGCCGCAGCCTGACCCCGAACCCATTTTGTTGGAAGAGATTGTGTCTCTTGGAAAGATCATGGGGTTGGAGGTAGATTAGGCAGATGTGAACTGCCTTGTCGAGAAGCATCAAGAAGAGCTCACAATGGATGAGTTGATCGAGCTCCAGATGATGCAACATATGGAGGTGTTGCAAGAGCTCAGTAGCGAGGAGGACGTGGAACCGCAGGAACTCCTTTCTTCGACGGTTATTAAGGAAGTGTTAGCTAAACGGCGGGATGTGTGATTTTGTGGAAGAGAGACACCCAGATAAATTGTCCTGTGGTCGTGCTTCAGCTCTTTTCAACGACACTTGCCTAACTCATTTTCTAAACGTTTTAAAAGGGAGAAAGAAACAAACTTCCTTGGATAAGTTTTGTTTTCAAAAGGCCTGCAGTAAGTGAAAGTGAAAGCGAGGCAAAAAGAGCTAAGACAAGTGAGGAACAGTAAAAAAAAAAAAAAGGAAAAAAAAAGAAAAATGAAAATAAAAAAGTAGAAAACATATGCAAGATTAAAAATATTTTAAACTTAAGTGAGCTAATTTCATTTAAGTTAATTTGAAGTTTAAGTGTTATGATACATACCCGGTAGTTTAAGGAACAGTGTAAATACTGTGCATGTACCGTCCAATTTTCTCCTTCCCTTCCTCCCTCCCTCCCTCCCTTCTATGCACACACCGCTGATAGCCACTACAGTCTGTCTCGAAAGTAAGAACTTCCTAATAAAGCCACATTTTATTGCAGATCACAGTCCAACAATCATTTATGTCATTTTGTGAGTGTATGTCAAGTATTGAAGCAATTGAAAGCACGTCTTTCCATTGTTATATCATTGATTTCGGTGTTTTTAAGAGGGTGAGAACAGATTTTTTTTTTCAGTATTTTAAATGGGAAAAATTGACTTGAAATACTAATGCATTGACACACGAGACCAGTCCTGGAACGAGTTATGCTTGTATGTCAAGGTATTACTTTATCAAGAAGGCCATAAAAGAGCTGAAGAAACAAGCACTTGGTGCTTGCTGGAAGAAATGGTAGCCAGAAGTACTCAACAAATATGAATAATTCTCTCCTGTTGAAATTCACCACTTGGCAGTAGGTGAGGCTAGCAAAATTGCTCAGAGAAGATGGCTTCACAGATATGACTACCGACAACGTAAATCACCTGATCAAGGCCCACTATAATCCGTTAACAGATGAAGATCTGACAAAGTCTGCGAGTGAGGGCAAAGAAGAGCAACATTAGGATCCCAGGGAAGAAGGGGATGTCTGCCTAACACTAGGACGCCTCTTAATTCAAGGAAAAACAGCAAAACAACTCGAGACAATGGCTAAAGATTGGAACTTATGGATGATTCGCATGTGGTGCATTTCAGAAATGCAATCGGCGGAGCCATGGGAGGCAACAAGAAACTGCCAATCACCATGGTTCTCATCAGCAAAAAGAAAAAGAAATGAAAAAAAAGACGGCCACAAGGGTAGTACTCTGATAGCGAAAATAGAATTTACTAAGCTAGACAAAGACAATAAAGATATTGCACAACCTGATGAAACACCTGCTAAAGTGATGCCTTTAGAAGAGCAGTAATTCTTTTTTTTGCTGTGCAATACATTTACCTCATCATCTACATACTTCAGTACTGCACAGTTAATTGTTATCATTAGGAATCAAGTTTGTGTCTCTTCACTGGTGAGTGTTCCAATTTTGATTTTTTCTTATATTGTAGTGGACATTTATGTAAGGATGTGACCTCAGTGAAAGTACATTTTAGAGTTTTGAGTATTTAAGAGTGTACAAAGGATTAACAAGAGTGTTGGGATTGTTTATAAAAGCTAAAATTTATAAAGATAATCAGAAAAATATGAAAAAAAATATAAGAAATAATTTTGAAAAATATACCGTAGATTTCTGTATCTACTGTAGTGTACTTCACGGTTTTTTAGCTATCACAGTGGGTCCTAGAATGTAACACCAGCAATAGGTGAGGGATTACTTTATTTATAATTTATTATTGTTCCGTAACCGAAATACAAACCACGCTATTTACAAAGGGTTATTACTTTTAGCGTAGCTGAAATGGCGAGCCATTAGAATTTAACGAGGGTGTATTACCCCCCGCGCTAGTTAGCGGGGGGGTAGGGGAGTGGTAGCTAGCTACCCCTCCTCCCCCTCACACACACGTGAATACTCACTTTCACTTTTGGCTCGGACTGTGACAGACGTCTCTGTCTTGGTCCTCGCTTGGCAGCCATTGTCTTTTGTCTTTACTTAATCGCTTACTTTTCTTTTACTCAATATATATGTAAACATGTTTTCATGTTTGTATATATATTTGAGTATAGAAATAAGTAAGTTTCCTTTTCAGATGTGTGTGTGTAGTGTACGATATCTACGTGGAGGCCTCGGCAGTTAGGCCACCACGGCGTATTTTATGGGTGGCGTTCGAGTTTGACTTATGTCTTTCTCTCTCTCTCTCTCTCTCTTGAGGTCGTTCACCCTTTTACTACGTGTTACTACGCCCTTGTAGCCTAGCTTCCTTTCCGTGTGGAGGGTTGCTACGCGTACGTTTGTATCAATTAGTTATGAATCTAATTGTAGTTGTTTTTTTTTTCAGCTTGTAGAACGATTCCTTTCGGGGTTTTCGTTCTTTGTTTAGTGTTCATTCATTTTTTAATAACATAATTACATAGTTACATAATTATAATTGTTATAATTCTGTTTTGGTTACAGCTCTCCTTCCGCGAGTGTAAGTGGTTGTGAGGGCACGTGCCTGTTGTGTAATTCTTGTTCCTTTCCCTCGGGATTCCTCTTCGGAGCCTTCCCGGGGGAATGAATGTGTACTAATATTATTTGTTTTATTTTTTTACAGTTACCGATCTAGTTCGTTTCTGTAATATAGCAACGGTGTGAGCTGTCTGGTTGAGTCCTGGGGATTCGGCTGTTGCTGCCTCCCCCCTTGTATTTTCGTCAGGGGCGTGTCTCCTTCTACTGGTAGTACTCCCGTGTCGACGGACAGCTCTCCAGTTCATTTTAGAACAGTCAGGAGGCTTGCCTCCTTGGGCGGATAACTTTCCTTCCGAGGGAAGTTTTTCCTGTCCAGGCTTGAGTTTTTCCCCTTTTGGGGGGTTCTTCTCTTGCCTTTTTTTTCGTGCGACTATGCTCTTGGTGCTGAGCGGTCGCACCTGCAGTTTCGCTCAAGGGGCTGGGCAACTGCAGGAGCTCCTCTTCGGAGGATTGCTCCTTTTAGGTCACTGGCTGACCAGTCTCTTCCTCGAAGTGTTTCTCTTTCGTTCGCGAGAGAGTACACTCATAGAGACTCCTCTTCGGAGGTTTCTTCTGTTGCTGTTGCTGTTGGCCTCCCTCGCCGTAAGGCCCTCCGTCCGCCTCGTCGTAAGGGCCTCTCATCTCCCTATAAGGGTGCTTGAGGCGCCTTTTTGGATCTCCGTTTGCAGCCTACACTCCTTTTTTCTCGATCTTCCGCCTTGGTGCAGATGGACAGCAGTCTGATCTCGTCTTCCGACGGGCAACGGTCTTCCCGACGGACAACGGTCTGCCCGACGGACAGCGGTCTTCCGACGGACATCAGTCTCCCGGCGGACAACGATTCCTTCGGGGCAAAGGGTTGCCCCCACGGGGGTTCTTCCCTTGCGTGTCAGGGTTTCCCTGCGCGCCCTTCTGCTCATCAGCGCTCTCCTGTTCGTCAGCGCTTTCAAGATGATCTTCCCTGCGGTTCCTGTTACGTGCCCTGTGCGCCCACGTTCGCCCTCGCGATCTAGAACTTCGGTTCAGGTCGGGGTCAAGGACTTCTTCTTTGCGCAGGCTTCCACGCGTAGCCTTCTGCTCGTCAGCGATCATCAGCTCGCCAGCGATCATCAGCTCGTCAGCGATCATCAGCTCGCCAGCGATCTCCGGATCACCCACGTGTGTTACAGCTGGCACGCCAACGTTCTCCAACACTTCTGAAGGAACATGGTTCGCCAGCTACTAGCTCACCTGCGCATGCTGATCGCCATCGCGCGACCCTCAACTGCGGATGCTGATCACCATCGCGCGACCCTCAACTGCGGATGCTGATCGCCATCGCGCGACCCTCAACTGCGGATGCTGATCGCCATCGCGCGACCCTCAACTGCAGATGCTGATTACGCATGCTGCTCCTCATCGCACAACCCTGAACGATCGCCCTCCTGCGGATGCTGATCACCATCGCACCCTTTCACGCGATCATTCACCTGCGCATGCTGCTCGCCATCGCACAACCCTGCACGATTGCCCGCTTACGCATGCTGCTCCTCATCGCACAACCCTGAACGATCGCCCTCCTGCGGATGCTGATCACCATCGCACCCTTTCACGCGATCATTCACCTGCGCATGCTGCTCGCCATCGCACAACCCTGCACGATTGCCCGCTTACGCATGCTGCTCCTCATCGCACAACCCTGCACGATTGCCCGCTTACGCATGCTGCTCCTCATCGCACAACCCTGAACGATCGCCCCCCTGCGGATGCTGATCACCATCGCACCCTTTCACGCGATCATTCACCTGCGCATGCTGCTCGCCATCGCACAACCCTGCACGATTGCCCGCTTACGCATGCTGCTCCTCATCGCACAACCCTGAACGATCGCCCTCCTGCGGATGCTGATCACCATCGCACCCTTTCACGCGATCATTCACCTACACATGCTGCTCGCCATCGCTTACCATCACGCGGTCATTATCGCCAGCGATCTTCTTCACCTACGCGGCAGCACGATCCCTCGCCGTCACGCCATCGCTTGCGTTCGTCGCCTCGGACACGTGTTCATTTACCTGCCCACTCGCCTGCGCGCCCGCGCGATCGCTCGCCTGCGCGCCCGCGCGATCGCTCGCCTGCGCGCCCGCGCGATCGCGCGCCCGCTCGCCCGCGCGCCCGCGCGACCGCTCGCCTGCGCGCCCGCGCGACTGTTCGCCTTTGCGCGACTGTTCGCCTTTGCGCAACCGTTCGCCCTCGCGCGACCATAGTTCGCGGCGAATTCCACAGCCGGTGGTAGCAGCAGGGACGCGTGCTCCTAGACGGCACTCGGGATCACCTCCATCCAAGCACAGGTTGGTAGTGCAGGACGAAGACAGGTCAGTACAGCATTCTTCCCCACCTTCTTTTCAGGCAGGTACCGTCGGGTCCACTCCAAAGGATCGCCCGATCCCTTTCACCTTAGCGAGGATTTCGGACTCTGTGTCCTTGGAGCAGCAGACATGGTTTGGTCCGCTGGCACGGGCGTTAATGAGGGTTATGAAACCAGTACTCGCCGGCCAGGGTAACAAACCAGCGGCTGTCTCTCCTACGCTGAAGAGAAAGAGAGGAGTGGACTTCGTGGTGACTTCCCCCAGGGCGAAGTTGGTTCCCAAGAGGTCGGTCTCGAGGGTCCCCTCTCCTGTACGAGTACTCTCTCCTTCTCCTGCCTTGGAAGGATTTTTGGCGGGGGGGCTTTCCGTTCAAGATTTCTCCATCGGACAAGGGGTGACTGCTTACCTCTTCCTCTGGGAGCTTACCAGGTTCTTTCCCTCCTCGGTTACGGCCCGAGGTTTGGTTCAAGGAAGCTACAGGAAGATCAAGGGTACTTTCCTCCTCTCGAGCTCAGACACCTTGGCCTTTCGTCGTTAAGTATCTACTTGCGGACAAGCTCGATGTTGTACCATCTGGACGCGCTGACTGAAGGCTTCCTTCGGGTGTCTCATCTGTGGAGGTCGACGACCTCAGACACCCTTCCATCCTTGAGAAGAGTTTTGTCTGTGCCCAAGGACAGAGACTTAGACAGCTGCTGTGCGGAGTAAATCGACTTCCGGTTTCACTCCTCCAAGGCGCTTTCTTCCAGACTCTGCAGGGCTCCAGCGCCCTTTTCTTTCAACCACGTCGGCCTAAGTTATCGGCTACGACAACTGGGACAAGGTGTCCAATTGCAGTTTCCTCCTGTCAGGAACAGATGGCACGGGAGATTCCCCCCGGGGGGGGGGCATAGGCCTAAAAGGAGTTCACGAACTCTAGGATTGCAGGTTTTTTCGCTGGGAGGATGCTTAAGGTTACTCATCCGAATGACAGCTTCCCGATGCCCATTCCCTCACAATCTCTGTGAGTAGCCAAGGATATCGCGCCTGCTGTCTCTGTCAGCGAATTCAGTGTCTCTGAACCTCTATGCCATAGCGTCAGCAGAGTTGCCCGGTTGGGCAGAATGATCCATACCTTAGGCGAAGGTCTTCCTTAGGATCATCGACGGCTTCACCCCCGGTCCCCTCAGTCAATCCTTTCTTGTAAGGAAGGATCTGAGAGGGGATGTCCATAGTCGACCTCTCAGTCCTGATCAAGTTTGTCGAACAAACTTCGGCCAGCGTAGACCAGCAGAATCGATCAGACTGGTAACGAGGCGACAGGACTCCTTTAACCCTGGATCGGAAGGACGGGTACTTTCAGTTTCCATTCCATCCATCTTCCAGGGTGCTCGTCAAATTCAGCCTAGACTGCAAGTTTCCTGCTTATGATGCAGTGTGGCTATCCCGCCGTGGCATAGCAGGTTTGTTTCCCCAGAGAACTCTCCCTGCCTTCCTCTTGGCCGCTCAGGTGCAGGCTTCCGCCTCCTCTGCTGTTTGGAGGGCTGGTCAACTCCGGTAGGCTCGGGTTTCGACCTTCTTCAGCGCCGGGACTAGCTTCCGGAATGTGACCATGAGTGTGGGCTCATGGTATTTTGCTTGGAGCCTTCTCTTCCTCTGCCTCAACATCTGGAGTATCTGGCCATGATTTTGAGTCAACCGCCTTACCACATTGGAAACCCCGCTTCTCGTCCGTCCAGCGAGGTTAAGCAACGTCGGTACTTGGATGGGTGACCACCTGGGGACGCCAGATTCTGTTACCGCATCCTCCGAGCCTTCCTTTCGGTTGACTGTGGCAAGACTGAGGAGAGTCGCAGTACCTGTTCTCAGTCAAGCAGAGCTTTCAGCCCTACCTTGGAACGTTTCCTAGTTCTTCTTTCCTCATTGACCCGTCTATAGTCCGAATGGTCGCCTCAGGATAAGTTCCATGTGGGGCGATCCAAGTCCCGGTGGCTTCAGGCAATGTTTAACCGGACTCCCTGGCCCTATGGGACCAGCGGAACTATTAAACCTGCAATGGGTGTTGACCTATGGAGCCTCTTGATGGTAGTGGATATTCTCGTCCTTTCCCCACATTCTTGATGCGGTTCTCGGACTCGTCAAAGGAAAGGGGGGGGGGGCCATGTTCCGGTCCAGGCCTATGGTCAAGACCTGAAGGATACCTCTCCATCATTCAGGCAGGCTTAAGGGCCTTAGTCTGGCCCCTCTTCAGATCCTACAGCTCCTGCCAAGTCGCCCCGTTGCGCGTCGACTTCATTCTAACCAGCAGGGGACGCATTTTCACACCTTCACATCTTGTAGTAGAGATACCGGGATGATTGAGATTCTCTCAATTCCACCATCGGCTCTCTCATTCCAGGCAGGGGAATGTCTCTCTCAGACTATCCGAGCAGAGCCTCATAGAGAGAGTGTACCTAGGGGTCTTTGACCTTGGGTAACCAGCAAGTGCTGATCTGGGGGACCTGATCGCAACACCTTGGAACCTCAAGCTTCCACTAGTCTTACCCCCAGTCTCAGACCCCGAGACTCTGGCAAGATGCATTCCGGTGATGGTGGGACAAATTCGACGCCTGCGTCTTCCCTCCTTTTTGTCTGCGGACAATGGGTCTCAAAAAAAAAAAAAAAAAAACCAGGTTGTCTGTCAACCTTTCAATGGGAGAGCTCCACTGGGACTATGCGCAGAACGGTTTCTGGACCCTCTGCTTCCCCTGACGGAACTCCCGGGAGAGCTTCTCCCACGGCGCAGACTACTCAAGCAACCACACTGCGACATCTCTCCCGAACCGGGGCATCGCTTCGGCTTCATGCCTGGAGACACTACGCTTCCTCCTCTAGAAGAGACAACCCGCTACAGTCGCGGTACGTAGGTCGCGTCATCTGCGATAGTCATCCACAGGGGTCTCCCAGGCAAAGTGAAGAGTCTAAGGTGGTGGGTGCCGTGGGAGATATACCTCTTCCCGTGAGGCCTCTTCTCCAGCAATAACGGTCTTATTGCCTTTCGGCGGGAGGAAGCTCCTTTCCGCTCTCGGCAATGAAGCCTGTCGCTCAGCCTTTCCCTGACCTTCAGGCTTAAAGGAATAACTTTCCTGCCCGCTGGATCTATCCTCGCTCATGCGAAGCTACGATCGTCCCTGCCCTAGTCGGAGGAAGACCTCCAACTTGGAGCATGGCTCGGACTTTTAGTCCTTTAAGAGATCTTCTCAAGACCCTTTTACGACAGGCCTCGGATTGTATTCCGCCTCGGGTCTTCTGCTCACTCTGGCCACGGCCAGTGTGTAAGCAATCTTCTTGGTCTCTTACTACTCCCCCCTTTCTAAGGAAGAGGGGAAGGCAACATTCAGGCTCGCTCCTGAGTTGTTGGCTAGACTCAGAATCTGAGGGTCCCGACCCTTCGGTCCGATTCATTCAAGATTTCGAGTCTCCATTCTGTGTGTTATGTCCCAAGACCTTCTCTTTCTTGCCAGTAAGGAATCGAGAGGTTAGCGCTGGGAACAGCTGCAGTTTGGCCTCAGTTGCAGCCGATTTGGGAACACATGGAGGACATGGGGGGAGAGTCACCAGTATACCTCTTCAGCCCGGACTCGAGTACATTCATCTCGACCTGTCTTCAAACCCTCCCCCGTCACGTCGCCCTACAGCACGATGTTGGATACATCGCAACGTCCTCGCCTTCGAGTAATACTACTCTGTGACGCAGGTGCTACAAGCTGGAGTCTGGAAGCGTCTGATGACCTTCGCAGCCCGCTTCCTGCAGGGCGTGACCCACAGGAGTCTCGATACGTTTTCTATCGCTCTGTGGTGGCTACACAACAGCTGGTCTAACCTCAGGCTCCTTTTTGGACAGGTAGCAGAAGGTTGAGGGCATTGTTATCAGGTTTTAGTCTGCATGAACGAAAGAAGTATGTCTGGCCCTTACTTCTTTCTTCATCATCCCCTCTACGGGGAAGCAGCATCCTGGTCTCTGCATAGCTGACCTCGAACCTCTGCAGGTAAACCATGCTTCCTTGTGTTCCGAGTATTGAGTCAATACTGTCGCGTCCCCCATACCCTGACGAGGTGGTATTGGGAACGTCCTAACCCAGAGTTCCTTCTGGAACTCCAGGTCAACTGCCTAAGACGGGTCACACTTCTTCCTTCACACACAATCTTACGTAGGCCACATGGTTCCTTGCGGAGCAAGGAACTTGTGAGGTGCAGGGACTCCTTTTCTCGAGTGCGACTCACTCGGATTCTGAGTCCCCGGGTAAAGCCAAAGCCAGTATGGCTGGGGACTTTCCACCCTTCCTAAGGGATAAGTCACCCTTTGTAAATAGCGTGGTTTGTATTTCGGTTACGGAACAAATGACAAATTCGAAGATAATTTGTATTTTTCCTAACCATACAAACCTTAGCTATTTACACATATTTGCCCGCCAGCCCTGTCCCCCAAGACAAGTTCTACCTCTAAGTGAAAGTGAGTATTCACGTGTGTGTGAGGGGGAGGAGGGGTAGCTAGCTACCACTCCCCTACCCCCCCGCTAACTAGCGCGGGGGGTAATACACCCTCGTTAAATTCTAATGGCTCGCCATTTCAGCTACGCTAAAAGTAATAACCCTTTGTAAATAGCTAAGGTTTGTATGGTTAGGAAAAATACAAATTATCTTCGAATTTGTCATGTTTTGTTTATTTAATCATTACTTTTAAACAAGTGACTGCAATATTTCCTGCTTAGTGTAAACATTTCATAGTACAACAATCGAAAATTTCTGTATACAGTTTAATACACAAACCTCTTTGGTTATACAGTATAGTATACAGTATGTCATAATGTATATAGTAGTGAGGTTGAAAAAAATTTCAAACTATTATGTTATTAATTTTCGTCTTTTTTCGTTTCCATATCAGCCATATCTTCTAATCAAAACTATACCACCTCATTCTCATGGTAATAAATAGAAATATACATGGAGTATAAAAACCTACAGAAGCCAATAGGATAAATATTGTATAAGAAATGTTTTTTGTTGGTCATTCCAAAGGTAAAGAGCCATATCGTAGTATGTTCTTCTCTTCATAAGTTTCAGAGAGAGAAAGAGAAATGAGTGGCCAAGGCTAATTTCCCTAAGGACAACTGTTCGGATATCTACAAAGAATGTTAAGTAAACTGAAAAAGTCCTTAACCCTTTTACCCCCAAAGGACGTACTGGTACGTTTCACAAAAGCCATCCCTTTACCCCCGTGGACGTACCGGTACGTCCTTGCAAAAAAAATGCTATAAAAATTTTTTTTTCATATTTTTGATAATTTTTTTTTTAGAAAATTCAGGCATTTTCCAAGAGAATGAGACCAACCTGACCTCTCTATGACAAAAATTAAGGCTGTTAGAGCAATTTAAAAAATATATACTGCAAAATGTGCTGGGAAAAAAATAACCCCTTGGGGGTTAAGGGTTGGAAATTTCCAAATAGCCTGGGGGTAAAAGGGTTAATCACTTAATTCTGATACAGTACAGTACTTTATTATATTGTCCAAAATTTTCAGCAGGTCTAAAACTTGATGTGCCAAAATATAAAAAAGATACAGCTATTTAAAAAGATATTCAAGAAAACCTAGGCAACAACAGGCTGGAAACGGTTTGTAATTGCTATTATTTGGAGAAGAGTATTTGATCATATGATCAACCTTATACAACTAAATCTTTAGACTTGCATCAGTTGGGTTGCTAGGTGATAACATAATTGCTTTTACAGAATAGTTTTGTTGTGTTACCTTGAAATAACTGATAATGCTTTGAAAAATATGGGTGGGTGAGAAATTCAGAGATCTTGCTCTTACAGCTTACAAGCTTACCAATAATTTTCTCTTATCATTTAAAGAACTTTTATTCCATGATGTCTTGCTTAGTTTGGTCCCATTTTAAAGATAAATAATTGTGTTTGTAGCATGTTTTGAAAAATTAAAAACTAAAAAGAAAATTAGTTTTATTTTCCTTAGCTTTATTATCATTTTGATAATTTTATTTTCATTTTAACAATTTTATTTTTCAATATTAAACTTACCCGATGATCATATAGCTGTCAGCTCTGCTGCCCGACAGAAAAACCTACGGGCGGAATACGCCAGCGATCGCTATACAGGTGGGGGTGTACATCAACAGCGCCATCTGTCAAGTAGGTACTCAAGTACTCGATGTCAACAAAGAACCAATTTTCTCTCTGTCGTGCCACTGGCAAGACCTACTAAATACGCTGTTACTAACTGGATTTGTTTTCACAACTATTTGGTGAAGTACACTTCCAGTTTTGAGCTTTCGCTATGCAGGGGTTTTATCTTCATTTCAAAACTTGAACTCGTTTTGGATAGATTTTATTTTGGTGACAAAGAGAGTATGGACTCTCTTTCACTTTTAAATGGCCGACCCTTCCCTTAGACGGAAGTGTGTTTAGGTTTTTAGTAATTTTGCTTAACACGTTATAGATCTTTATATTTTATATCTCTCCGCCTTTATTAGGCCTCTTCGATTAACTTTCCTTTTATTATAAACATATAAAAATAAATTTTTATGTTTTGTTTATTTGCGACCTTTCCTTTTAGTAGGCGGTCCTAACTTGGAACCGAAGTTAATCAACGTTGAGCCCGTTATATCGTATTTAACCTTTAAAGAATTTAAAACTTTTTAAATTTAATGTTTTATGAAAGAATTTCTTTGATAGTCTCGTACTATTTTCAAAGATGAACTAACGTTTAGTTTTTTAGTCTACGCAGTTGTTGACGTTCAGGACGTTCAACTTGCGCTCTATCGTTACGATAGAGAGAGAGTGTTTCACGGTTTCACTTTGCAGTAAGAGTAAACCTATTCTAGCGTTTCGTTCATTCTTTCTTAGCTTATGGTTTAAATTCTAAATTAAAGGAACTTTTTATTTGGAAAACCTTTCAGTTTTTTCCTTTAGCAAATAACATGTTTTGACGATATATAATTGGGCTCTTCTCTCAGGTGCGAAATCTAGAGAGAAAGAGAGAGATAGAGACGGAGGGAGAGAGAGGAGATAAAACGTTTCGTTCAAGCGGGTAACGTTGTTCTCGTTTTACTCTCCTTCCTAGTCGCTGTAGGGGAAGAAGGTAAAACGTTTCTAGGGTTTTATTCTTGTTCCCAGGCTATGTGCGGTGAGAGATTGTAAACGTAGTTTATTTGATCTAGTGTTTAGTCTCTTTCCCAGCCACTGAATTCTTTATCTTTATATATGTTTTCTGTTGCATTATATGACTGTTTTCGCAATTACTACCTTTTAATGAAGGGTAGGATTGCGTGTTTCAGGTAGAAATCAGTAAAAGTTTCGATTTCAGTGAAATAAGTGCAAAACAGAAAATCAAAGTGATAAAGTGATATGCGCAAAGTGTTACAGTGTTGCGTCCGAGGGTTCGTCTGTTCGTGCCTGTCGTTCACCTAGTCCGGGACCTCTTGCAAGCTCCCAAGCCCAGGGGAGAAGTAATGTCGAACGACTTATGGGTTCCTCAGGCCTTGATCAGCGAACAGACGTTTTTCCCTCCGTGGTTTCGGGCGTATCTACCCAAGATCGCCCCACCCGCACAAAGACGAGAGAGCCCATTTACTTCTCGTCTGCGGAAGAGGTTTCTCGTAAGAAACCTTGGACCAAGGTCTCGCAGCTTATTAAGTGCAAGTCGGTCCCTTCCGCGCAAGTCCAACGGCCCAGGTGTAGCCACTGGGTCAGTTCGGACTCGCTGCAGTCATCCGACGACTGCACACCTCCCAAGAGAGGCAAGGTGGTACCGCAACAGGCAGTAACTCCGTCTGTTGCCGCACCCGCTGTTTTAGACCCTCAGTCACAACGGACAGTAGCTCCGTCGGTTGCCGATTTTGTAGACCCTGAGTGGTCTTTACTGCAGTCTATGCAGACTCAGTTAGCTGCGGTTATGCAGGAGTTTCGTGCGGAGAAGGAAAACGCTGCACCCGTTAGCCTACAACCTGCCACGGTTGTGCGCCCAGCTCACGCTGAGGCTGCCTGCTCCCACACTCCAGCTGCGGAGAGGTTGGCGCTGCACCCGTTAGCCTACAACCTGCCACGGTTGTGCGCCCAGCTCACGCTGAGGCTGCCTGCTCCCACACTCCGGCTGCGGAGAGGTTGGCGCTGCACCCGTTAGCCTACAACCTGCCACGGTTGTGCGCCCAGCAGACGCTGAGGCTGCCTGCTCCCACACTCCGGCTGTGAGAGCTCCTCCACCCATGCGCAGTCGACCCTGCCAGACGCATGCTGACTCCCACAGACGCACGGAGCACTCCGTTGCCGTGCGTGAGCTACCACAACAACAGGAGGGTGGAGTTAAGCTGCCGTGTTTTGACACGGTGCGTCAGCCTCCGCAACCCACTGTGGTTACCGCCACTCACCCGCAGCAGACTAGTCAGTCAGGAGTTGAGGCTTCCCCACACAGCTTTGGTTGTTGCCAGCTCACAGACTGTCAAGCAGTTACATGACGTTGCCTTCTGGTCTGCTACTAATGCACCAGTGCTGTATGTCCTCACGCACCTGTTGTGGTTGACAGTTCAGTTTTTTGACAGTTCACAGACTGTCAAGCAGTTACATAACGTTGCCTTCTGGTCTGCTGCTAATGCACCAGTGCTGTATGTCCTCACGCACCTGTTGTGGTTGACAGTTCAGTTTTTGACAGTTCACAGACTGTCAAGCAGTTACATAACGTTGCCTTCTGGTCTGCTGCTTATGCACCAGTGAGACCCTCACTGAGATAACCTAGCTTTTCTCGGACAAGGTTCCTGTGGATGAGAAAGTGCTGTTCTCCCTCCTACTGATATTCCTTTGAGGACTCTGTCATTTGGAGAGGAGCCTTAAGCTGCTTAGCCTCCTATGGGCTTTAATTAAAGCATAACAAGGCTTCCAGGGATGGTAAATGGTTCCGCTTCAGTCGCTAACCCCGTCTGTTGCCACACCTGCTCCCGTAGACCCTAATGGGCTTTGCTGCAAGACATGCAGTCCAAGCTTGTGTCCTTGATAGAGGACTTTTTACGGAGAAGAACCTTCTGGCCAACAACCTTCCTACCGGTTGGTTGTGCGCCCTGTTGACACTGAGGTATCCTACTCGCGTCCGCCAGTTGAGGTGGTTCCTCCACCGATGCAACCCAGTGTGGGTTGCCAGTCGCACGTTGACGTTAAGCGACGCTCGGAGGTGGTTGTTGAAGTGTGTCACTAGGAAGACGTTCAACAACCAGCAGAGGTGACTTGTTGTGACGCAGTGCGTCAACCTCAGCAGCCCGGTAGGGTGTTGACTGCACAACCCAGACAGTCTAGACAGTTTCGGGTTGACGCTGTACTTCCTCGCGTCCCCATGGTTGACAGTTCACAGACTGTGCAGCAGTACCATGATATTGCGTCCGGCTCCGTCACGCATCCACCAGTGCGACCGGATTCAGCGAGTCAGACGTTGCCCACTCCGTTGCCGTTTCCTCATCAGTTTCGGATAAGGAACCCTCTGATGAGGACGTTGCTGAACTAGACGATCAACCCCCAGCCCTGCTATCCATCCAGAAGATGCTGAAGAAGGAACGCTGCCCTGTCAGGCTGTGGATGAGTCTGGTAAGGACACTGTCATCCGTGGTTCTTTTGTGTCACTTGGAAGACTACACCTCCGTCCTCTTCTGTATCATCTAGCTTTTCACTGGAAAAAGGACAAGACGCTAGAAGCGGTCTCGATCCCGGTTTCCGGAAAGATTAAGTCTGGTCTGACTTGGTGAAAGGACTTTATCAACCTTAGGTAGTAGGTTGGCCAGGGCACCAGCCACCCGTTGAGATACTACCGCTAGAGAGTTATGGGGTCTTTTGACTGGCCAGACAGTACTACATTGGATCCTCCTCTCTGGTTACGGTTCATTTTCCCTTTGCCTACATACACACTGAATAGTCTGGCATATTCTTTACATATTCTCCTCTATCCTCATACACCTGACAACACAGATTACCAAACAATTCTTCATCACCCAAGGGGTTACTGCACTGTAATTGTTCAGTGCTACTTTCCTCTTGGTAAGGGTAGAAGAGACTCTTTAGCTATGGTAAGCAGCTCTTCTAGGAGAAGGACACTCCAAAATCAAACCACTGTTCTCTAGTCTTGGGTAGTGCCATAGCCTCTGTACCATGGCCTTTCACTGTCTTGGGTTAGAGTTCTCTTGCTTGAGGGTACACTCGAGCACACTCTCCTATCTTATTTCTCTTCCTCTTGTTTTGTTAAAGTTTTTGTAGTTTATATAGGAGATATTTATTGTTGTTACTCTTCTTAGAATATTTTATTTTCCTTTTTTCCTTTCCGCACTGAGCTATTTTCCCTGTTGGAGCCCCTGGGCTTATAGCATACTGCTTTTCCAACTAGGGTTGTAGCTTAGTAAGTAATAATAATAATAATAATAGAAAGGGTCTTCCCCTGACTGTTCAGACTCCCAACCACGTTCTCTTCTCGGACGCATCGGACGTAGGCTGGGGTGCGACATTAGGCGGTAGGGAATGCTCGGGATTATGGAACTCGAGTCAAAGGACAATGCATTTCAACTGCAAGAAGCTACTGGCAGTACGTCTGACCTGGAAAAGCTTCAGGTCTCTCCTTCAAGGCAAAGTGGTGGAGGTGAACTCGGACAACACCCGGCTTTGACGTACATCTCCAAGCAAGGAGGGACCTACTCTCTGACATGGTACGAGATCGCAAGGGACCTCCTCACCTGGTCAACAGGTCTAGACTTTTCACTAGTAACGAGGTTCATCCAAGGCAACTTGAATGTCATAGCAGATTGTCTCAGTAGGAAGGGACAAATAATTCCAACAGATTGGACCCTCCACAAGGATGTATGCAAGAGACTTTGGGCCACCTGGGGCCAGCCAACCATAGATCTCTTCGCAACCTCGATGACCAAGAGGCTCCCAATAGTTTGCTCACCTATCCCGGACCCAGCAGTAGTTCATATAGATGCCTTTCTACTAGATTGGTCACATCTAGATCTATATGCATTCCCTCCGTTCAAGATTGTCAACAAGGTACTGCAGAAGTTCGCCTCTCACGAAGGGACAAGGTTGACGCTAGTTGCTTCCCTCTGGCCTGCGAGAGAATAACTCACCGAGGTACTTCGATGGCTAGTAGACGTTCCCAGAACACTTCCCCTAAGGGTGGACCTTCTACGTCAGCCACGCGTAAAGAAGGTACACCAAGGCCTCCACGCTCTTCGTCTGACTGCCTTCAGATTATCGAAAGACTCTCGAGAGCTAGAGGCTTTTCGAAGGAGGCAACCAGAGCGTTTGCTAGAGCAAGGAGAACATCCACCCTTAGAATCTACCAATCGAAGTGGGAATCTTCCGAAACTGGTGCAAGTCAGTATCCGTATCCTCGACCAGTACCTCTGTAACTCAAATAGCTGAATTTCTCTTATATCTGAGGAAAGAACGATCTCTTTCAGCTCCCACTATCAAGGGTTACAGAAGCATGTTGGCATCAGTCTTCCGTCACAGAGGCTTAGATCTTTCCAACAATAAAGATCTACAAGACCTCCTTAAGTCTTTTGAGACCACGAAGGAGCGTCGTTTGGTTACACCTGGTTGGAATTTAGACGCTGTACTAAGATTCCTTAAGTCAGACAGGTTCGAACCGCTTCAATCAGCCTCCCTGAAAGATCTCACCTTTAAGACTCTTTTCCTGATATGCTTAACCACAGCTAAAAGAGTCAGTGAGATTCATGCCTTCAGCAAGAACATCGGATTCTCATCCGAAACGGCTTCATGTTCTACAACTTGGTTTTCTAGCCAATCACGAGCTGCCTTCTCGGCCTTGACCAATATCGTTCGATATTCCAAACTTATCGCATGGTTTGAAATGAACTAGAAAGAGTATTATGTCCTGTAAGAGCTCTTAAGTTCTATTTAAAAACCTTTACGAGGCCCGTCTGAAGCTTTATGGTGTTCAGTTAAGAATCCATCTTTGCCTTTGTCAGAGAATTCTTTATCCTATTTTATCAGACTGTTAATACGAGAAGCTCATTCCCATCTGAATGAGGAAGACCAAGCTTTGCTGAAGGTAAGGACACACGAAGTTAGAGCTGTCGCAACTTCCGTGGCCTTTAAACAAAATAGATCTCTGCAAAGTATATTCGACGCAACCTATTGGAAAAGCAAATCAGTGTTCGCGTCTTTTATCTTAAGAATGTCCAGTCTTTTTACGAGACCTGCTACACTCTGGGACCATTCGTAGCAACGAGTGCAGTAGTGGTGAGGGCTCCACCACTACAATTCCCTAATTCCATAACCTTTTTAATCTTTCTCTTGAAATGTTTTATTATTGTTTTGGGTTGTCCGGAAGGCTAAGAAGCCTTTCGCATCCTACTTGATTTGGCGGGTGGTCAAAGTCATTTCTTGAGAAGCGCCTAGATTAGAGGTTTTGATGAGGACCTTTAGTATGGGTTGCAACCCTTCATACTTCAGCTCCTAGGAGTCGCTCAGCATCCTATGAGGATCGCGAGGCTCAGTAAGGAAGACGTACTTAAAAAGGCAGAGTAATTGTTCAAGTCGACTTCCTTACCAGGTACTTATTTATTTTATGTTTGTTATTTTGAATAACTGCTAAAATAAAATACGGAATACTTAGCTCATAATAATGTCAACATGTAATGCTGGTCTCTACCCACCCCCCTGGGTGTGAATCAGCTATATGATCATCGGGTAAGTTTAATATTGAAAAATGTTATTTTCCTTAGTAAAATAAATTTTTGAATATACTTACCCGATGATCATAAATTAAAGGACCCACCCATCCTCCCCAATAGAGACCCAGTGGACAGAGGAGAAAATTGGTTCTTTGTTGACATCGAGTACTTGAGTACCTACTTGACAGATGGCGCTGTTGATGTACACCCCCACCTGTATAGGGATCGCTGGCGTATTCCGCCCGTAGGTTTTTCTGTCGGGCAGCAGAGCTGACAGCTATATGATCATCGGGTAAGTATATTCAAAAATTTATTTTACTAAGGAAAATAACATTTTTCCTTAGGTACAGTATATACTGTAAACCTAAATTCTTTAAATAATAAATGTATGTTTTGTGCCAGTTTTTTAATTGGAAAATAAGAGTTATGAAAACTGGGTTACCCCATGTCTCTCCAAGCATCCTCTAACCACTTTAACTTGAGGCTCAGGACTGAGGAGAGAATTTTCTTAAAGGGCTCAGGTTAGAAGAAAAATTTTCAAGATGACTAAACATCCTTATCAGCAAATGATGATATGTAATGGAGATGCTGTTAGGGCCTTAATGAGTACCTGTTGGTGCTAACAAGATACTTGGCTGTGGAAATATGTAACCTCCCGCTGGTGGAGAGAATGTCAGAAGAGTCATTATCCTAACAGTCATATAAGGAATGCGTATGGATAGATCAAGTCCACCCACTTCTTTCTTAAACAAGAATGGGAGAATTAATTGTTATCAGAAATGTCTGTTAGAAAGGATACTTTTTGTATAGCTTACCTTTACTTAAGATTCATTGCTAATAAAAGTGATCGATCCACCCCCAAGAGATAGAGAATACAGAAGACCAATTCAATCTTATCAGACACAAGAGGAAGCTGGGAGAATTATTCTGAACTTGTCGGGCAGCCGTCACTGGCAACTTCTTGTATTTGAAAGGATGTGAAAGTGTCGGGCATTTCCAGACCCCTGCCTTCAACACCTGAAAAAGAACAAGGTTTACCTGAAGGATAACAATAGGGTGACGCTTCTGGCATTGTGAACTCTAATGAGCAGTACACTCATCCCCTCACTGAACAAGGTATATATTTCCTTAATTGTTTAATAAATTCAAAAAGATATGGTGTTCGTAGACATTTCTTTCTTGTTCCTGCCTGTACTAACAAAGAGACTCGTATGCTGATATATTGAATCTTCTTTACATAGCCTTGAGCCAACCTCATAAGTCACAAATTTATTTCAGGCACATTCTCAGTCTTGAAATAACGGCACTGTCAAGTACCCCATGATCACCCAGCTTTGAGATACAGTATTGTACCGCAATAGCCATGACGTTGTGGAATAATTCTTCAACAACAGACAGTCTGCAATCATGAATCACTTCCAATACTATACTGTACTGGATAACATTCAGGTCAGGCCTTCATCCATGACTACTTGGAGTTGCTCCATCAGTCAATGTCTGAGAACATTGTCAAGGTTAAGTAGGACCTTTAACTCCAGAGAAGAATTGTTAGGTAATTTTTGTGTTGTCAAGTGTGTGAGGAAAGAGGAGAATGTGTAAAGAATAGACCAGACTATTCTGAGTGTGTGTCGGCAAAGATGAAATGAACTGTAGCCAGAGAGAGGGATCCATCGTAGTACTGTCTGGCCTGTCAAAGGACCCAATAAGCAATAATTCTCTAGCGGCAGTACCGTAGTACTGTATCTCAAGGCTGTGACCTATAATCAACATAATTTAGTATATACACTATCAATTTGCTATGAATAAAAAATATGTTGAAATGTAAGCTTCTCATAATTAATAGATTTTATCTTTTATTCTCTATAAAATTTCCCAAAACAGGTTTGGGAAAATTAAAACAATGACAAACACTGTTATTTACAGTTAATCCATTATTTTTCAATATTAATCTTACCCGATGATCATGTAGATGTCAACTCTGTTGCCCGACAGAAATCTAAGGTCGGGATACGCCAGCGATCGCTATACAGGTGGGGGTGTACACAACAGCGCCATCTGTCGAGCAGGTACTCAGGTACTTCTTGTCAACAAGAACTCAATTTTTCCTCTGTCGTGCCACCGGCAAGACCTACTTGGATACGCTGTTGATTCTGGAGTTGTTTTTCACGATTTTGGTGATGTATTCGCTCTAGATTTTAGCCTTCGCTATTCAGGAATCTTTATCATTAGCTTAGCAAGCTTTTTGATTAAATTTGGATTAATTGTTAACGAACTTTGCTAGATTTTGGAATTCCCCCTTGACTATTTCTACAATTCAAGATGTCTGACCAGTCTCAAGTCCCTAAGTACAGGCAGTGTAGCGTTAGGGCTTGTTCTAGGCGTCTTCCGAAGGCCTCCATAGATCCTCACACCGTTTGTTCCAATTGTAGGGGTAAATCCTGTCAATTGGAAGATCGATGTGAGGAATGCGCTGGGCTTTCGGAATTCGATTTTAACGAATTCCTCAAATATGCACGTAGGCTAGAGAAGGATAGGATCAGGAGGAGTTCTTCTCGCTCTTTTGATTTTTCCTCTCCCCATGCCCCTCAACCTATTCCTTCCCCTGTAGTGGTGACTCCCGACCCTGCTACTAGTGCTCAGCCCTCCATGGCGGACATGATGCGTGCCATTCAGGCTCTTGGTGACAGAGTGGAGTCATTAGCTAATGACCGGAATCAGCTTTTGGCAGATGTCAAAGAGCTGAAAGCGCAAAGTGCAGTGGGAAGTGTTGTGTGTGCAAGTGAAGTGAAAAGTGTCAGTGTTGCGCATGAGGGTACATCTGTTCGTGCCAGTCGTCCTCCCAGTCCGGGACCTCTTGCAAGCTCCCAAGCCCAGGGGAGAAGCAATGTCGAAGGACCAAAGGGTTCGGCAGGCCTTGATCAGCGTACGGATGTACCCTCAGTGGTTGCGGACGTATCTGTCAGAGATCGTCCCATCCACAAACAGACGAATGAGCCCTATCATTCCTCGTCTGTGGAAGAAGTTTCGAGGAAGAAACGTTGGACCAAGGTCTCACGACCTCTCAAGCGTAAGGTCCCTTCCGAGCGAGTCCAACGGCCCAGGTGTAGCCACTGGGTCAGTTCGGACTCGCCGCAGTCTTCCGAAGACTGCACACCTCCCAAGAGAGGTAGAGTGGTTCCGCAGCAGGCAACTACTCCGTCTGTTGCCGCACCAACCACGGTAGATCCTAAGTGGTCCATGCTGCAGACTATGCAGTCTCAGCTTGCTTCCTTTATGCAGGAGTATCGTGCTGAGAAGGTTGACACGGCACCAGTTAACCTACAACCTGCCACGGTTGTGCGCTCAGCAGATACTGCGGCTGCCTGCTCCCACACTCCACCTGTGAGAGCTCCACCACCGATGCGCAGTCCACCCTGCCAGACGCATGTTCATGCTGCACCCTCCGTTGACATGCGTGAGCTACCGCATCAGCAGTGGGAAGGTGCTGTCGAGCTGCCGTGTTTTGACACAATGCGGCATGCTCCGCAACCCATGCGGCATGCTCCGCAACCCACGGCAGTCCCTCCCACGCACCAGCACTCTGCTTTTGTTGTTGCCAGCTCGCAGACTGACCAGCAGCGGCATGATGTTGGATCCGCAGCAGCTACGCATGCACCCGTGCTGCCGGATTCAGCCGTTCAGCTTTCTGCTCCACCTTTGCCACTTCCTACTCAGCTTTCGGATGATGGAGTATCTGATGACAAAGCTGCACATTTGGACGATCCGCACTCCGACTTAGAAGGACCCAAGTCTACGCCTCCCTCCTTAGACTTTCGTAAAGTCCTTGCCTTGTTCAGGGACTTGTATCCGGAACAGTTTGTGTCTGCAACCCCTCGCTCTCCTCCCTCCGAGTTTGCTCTGGGCATGCAGTCAGCAGCTCCTGCCTTCACCAAACTTGTCCTCGCACGCTCATCCAAGAGAGCGTTGAGGGTTATGGGAGAGTGGTTGCAGTCCAAGAAGCAACTGGGAAAGACTGCTTTCATCTTTCCGCCTACCAAGCTTGCTTCCAAATCTAGCGTCTGGTATGCCACGGGAGAGGAACCCGGCTTGGGAGTTCCTGCCTCTGCCCAGGGCGACTTCTCAAGTCTGGTTGACTCTCCCCGCAGGCTGGCTATGAGACGATCTAAGATTTGCTGGTCCTTTTCTGACATGGATCATCTGTTGAAGGGAGTCTTTCGTGCTTTTGAGATCTTCAACTTCCTCGATTGGTGTTTGGGAGCGTTAAGCAGAAAGACTTCCCCTTCGGATAAGGACTCTGCCATGCTTATCATGTCTAGCATGGACAAAGCCATTTGGGATGGGTCTGGTGAGCTTGTGGCTTCGTACGTGTCGGGAGTGCTTAAGAAGAGAAAACATCTTTGCTCCTTCTTGTCGTCTGGGATCACTCCTTGCCAGAAGTCGGAGTTGTTGTTTGCTCCTCTCTCCAAGTGTCTCTTTCCGGAGGAGCTGATCAAGGGGATGGCTGCCTCGTTGATCCAGAAGGATACCCATGACCTGGTGGCGTCCTCCGCACGTAAGGCTAAAGCTTTACCTTCCGTGCCTAGACCTTTCCGTTCTGCCGCAGTGGACACACCAGCGTCTAGGTTCATCCCGCCCTTTCGTGGCAGAACCTCCAGCAGAGGAGGTACCCGTGCCGACAGTCACCGTGGCAAATCGAAGAAGGGTTCCAAGTCTTCAAAAGGCAGAATCTGACTGCCTACCTCTCCAGACAGCAGTGGGAGCCAGGCTCAAGAACTTCTGGCAAGCTTGGGAGAGCAGAGGTGCAGACGCTCAGTCTGTGAAGTTGCTAAGGGAGGGGTACAGAATTCCGTTCTGCCGCAGTCCCCCTCTAGCAACGTCTCCCATCAACCTCTCTCCCAACTACAAGGAGAAGGACAAGAGGCTAGCGTTGCAACAAGAGGTGTCGCTCTTGCTACAAAAGGGAGCGGTAGTCATAGTCCGGGACCATCAATCCCCGGGCTTCTACAACCGTCTCTTCCTGGTAGCGAAGAAGACAGGAGGTTGGAGACCGGTGCTGGACGTCAGTGCTCTCAATGCTTTTGTCACCAAGCAGACGTTCACGATGGAGACGACGAAGTCGGTCCTAGCAGCGGTCAAGAAGGAAGACTGGATGGTCTCGTTAAACCTGAAAGACGCGTACTTTCATGTCCCCGTCCATCCAGACTCCCAACCTTTCCTAAGGTTCGTCTTTGGAAAGGTCGTGTACCAGTTCCAAGCCCTGTGCTTTGGCCTAAGCACGGCACCTCTTGTGTTTACCAAACTGATGAGGAATATCGCCAAATTCCTTCACTTGGCAGACATCAGAGCCTCCCTCTATTTGGACGACTGGCTTTTAAGAGCTCCGTCAAGTCGTCGCTGTCTGGAGAATCTCAGATGGACTATGGATCTGACCTAGGAATTGGGCCTCCTGGTCAATATAGAGAAGTCCCAACTCGTCCCATCCCAAACCATTGTCTATCTAGGTATGGAGATTCAGAGTCGAGCTTTTCGGGCTTTTCCGTCGGCCCCAAGGATCAGTCAAGCCCTAGAATGCATCCAGAGCATGCTGAGAAGGAACCGATGTTCAGTCAGGCAGTGGATGAGTCTAACAGGGACACTTTCATCGCTGGCCCAGTTCATCGAGTTAGGGAGACTCCACCTCCGCCCCCTTCAGTATCATCTAGCTGCTCACTGGAGAAAGGACATGATGCTAGAGGCGGTCTCAGTGCCTATTTCCGAAGAGATGAGGTCTACACTGACGTGGTGGAAGAACAGCATTCTTCTCAAGGAAGGTCTACCATTGGCTGTTCAGACCCCCGACCACCGTCTCTTCTCGGACGCATCGGACACGGGCTGGGGTGCGACACTGGACGGACAGGAATGCTCGGGCACGTGGAATCAGGAGCAAAGGACACTTCACATCAACTGCAAGGAGCTTTTGGCAGTTCATCTGGCCTTGATAAACTTCAAGTCCCTCCATCTAAGCAAGGTGGTGGAGGTGAACTCCGACAACACCACAGCCTTGGCGTACATCTCCAAGCAAGGAGGGACTCATTCGAGGAAGTTGTTCGAGATCGCAAGGGACCTCCTCATTTGGTCAAAAGATCGAAAGATTTCGCTGGTAACGAGGTTCATTCAGGGCGACATGAATGTCATGGCAGATCGCCTCAGCCGGAAGGGTCAGGTCATCCCCACAGAGTGGACCCTTCACAAGAATGTTTGCAGCAGACTATGGGCCCTGTGGGGTCAGCCCACCATAGATCTATTCGCTACCTCGATGACCAAGAGGCTCCCGATGTATTGTTCTCCGATTCCAGACCCAGCAGCAGTTCACGTGGATGCCTTTCTTCTGGATTGGTCCCATCTAGACCTGTATGCGTTCCCTCCGTTCAAGATTGTCAACAGGGTACTTCAGAAGTTCGCCTCTCACGAAGGGACACGGTTGACGTTGGTTGCTCCCCTCTGGCCCGCGAGAGAATGGTTCACCGAGGTACTGCAATGGCTAGTGGACGTTCCCAGGACTCTTCCTCTAAGAGTCGACCTTCTGCGTCAGCCGCACGTAAAGAAGGTACACCCAAGCCTCCACGCTCTTCGTCTGACTGCCTTCAGACTATCGAAAGACTCTCAAGAGCTAGAGGCTTTTCGAAGGAGGCAGCCAGAGCGATTGCCAGAGCAAGGAGGACATCCACTCTCAGAGTCTATCAGTCAAAATGGGAAGTCTTCCGAAGCTGGTGCAAGGCGAATGCAGTTTCCTTAACCAGTACCTCTGTAACGCAGATAGCTGACTTCCTGTTACATCTAAGGAATGTAAGATCCCTATCAGCTCCTACGATCAAGGGTTACAGAAGCATGTTGGCAGCGGTCTTCCGCCACAGAGGCTTAGATCTTTCCACCAACAAAGATCTACAGGACCTCCTTAGGTCTTTTGAGACCTCAAAGGAGCGTCGGTTGACCACACCAGGCTGGAACCTAGACGTGGTTTTAAGGTTCCTGATGTCAGCAAGATTCGAACCGCTTCAATCAGCCTCTTTTAAGGATCTCACATTAAAGACTCTTTTCCTCGTTTGCTTAGCAACAGCTAAAAGAGTCGGTGAGATCCACGCCTTCAGCAGGAACATAGGTTTTACATCTGAAACGGCTACATGTTCCTTGCAGCTCGGTTTTTTGGCTAAAAACGAGCTTCCTTCTCGTCCTTGGCCCAAGTCGTTCGAGATCCCAAGCCTGTCCAACTTGGTGGGGAACGAACTAGAGAGAGTACTTTGCCCAGTAAGAGCTCTTAAGTACTATTTAAGACGTACAAAGCCATTACGAGGACAATCAGAAGCTTTATGGTGTTCTATCAAGAAACCTGCTTTACCGATGTCTAAGAACGCAGTTTCTTACTACATCAGGCTTTTGATTAGAGAGGCCCATTCTCATCTGAAGGAAGAAGACCTTGCTTTGCTGAAGGTAAGGACACATGAAGTTAGGGCTGTCGCTACTTCAGTGGCCTTCAAACAGAACCGTTCTCTGCAGAGTGTTATGGATGCAACCTATTGGAGAAGCAAGTCAGTGTTCGCATCATTTTACCTCAAAGATGTCCAGTCTCTTTACGAGAACTGCTACACCCTGGGACCATTCGTAGCAGCGAGTGCAGTAGTAGATGAGGGCTCAACCACTACATTCCCATAATCCCATAACCTTTTTTAATCTTTCTCTTGAAATGCTTTTTATTGTTGTTTTTTGGGTTGTACGGAAGGCTAAGAAGCCTTCCGCATCCTGGTTGATTTGGCGGGTGGTCAAATTCTTTCTTGAGAAGCGCCTAGATTAGAGGTTGTGATGAGGTCCTTTAGTATGGGTTGCAGCCCTTCATACTTCAGCACCTAGGAGTCGCTCAGCATCCTAAGAGGATCGCTAGGCTCAGTAAGGAAGACGTACTTAAAAAGGCAGAGTAATGGTTCAAGTCGACTTCCTTACCAGGTACTTATTTATTTTATGTTTGTTATTTTGAATAACTGCTAAAATGAAATACGGGATACTTAGCTTCTAATGTTAACATGTATGCTGGTCTCCACCCACCCCCCTGGGTGTGAATCAGCTACATGATCATCGGGTAAGATTAATATTGAAAAATGTTATTTTCCTTAGTAAAATAAATTTTTGAATATACTTACCCGATGATCATGAATTTAAGGACCCTCCCTTCCTCCCCATAGAGAACCAGTGGACCGAGGAGAAAATTGAGTTCTTGTTGACAAGAAGTACCTGAGTACCTGCTCGACAGATGGCGCTGTTGTGTACACCCCCACCTGTATAGCGATCGCTGGCGTATCCCGACCTTAGATTTCTGTCGGGCAACAGAGTTGACAGCTACATGATCATCGGGTAAGTATATTCAAAAATTTATTTTACTAAGGAAAATAACATATTAAGGAGAATTTAGATACACAATAAAACTATGATTGTGGTCACACTACTGGAAGCGTAGTGTAAAGCACTGGACTCTGTAAAAAGGTTATACAGGTAGTAATTATTTACTTCAGACAGCAAGGCTGGCTTACATTTATATTATAATTTCCTAGGCTGTTTAATTTATCTGACAACTTTAATAGCTGATTAATTTAATTTCTCCTGTAGCCTATTTCTAAATTGTCTCATTCAACTAAAGAAAATTAACTCAGCCCCTTAGCATTTCAATTTCATACCTGTTTCTATAATTCTCTTTAAAATTTTTAATTTTTAACCCTCTCTTCTTGAGTGTCAAGAACACCTATTTAATCCCTTCTGCTATTCTGGTTTACAAAAACTTGAAACTAAAATCTTTCTGTATTCCTCTTTCCAAATGTCGCAAATATCATTGTACTGTATAATCTCTCAATTTTTCATTTTTGCTCAGCATTTTTAACCTAGTTTTCATGACTAATTTTCCTGTCCACATATATTTATCTAATATAAGGCCCTCACTTCTAAAACCTCAATTTCTTCACCCTTTTCTTTTATATTTGCTACAATTTCATTTCTTATTATTTCCAGTGTCCTTTACCCTTATTTTCATGTTTACTGTATTTTCTTTTTTTTTTCTAAAGGTTAAAATGGCAAATGAAGCTCGTTTCGGTCCCAGTTTCATCAGAATATATTCTAAACAGAACGTCAGAAAGGCAAACCCAACACTGTGGGGCCCAACCACAGCAGTGGCCTCCCCAGTAAACAGCTTAAACTCACGGTCCCGGGCTGGGATCGATCTGGCGCTCTGCGAATGCTAGGCGAACATGTTATCACTGTACTAGCCAGGAGGCTACTTATATTTTTTTCAGTGCTGCTTTTACATCACTTTCTATACGAGGTTAGCGCTTGATACTCTGGTTACCTGATTACGCTAATATGGTGTCATCAAAGTTTATAATGATATACTGTACAGTATAACAATATTACTTTCGTATAATATATTTTACGAGACTGGCAGTATCCTATCCACGTTTTTGTTATGATGCCATAACATAAAGTAGGCTAATGGAGACCCGATCATACTGTATATATTTCCTAATATTCTGCAATGTAGGTTTTTTAGAGCTTTCAATTCTTTATATTTCATTTCAAAATAGGTTTCCTCATTTGCACAACCACGGTATAATATAATTTTTACTGACTTCCAGTGCTATTTTCCTTACTTTCCTCGTTCACTCATAATGAACTCGAATATATTTCTTGTTATGTACTTAACCTGTTGACTTTATTTAAACTTTTTTCCCTTTTATTATTATTATTATTATTATTATTATTATTACTAGCTAAGCTACAACTCTAGTTGGAAAAGCACGATGCTATAAGCCCAGGGGCTCCAACAGGGAAAATAGCGTAGTGAGGAAAGGAAACAAGGAAAAATAAAATATTTTAAGAACAGTAACAACATAAAAATAAATATTTCCTACAAAAACTTTAACAAAACAAGAGGAAGAAAAATAAGATAGAAAAGTGCGCCCGAGTGTACCCTCAAGCAAGAGAACTCTAACCCAAGACAGTTTAAGACCATGGTACAGGGGCTATGCCACTACCTAAGACTAGAGAACAATGATTTGATTTTGGAGTGGCCTAGAAGAGCTGCTTACCATAGCTAAAGAGTCTCTTCTACCCTACCAAGAGGAAAGTGGCCACTGACCAATTACAGTGCAGTAGTTAACCCCTTGGGTAAAGAAGAATGGTTCAGTGTTGTTATTTGTATGAGGACAGAGGATATTATGTAAAGAATTAGCCAGAGTATTCGGTGTGTGTGTAGGCAAAGAGAAAATGAACCGTAACCAGAGAGAAGGGTCCAATGTAGTACTGTCTGGCCAGTCAAAGGACCCCATAACTCTCTAGCGGTAGTATCTCAACGGGTGGCTGGTGCCATGGCCAACCTTCTATTATTATTATTATTATTATTATTATTACTTACTAAGCTACAACCCTAGTTGGAAAAGCAGTATGCTATAAGCCCAGGGGCTCCAACAGGGAAAATAGCTCAGTGCGGAAAGGAAAAAAGGAAAATAAAATATTCTAAGAAGAGTAACAACAATAAATATCTCCTATATAAACTATAAAAACTTTAACAAAACAAGAGGAAGAGAAATAAGATAGGAGAGTGTGCTCGAGTGTACCCTCAAGCAAGAGAACTCTAACCCAAGACAGTGAAAGGCCATGGTACAGAGGCTATGGCACTACCCAAGACTAGAGAACAGTGGTTTGATTTTGGAGTGTCCTTCTCCTAGAAGAGCTACTTACCATAGCTAAAGAGTCTCTTCTACCCTTACCAAGAGGAAAGTGGCACTGAACAATTACAGTGCAGTAACCCCTTGGGTGATGAAGAATTGTTTGGTAATCTGTGTTGTCAGGTGTATGAGGATAGAGGAGAATATGTAAAGAATATGCCAGACTATTCAGTGTGTATGTAGGCAAAGGGAAAATGAACCGTAACCAGAGAGGAGGATCCAATGTAGTACTGTCTGGCCAGTCAAAAGACCCCATAACTCTCTAGCGGTAGTATCTCAACGGGTGGCTGGTGCCCTGGGCAACCTACTACCTTATACCTTTATACTTCGTATCTATTCTTAAATACTTACAGTCCCTTTCTTCACTTTGCTCCAATATCTTCACAATTCTTTTTCTTTGGTTAACTATTACTGCCTGTAAATTTCTTCATGATAATTATATACTGTACCGGTACGTGCGTATCCTGGATACAGATGCTAATTTTTCGAACAGTATCTCTCAGAAATAGAAAACTGGAAATTCAAGTACAGTATATCAAATCCTGAGAAATGTTATCGTAACTTTTTGTGTAGTTACGATAACTTAAAATAATATTAACTTGTAGTTAGAAGAGATTTCAATTACATGTGATATTTTTGTGAATTCGAAAATATAAAACTCAAAGAGAAGTCTTATGAAATTAATTGGAAGTTGGAAAAAATAAATAATTATTTATATGAGACAAGAAAGACTAAACAAAAATGGTTCATTTGCTTTGGGGAGAAACATTAAACAACGTAGATTAAAGAAGAAGAATCCCAGCGAAGCATGGGTGACAGGCAGGAGAGTCCAACTTCGTAAACAAACTCCAAGATGAAGGAAATACTTCATAATTTTGAGAGGAATTATCTTTATTCAGACTATGATGCGAAAGTTTTGGAAAATATTGGCGATGGTAAGAAATAACGACACCCAAATCTTTATGAAACCTCGCAATGTAGTTTATGCTGAAGTGCGCATCTCGTATCGTCCGGTAACTTAATGTATCATGAACACTAAATTGTATTTAGCTTGCTTGTCACTGCAGTTATTGCACTTTTCAGTGAAGGACAATATACTGGTAGAAGATTGTAGAGCAATAATAGGCCTCCATTGCAAATTGCTGTAGCGTAGGTCAGTTTTTTTCCTTTAGGCCTGCCATAATCTTTAAATTTATGGAGCCTTTCTATATCAGTGGTCAGTTCCTCCCATTTGGATTAAAGATTGAGTGGGTGTATGTATGAAATCAGCCACCTGTATGTAATGTTATGGCTAACCTAGAATACGGCAGTGTAAGGGGGTCCCCCGGGGGCCGTTAACCCCCCCCCCCCCCCGGTTAGGTATATAGGTACGGACACGGCTTGTACGTTAGGTTAGGGGGGAAAGTTTAAGTTAGTTGATGTTCATTTTTAATCAACCAATGAGGAACTGGCCGTTGATATATAAAGGCTCCAAATTGACATCAACTTACCTAAATTTTCCCCCCCTAACCTAACCTACAAGATGTATCCTTACCTACTTGCCTAACAGCGAGGCTAACGCCCCCCCTACGACCCCCATTCCACTACCGTATTCTAAGTTAGCCGTAATCATAAATACAGGTGGCCGCTATCATACATCCACCCCAAATTTATAATGATTGGAGATAATTTGGTGGACGCTGGGTTTATGTATGATAGCAGCCACCTGTATAGGGCAGTGTTAGGTGGGTTCATTAGGTAAGTAGGTAAGGGCACGGCTTTAAGATTAGATGGGACTAGTTTAGGTTAAGTGGTATTCTGGCTTTGGTTTGTTTATGATACTTTAATCGCTAGTGAAACTGAAATTCGCTATAAGATATGGACGAGTGCTGGCTAGTTTGGTATTTTTCTCTTAAGTATAATGATGGCTGGACCATTATAACTTACGTAACAGTTGATTAAAATGTGAAGTCTGTCTCACTCAAAAGTCCATTGTTTACATCTGAGAGACTAATGGGTAAAACTCACCTTTTCTTCTATATGCATTATTTTCTAAGTTGGGAGAGACGTTTCCTCTACGGCAATGTTTACTTTTATTGAGCCCTTTATCTCACTTTCTTACACATACACTAGCAGTTTTAATTACACTTTATAGGCTGAGAGCTGTGACATCATTATAATGTAATGGTTTCATAACCGGGTTGTATGTATGATAGAAACCACCTGTACTGTATGTATTATTATGTCTAACTTAGAATACGGCAGCGTTTTGTACCCTTTTACAAATCTCAAGAGTTAAATATTCACATTTTGTGACCTGGGAGTGGGGTCCTCCAGCCAGGTGTTGTGACCTGGGAATTACTAGGTCGGTGGGTTTGTTAGGTTCTGTATCGTTTTACAAATCCCACAAGTTAAATAATCACGTTTTGTCCTTGTTTTGCACACCAAAAATCCCAGGTTCCCACCTGTGTTCTTCGGAAAGGATAGGGGGGAGGGTTGCATAACAATAGAGCTTCTTATTTGCATTGGAAATAAAGGTCAAAGTCATTGAAAGTACATCATTTACTGTTGCAAAATTTATTTTTTCTCTTAGAAATGTTGTCCCATATTCCATATTTTTCTATAAATTTACCGGTGTTCTTGTGTAGAGGTTTTGAAGAAAAATGGGAAGAAAATTCCCATTTTCTATGCATGCAGGTGGAACTAGCCACTGATATACCAAGGCTCTGCGGATGCACCCTTTACTATTCCTAGTACTGTACAGGACATATCCCTTTGATTTAGTGAATGGGATTGATCTTCTCTTTTCTTATGGTCGAGGTAACCTGCGTTTGACAATATACAAAGCTACTGAATGATTGATTTGGCCATTAGTACAATAATCCTAAGAAAGGAAATAAAGAGATCCTCCAGGTTATATTTAGTTGGTTGGGACAGGTGTAAACTCTTATTACCTGTAAAATCAATTTTCTTTACGGGAAAAATGTTTATCTTTGTCTGAAATACGATATGAAGCGAGCATTGCAAAATATGAATTAGGTTTACCTTGGTAGGAATGAAACCAGCAGAGAGGAAAACACAAGATTGAGACTTAATCTTAGGGTAAGTTAAGGATAAGGTTGTTAGGTAGGGAACTTTAGGTTAGATGGTGTTCTTGTGTTTGATTCCCTTTTAGAATATGGTTTTTCAGTCATAACTTTTGGAATTTTAAAAATTGTAAAATTTGAGAAAAAAAAATTTTCTCCCAATTATTTGCATCAAAACTGTTCAAAGTACCTACAAATACACCACAAACACTTCTTATTTTCTTCAATATGGCTACAGTAAATATTTACCATCCCAACCAGCTACAAAGGCTTCAATCTTCCTTGTATATTTAGAGTTGAAATAAACAATTTTGAAGACGACATTTGACATAAACCAATATTTTCCAAGTTATAAAGACATTTGAATCGCAAGATGTGGCTAATGAAAAACCATTTGTTCCGTAACCGAAATACAAACCACGCTATTTACAAAGGGTTATTACTTTTAGCGTAGCTGAAATGGCGAGCCATTAGAATTTAACGAGGGTGTATTACCCCCGCGCTAGTTAGCGGGGGGGTAGGGGAGTGGTAGCTAGCTACCCCTCCTCCCCCTCACACACAGGTGAATACTCACTTTCACTTTTGGCTCGGACTGTGACAGACGTCTCTGTCTTGGTCCTCGCTTGGCAGCCATTGTCTGTTTTGTCTTTACTTAATCGCTTACTTTTCTTTTACTCAATATATATGTAAACATGTTTTCATGTTTGTATATATATTTGAGTATAGAAATAAGTAAGTTTCCTTTTCAGATGTGTGTGTGTAGTGTACGATATCTACGTGGAGGCCTCGGCAGTTAGGCCACCACGGCCTAATTTTATGGGTTGCGATCGAGTTTGACTTCGGTCTTTCTCTCTCTCTCTCTCTTGAGGTCGTTCACCCTTTTACTATGTTTTACTACGCCCTTGTAGCTTCCTTCCCGTGTGGGTGGGGTTGCTACGCCGTACATTTTGTCTCAATTAGTTTATGAATCTAATTGTAGTTGTTAATTTTTCAGCTTGTATAACGATTCCTTTCGGGGTTTTCGTTTTTTTCCTTAGTGTTCATTCATTTTTAAATTACATAATTACATAGTTACATAATTATAATTGTTATAATTCTGTTTTGGTTACAGCTCTCCTTCCGCGAGTGTAAGTGGTTGTGAGGGCACGTGCCTGTTGTGTAATTCTTGTTCCTTTTCCTCGGGATTCCTCTTCGGAGCCTTCCCGGGGGAATGAATGTGTACTAATATTATTTGTTTTATTTTTTTACAGTTACCGATCTAGTTCGTTTCTGTAATATAGCAACGGTGTGAGCTGTCTGGTTGAGTCCTGGGGATTCGGCTGTTGCTGCCTCCCCCCTTGTATTGTCGTCAGGGGCGTGTCTCCTTCTACTGGTAGTACTCCCGTGTCGACGGACAGCTCTCCAGTTCATTTTAGAACAGTCAGGAGGCTTGCCTCCTTGGGCGGATAACTTTCCTTCCGAGGGAAGTTTTTTCCTGTCCAGGCTTGAGCTTTTCCTCTTTTGGGGGGTTCTTCTCTTGCCTTTTTTTCGTGCGACTATGCTCTTGGTGCTGAGCGGTCGCACCTGCAGTTTCGCTCAAGGGGCTGGGCAACTGCAGGAGCTCCTCTTCGGAGGATTGCCCCTTTTAGGTCACTGGCTGACCAGTCTCTTCCACGAAGTGTTTCTCTTTCGTTCGCGAGAGAGTACACTCATAGAGACTCCTCTTCGGAGGTTTCTTCTGTTGCTGTTGCTGTTGGCCTCCCTCGCCGTAAGGCCTCGTCGTAAGGGCCTCTCATCTCCCTATAAGGGTGCTTGAGGCGCCTTTTTGAATCTCCGTTTGCAGCCTACAACTTCTTTTTCTCGATCTTCCGTCTTGGTGCAGATGGACAGCAGTCTAATCTCGTCTTCCGACGGGCAACGGTCTTCCCGACGGACAACGGTCTTCCCGACGGACAGCGGTCTTCCGACGGACATCAGTCTTCCGGCGGACAACGATCCCTTCGGAGCAAAGGGTTGCCCCCACGGGGGTTCTTCCCTTGCGTGTCAGGGTTTCCCTGCGCGCCCTTCTGTTCGTCAGCGCTCTCCTGTTCGTCAGCGCTTTCAAGATGATCTTCCCTGCGGTTCCTGTTACGTGCCCTGTGCGCCCACGTTCGCCCTCGCGATCTAGAACTTCGGTTCAGGTCGGGGTCAAGGACTCTTCTTCTATGCGCAGGCTTCCACGCGTAGCCTTCTGCTCGTCAGCGATCTTCAGCTCGTCAGCGATCATCAGCTCGTCAGCGATCATCAGCTCGCCAGCGATCGTCAGCTCGTCAGCGATCATCAGCTCGCCAGCGATCTCCGGATCGCCCACGTGTCTTACAGCTGGCACGCCAACGTTCTCCAACACTTCTGAAGGAACATGGTTCACCAGCTGCTAGCTCAACTGCGGATGCTGATCGCCATCGCGCGACCCTCAACTGCGGATGCTGATCGCCATCGCGCGACCCTCAACTGCGGATGCTGATCGCCATCGCGCGACCCTCAACTGCGGATGCTGATCGCCATCGCGCGACCCTCAACTGCGGATGCTGATCGCCATCGCGCGACCCTCAACTGCGGATGCTGATCGCCATCGCGCGACCCTCAACTGCGGATGCTGATCGCCATCGCGCGACCCTCAACTGCGGATGCTGATCGCCATCGCGCGACCCTCAACTGCGGATGCTGATCGCCATCGCGCGACCCTCAACTGCGGATGCTGATCGCCATCGCGCGACCCTCAACTGCGGATGCTGATCGCCATCGCACAACCCTGAACGATTGCTCGCTGACGCATGCTGCTCCTCATCGCACCACCCTGAACGATCGCCCTCCTGCAGATGCTGATCACCATCGCACCCTTTCACGCGATCATTCACCTGCGCATGCTGCTCGCCATCGCACAACCCTGAACGATTGCCCGCTTACGCATGCTGCTCATCGCACAACCCTGAACGATCGCCCTCTTGCGGATGCTGATCACCATCGCACCCTTTCACGCGATCATTCACCTGCGCATGCTGCTCGCCATCGCACAACCCTGAACGATTGCCCGCTTACGCATGCTGCTCCTCATCGCACAACCCTGAACGCTCGCCCTCTTGCGGATGCTGATCACCATCGCACCCTTTCACGCGATCATTCACCTGCGCATGCTGCTCGCCATCGCACAACCCTGCACGATTGCCCGCTTACGCATGCTGCTCCTCATCGCACAACCCTGAACGCTCGCCCTCTTGCGGATGCTGATCACCATCGCACCCTATCACGCGATCATTCACCTACACATGCTGCTCGCCATCGCTTACCGCCAGCGATCTTCTTCACCTACGCGGCAGCACGATCCCTCGGCGCGCCCGAGCGATCGCTCGCCTGCGCGCCCGCGCGCCCGCGCGATCGCTCGCCTGCGCGATCGCTCGCCTGCGCGCCCGCGCGATCGCTCGCCTGCGCGCCCGCGCGATCTCGCGCCCGCGCGACCGCTCGCCTGCGCGCCCGCGCGACCACTCGCCTGTGCGCCCGCGCGACCATTCGCCTTTGCGCGACCGTTCGCCCTCGCGCGACCATAGTTCGCGGCGAATTCCACAGCCGGTGGTAGCAGCAGGGACGCGTGCTCCTAGGCGGCACTCGGGATCACCTCCATCCAAGCACAGGTTGGTAGTGCAGGACGAAGACAGGTCAGTACAGCATTCTTCCCACCTTCTTTTCAGGCAGGAACCGTCGCGTCCTCTCCAAAGGATCGCCCGATCCCTTTCACCTTAGTGAGGATTTCGGACTCTTGTGTCCTTGGAGCAGCAGACATGGTTTGATCCGCTGGCACGGGCGTTAATGAGGGTTATGAAACCAGCACTCACCGGCCAGGGTAACAAACCAGCGGCTGTCTCTCCTACGCTGAAGAGAAAGAGAGGAGTGGACTTCGTGGTGACTTCCCCCAGGGCGAAGTTGGTTCCCAAGAGGTCGGTCTCGAGGGTCCCCTCTCCTGCACGAGTACTCTCTCCTTCTCCCGCCCTGGAAAATTTTTGGCGGGGGGGCTTTCCGTTCAAGATTTCTCCATCGGACAAGGGATGACTGCTTACCTCTTCCTCTGGGAGCTTACCAGGTTCTTTCCCTCCTCGGTTACGGCCCGAGGTTTGGTTCAAGGAAGCTACAGGAAGATCAAGGGTACTTTCCTCCTCTCGAGCTCAGGCACCTTGGCCTTTCGTCGTTAAGTATCTACTTGCGGACAAGCTCGATGTTGTACCATCTGGACGCGCTGACTGAAGGCTTCCTTCGGGTGTCTCATCTGTGGAGGTCAACGACCTCATCTGTGGAGGTCAACGACCTCAGACACCCTTCCATCCTTGAGAAGAGTTTTGTCTTTGCCCAAGGACAGAGACTTAGACATCTGCTGTGCGGAGTAAATCGACTTCCGGTTTCACTCCTCCAAGGCGCTTTCTTCCAGACTCTGCAGGGCTCCAGCTCCCTTTTCTTTCAACCACGTCGGCCTAAGTTATCGGCTACGACAACTGGGACAAGGTGTCCAATTGCAGTTTCCTCCTGTCAGGAACAGATGGCACGGGAGACTCCCCCGGGGGGGCATAGTCCTAAAAGGAGTTCACGAACTCTAGGATTGCAGGTTTTTTCGCTGGGAGGATGCTTAAGGTTACTCATCCGAATGACAGCTTCCCGATGCCCATTCCCGCACAATCTCTGTGAGTAGCCAAGGATATCGCGCCTGCCGTCTCTGTCAGCGAATTCAGTGTCTCTGAACCTCTATGCCATAGCATCAGCAGAGTTGCCCGATTGGGCAGAATGATCCATACCTTAGGCGAAGGTCTTCCTTAGGATCATCGACGGCTTCACCCCCGGCCCCCTCAGTCGATCCTTTCTTGTAAGGAAGGATCTGAGAGGGGATGTCCATAGTCGACCTCTCAGCCCTGATCAAGTTTGTCGAACAAACTTCGGCCAGCGTAGACCAGCAGAATCGATCAGACTGGTAACGAAGCGACAGGACTCCTTTAACCCTGGATCGGAAGGACGGGTACTTTCAGTTTCCATTCCATCCATCTTCCAGGGTGCTCGTCGAATTCAGCCTAAACTGCAAGTATTCCTGCTTATGATGCAGTGTGGCTATCCCGCCGTGGCATAGCAGGTTTGTTTCCCCAGAGAACTCTCCCTGCCTTCCTCTTGGCCGCTCAGGTGCAGACTTCCGCCTCCTCTGCTGTTTGGAGGGCTGGTCAACTCCGGTAGGCTCGGGTTTCGACCTTCTTCAGCGCCGGGAAAAGCTTCCGAATGCTGACCATGAGTGTGGGCTCATGGTATTTTGCTTGGAGCCTTCTCTTCCTCTGCCTCAACATCTGGAGTATCTGGCCATGATATTGAGTCAACCGCCTTACCACGTTGGAAACCCCGCTTCTCGTCCGTCCAGCGAGGTTAAGCAACGTCGGTACTTGGATGGGTGACCACCTGGGGACGCCAGATTCTGTTACCACATCCTCCGAGCCTTCCTTTCGGTTGACTGTGGCAAGACTGAGGAGAGTCGCAGTACCTGTTCTCAGTCAAGCAGAGTTTTCAGCCCTACCTTGGAACGTTTCCTAGTTCTTCTTTCCTCATTGACCCGTTTATAGTCCGAACGGTCGCCTCAGGATAAGTTCCATGTGGGGCGATCCAAGTTCCGGTGGCTTCAGGCAATGTTTAACCGGACTCCCTGGCCCTATGGGACCAGCGGAACTATTAAACCTGCAATGGGTGTTGACCTATGGAGCCTCTTGATGGTAGTGGATATTCTCGTCCTTTCCCCACATTCTTGATGCGGTTCTCGGACTCGTCAAAGGAAAAGGGGGGGCATGTTCCGGTCCAGGCCTATGGTCAAGACCTGAAGGATACCTCTCCATCATTCAGGCAGGCTTAAGGGCCTTAGTCTGGCCCCTCTTCAGATCCTACCGCTCCTGCCAAGTCGCCCCGTTGCGTGTCGACTTCATGCTAACCAGCAGGGGACGCATTTTCACACCTTCACATCTTGCAGTAGAGATACCGGGATGATTGAGATTCTCTCAATTCCACCATCGGCTCTCTCATTCCAGGCAGGGGAATGTTTCTCTCAGACTATCCGAGCAGAGCCTCATAGAGAGAGTGTACCTAGGGGTCTTTGACCTTGGGTAACCAGCAAGTGCTGGTCTGGGGGACCTGATCGCGACAGCTTGGAACCTCAAGCTTCCGCTAGTTTTCCCCCCAGTCTCAGACCCCGAGACTCTGGCAAGATGCATTCCGGTGATGGTGGGACAACTTCGACGCCTGCGTCTTCCCTCCTTTTTGTCTGCGGACAATGGGTCTCAACAAAACCAGGTTGTCTGTCAACCTTTCAATGGGAGAGCTCCACTGGGACTATGCGCAGAACGGTTTCTGGACCCTCTGCTTCCCCTGACGGAACTCCCGGGAGAGCTTCTTCCACGGCGCAGACTACTCAAGCAACCACACTGCGACATCTCTCCCGAACCGGGGCGTCGCTTCGGCTTCATGCCTGGAGACACTACGCTTCCTCCTCTAGAAGAGACAACCCGCTACAGTCGCGGTACGGAGGTCGCGTCATCTGCGATAGTCATCCACAGGGGTCTCCCAGGCAAAGTGAAGAGTCTAAGGTGGTTGGTGCCGTGGGAGATATACCTCTTCCCGTGAGGCCTCTTCTCCAGCAATAACGGTCTTATTGCCTTTCGGCGGGAGGAAACTCCTTTCCGCTCTTGGCAATGAAGCCTGTCGCTCAGCCTTTCCCTGACCTTCAGGCTTAAAGGAATAACTTTTTCCTGCCCGCTGGATCTATCCTCGCTCATGCGAAGCTACGATCGTCCCTGCCCTAGTCGGAGGAAGACCTCCAACTTGGAGCATGGCTCGGACTTTTAGTCCTTTAAGAGATCTTCTCAAGACCCTTTTACGACAGGCCTCGGATTGTATTCCGCCTTGGGTCTTCTGCTCACTCTGGCCACGGCCAGTGTGTAAGCAATCTTCTTGGTCTCTTACTACTCCCCCCCTTTCTAAGGAAGAGGGGAAGGCAACATTCAGGCTCGCTCCTGAGTTGTTGGCTAGACTCAGAATCTGAGGGTCCCGACCCTTCGGTCCGATTCATTCAAGATTTTGAGTCTCCATTCTGTGTCTGATGTCCCAAGACCTTCTCTTTCTTGCCAGTACAGGAATCGAGAGGTTAGCGCTGGGAACAGCTGCAGTTTGGCCTCAGTTGCAGCCGATTTGGGAACACAAGGAGGACATGGGGGGAGAGTCACCAGTATACCTCTTCAGCCCGGACTCAAGGACATTCATCTCGACCTGTCTTCAGACCCTCCCCCGTCACGTCGCCCTACAGCACGATGTTGGATACATCGCAACGTCCCTCGCCTTCGAGTAATACTACTCTGTGACGCAGGTGCTACAAGCTGGAGTCTGGAAGCGTCTGATGACCTTCGCAGCCCGCTTCCTGCAGGGCGTGACCCACAGGAGTCTCGATACGTTTTCTATCGCTCTGTGGTGGCTACACAACAGCTGGTCTAACCTCAGGCTCCTTTTTGGACAGGTAGCAGAAGGTTGAGGGCATTGTTATCAGGTTTTAGTCTGCATGAACGAAAGAAGTATGTCTGGCCCTTACTTCTTTCTTCATCATCCCCTCTACGGGGAAGCAGCATCCTGGTCTCTGCATAGCTGACCTCGAACCTCTGCAGGTAAACCATGCTTCCTTGTGTTCCGAGTATTGAGTCAATACTGTCGCGTCCCCCATACCCTGACGAGGTGGTATTGGGAACGTCCTAACCCAGAGTTCCTTCTGGAACTCCAGGTCAACTGCCTAGGACGGGTCACACTTCTTCCTTCACACACAAGCTTACGTAGGCCACATGGTTCCTTGCGGTGCAAGGAACTTGTGAGGTGCAGGGACTCCTTTTCTCGAGTGCGACTCACTCGGATTCTGAGTCCCCGGGTAAAGCCAAAGCCAGTATGGCTGGGGACTTTCCACCCTTCCTAAGGGATAAGTCACCCTTTGTAAATAGCGTGGTTTGTATTTCGGTTACGGAACAAATGACAAATTCGAAGATAATTTGTATTTTTCCTAACCATACAAACCTTAGCTATTTACACATATTTGCCCGCCAGCCCTGTCCCCCAAGACAAGTCCTACCTCTAAGTGAAAGTGAGTATTCACCTGTGTGTGAGGGGGAGGAGGGGTAGCTAGCTACCACTCCCCTACCCCCCCGCTAACTAGCGCGGGGGTAATACACCCTCGTTAAATTCTAATGGCTCGCCATTTCAGCTACGCTAAAAGTAATAACCCTTTGTAAATAGCTAAGGTTTGTATGGTTAGGAAAAATACAAATTATCTTCGAATTTGTCATATTTCAAAAAGGAAATAAATAGCAAGATGCAGCTTAAGCTAATGTAAAAATCCTGATATTACCTATCTAGGGGTTCAATTAAGCTTTCTCCTGCAATGCCCCCCCTATGACTCTATGTCCATACCTTTCTAAGGTAGACCATATCCCTGTGTTGGCATCCTTTCTGAAACATGGTTTGTTCCTTTAAAAATACAAACCGTTTTACTTTAATATCAGTATAATTTTAGCATAAAGTCAGACCTCGCTTTTCACAGTGATTTTGTAACAGAGACAGGTGCGAAAAGTGAGAATCTGTAAATACCTGCTGCCCTAGGGTGTAGGCTGGGTTAACTTCTAACCAACCAACACTGACCATTGCCTATGCACTGTCGATTAACTCAGCAAGTAACCCACTGTACTCCCTAATATTGTTTTTACTTGGGTTTTTTTTATAGTAGAAATATTGTATTACGGTATGAACACATTTCAGTAAGTGTAAAGTACATGTATACTCATGTACTAAGTACTGTACATAGTAAGACTACTGTACATTACACATACGGTAACACTAAACATTGGGACACTTATAACAACGAAACACTATTGTTCTTATCTAATATAACATTTCCTGATACTGTAGTGTATATTGCTGTAATATATTTACAGTAATATCACTACAGTACAGCTTGATTAGTTAAGGTAACAGTCGTAAGTTTTCTCTGTTTTCGGTAGGTTGACTCGTGCCTTTCAAACTCACCGTATACATAGCCTATGTCTACATTACAGTACTATAGTAAAATACGGTTTTTAAATACTTAACTTAGCCGGTGAATATATAATAGTTGCAACTCTGCGGCTCGACAGAAAACACACTCAAAAAACTCGCGAGCGATCGCTATGAAGGTTGCGGGTGTGCCCACCAGCGCCAACTGTCGGCCAGATACCACTCTTGCATGTAAACAAAACCTTCAATTCTTCTCTGTCGACGTTGAAGACAAGACGTATCAATACTCGCTGTAGAACCTGGAGTTTTCTCAACATATTTGGTGAAGTACTTCATTTTGGTTTGAGCTTTCGCAGTGCAGGTGTTTTATCTTCATCTTAAATCTTGAACTCGTTTTTGGATAGATTTAATTTTTGATGACAAGAGAGAGAGTATGGACTTTCTTTGACTTTTAAATGGCCGACCCTTCCCTTAGACGGAAGTGTGTTTTAGGCTTTTAGCAATTATCTTATCACGTTATAAATTAATTATAGATTTTCCTCTATATATTTTATATCTCAACCGCCTTTATTAGGCCTCTTCGATTAGCTTTCCATTTATAATAAACATCAAAATAAATTTTAATGATTTGTTTATATGCGACCTTTCCTGAGAGTAGGCGGTCCTAACTTGGAAACCGAAGTTAAACAACGTTGAGCCCTTTTCAATCGTAAATAACTTTTACAGAGCTAATGATTTAAAACTTATTAAATGAAATATTTTTAGTAAATATTTTATGATAGTTTTCTTTTTTTCTTTGAATAGTCTTCGTACTGTTTCAAAGATGAACTAACGTTTAGTTTATTTATGCTACGCAGTTTGCGCTCTATCGTTACGATAGAGAGAGAGAGTATCACGGTTTCACTTTGCAGAAAGAGTAAATCGATTCTGACGTTTTGTTCTTTTTTCTTTCAAAGCTTAAATGTTTTAAAGACTATTTTAAAGGAACTTTTAATTGAAAAACCTTTCAGTTTTTTCCTTTGGTCAAATACTGTAACCTGTTTATTGACGAAAGGTAAGTGGGCTCTTCTCTTCGGTGCGAATCGAGAGAGAGAGAGAGATAGAGACGGAGAGAGAACGTTCCGATCTTTATCTCGTCCCAAGCGAGTAACGTTGTTCTCGAGTTACTCTCGTCCCTAGTCTCTGTACGGGGAGAAAGGATAAAACGTTTTTAGTTTTTATTCTCGTCCCAAGGCACTTTACGGTGAGAGATTGAAAACGTAGTTTTGAATGAACTAGTGTTTAGTCTCTTCCCCAGCCACTGATTTTTTTATCTTAAAATATGTTTACTGTTTTTTGCTGGTATTAATGTTCTTACATTATACGACTGACTTCGCAATTATAACCTTTTGGTAGAGGGTAGAATTGCGTGCTTCAGGTAGAAATCAGTTTTATTCATACCTAATGTGAATTGTTAAAAAATTCGATTTCAGTGAATTAAGTGCAAAACAGAAAATCGTAGTGATAAAGTGATATTGCGCAAAGTGTTATCAGTGTTGCGACCGAGGGTTCGTCTGTTCGTGCCTGTCGTTCGCCTAGTTCGGGACCTCTTGCAAGCTCCCAAGCCCAGGGGAGAAGTAATGTCGTACGACTTATGGGTTCGAGAGGCCTTGATCAGCGAACAGACGTTCCCTCTATGGTATCAGGTGTATCTTACCAAGATCACCCCTACCATAAGGCGAGAGAGACGATTTTCTCCTCGTCATCCGAAGGCTTTTCGCATAAGAAACCGTGGAACAAGGTTTCGAGGCCCTTTAAGCGAAAGTCAGTCCTTTCAGGACAGGTCCAGCGTCCTGGTTTTAACCATTAGGACAGTTCTGACCCTATGCAGTCATCGGAAGACTGCTCGCCGCCTAAACAAAAGCGTAACACAGACTCCGAGAGTCTTTTTGTAGGCAAGGTTTTGCAGTCACAGACGTTACCCTCGTCTCTTACCACAACCATTCCCGTTGATCCTGAATGGGTTGTACGGCAAGATATGCAGAATAAGCTTGCCTCCCTTATGGAAGACTATTCTGCCGATAGTCCGTTGAGCCTAGCCGTTTATCTCATCGAGATCCTGGCCTTCAGCCACCCTAACGTTCCTTTGTGCGTCCTGTTGACGTTGGCGTAGCCAAATCACGTCAGTCAGGTTGTTTAGAACCACACTCGATGCGGTCTCGTGTGGATTTTCAGCCACATTTGGACGTTAGGCCACTTGCTGATGCTCCTGTTGACGTTCAGGACGTTCGCCAACAATCGGAGTTGACTTGTTTAGACGCTGAGCGTCAACCTCCACATTCTAGAGTTGTTTTGACTGCTCAGACTAGGCGGTCAAAGCAGTCTCGAGTGGACGCTGTGCGTCCTCACGCACCGGTTGTTGTTGACAGTTCACAGACTGTCAAGCAGTTACATGACGTTGCGTCCTGGTCCGCTACTAATGCACCAGTGTGTGTGCTCAGACTAGGCGGTCAAAGCAGTCTCGAGTGGACGCTGTGCGTCCTCACGCACCTGTTGTTGTTGACAGTTCACAGACTGTCAAGTAGTTACATGACGTTGCGTCCTGGTCCGCTACTAATGCACCAGTGTGTCTGGACTCTGCTTGTAAAGCATTGCCACCACGGTAGGTCTCTCCCTTGCTTGAGACTCGGCTATTGTCGGACAAGGTTCCTTCAGATGAGGAAGTTGCTGTTCCCCCTCCTACTGATATTCCCTTGAGGACTCTGTCAGACGGAGAGGAGCCTAAAGCTGCTTAGCCCTCTATGGACTTTAAATAAATCATGCTGATTTTTAAGGATCTTTGTCCGGATCTTTTTGTATCTGCTGCTCCTCGTTCGCCTAAACGTCAGAGCTTACACTAGGCCTAGCTACTTCAAAGCCGTTGTTTTATAAGCTAGTGCTCTCTCGCTCTTCTAAGAGAGCTTTACGTTTACTAGGCGACTGGTTTATCACCAGGAGGAGTTTGGGGGAGACAGCCTTTGCTTTCCCTACTTTTAAGCTGGCTTATAGAGCGAGAGTCTGATATGACACGAGAGAAGTTCTCGGCTTGGGAGTTCCTGCCTCTGCCCAGATAGACTTCTCAAACCTCATAGGCTCTCCCCAGCGCTCAATGTGTGCATTGTCAAGACAAACTTCACGATGAAGTCTACCAGGCTGTCTTGACAGCATTTATGGAAGGCGACTGGATGGTCTCTCTCGACCTTCAGGAGGCATACTTCCACATTCCTATACACCCGGATTCCCAACCGTTTCTGAGGTTTGTTTACAGGAATGTGGGGTACCAGTTTCGAGCCCTGTGCTTTGGCCTTAGTCCTGCGCCTCTCGTGTTTACGAGGCTCATGAGGAATGTGGCAAAATCCCTCCATCTATCGGGGATCCGAGCTTCCCTGTACTTGGACGACTGGCTTCTCAGAGCATCGTCCAGTCTTCGCTGTCTGCAGGATCTACATTGGACGTTGAGTCTGGCCAGGGAGTTGGGACTTTTGGTCAACCTAAAAGTCCCAACTGATCCCATCCCAGATTATTCTATATTTGGGGATGGAGATTCGCAGTCAAGCCCTGCTCGAAGTCCAACTAATGCTGAAAAGAAAACGTTTATTCAGTCAGGAGTTGGAACAGTCTCGTAGGGACTCTCTCATCCCTGGAGCAGTTTGTCTCACTAGGGAGACTACCCCTTCTGCCTCTCCGGTTCCATCTAGCCTCTCACTGGAACTAGGACAAGACATTAGAGACGGTATCATTCCCAGTCTCCGAACCAGTAAAGGCATGCCTGAAATGGTGAGACAGCAATATCAGTCTGAGAGAGGGACTATCCCTAGCAGTCAAGAACCCAAACCACGTGTTGTCCACAGACGCGTCGGGTTTGGGTTGGGGTGCGACCCTGGACGGTCGGGAATGCTCGGGTCTGTGGACCTCAAGTCAGAAGAGCATGCACATCAACGGCAAGGAGCTATTAGCAGTCCACTTGGCCTTGATGATATTAGAAAGCTTCTTCGAAACTAAGTGGTAGAGGTCAACTCAGACAACACCACAACTTTGGTGTACATCTCCAAGCAAGGAGGCACACACTCCTTCACGCTGCTCGAGATCGCAAGGGACCTTCTCTTATGGTCAAGAAATCGAGGCATCTCCCTGTTGACGAGATTCATCCAGGGGGACTTGAACGTCTTGGCAGACTGTCTCAGTCGGAGGGGTCAGGTGATACCCACGGAATGGACCCTCCACAAGGACGTGGGCAAGAGTCTTTGGGCTACTTGGGGTCAACCCACCATAGACCTCTTTGCCTCCTCGTTGACCAAAAGGTTACCAATCTTTTGCTCTCCAGTCCTAGATACAGAAGCAATCTACATAGACGCGTTTCTACTGGATTGGTCTTTTATGGACTTATATGCATTCCCACCATTCAAGATAGTCAACAAGGTACTGCAGAAGTTCGCCTCTCACGAAGGGACAAGGTTTACGTTGGTTGCTACCCTCTGGCCCGCGAGAGAGTGGTTCACCGAGGTACTTCAATGGCTGGTAGACTTTCCAAGAAGTCTTCCTCTAAGGGTAGATCTGTTACGTCAGCCCCACGTAAAGAATGTCCATCAAAGCCTCCCCGCTCTTCGTCTGACTTCCTTCAGACTATCGAAAGACTCTCAAGAGCTAGAGGCTTTTCGAAGGAGGCAGTCAGTGCGACTGCAAGAGCTAGGAGAGCTTCTACCATTAGAGTATACCAGTCGAAGTGGGAAGTCTTTCGAGACTGGTGCAAGTCAGCATCTGTGTCCTCGTCCAGTACCTCTGTAGCCCAAATCGCAGATTTTCTTTTACATCTGAGAAAGGTTCGCTCCCTTTCAGCTCCCACGATTAAGGGCTACAGGAGCATGTTGGCTTCGGTCTTTCGACATAGAGGCTTAGATCTTTCCAACAATAAAGATCTCCAAGATCTCCTTAAGTCTTTCGAGACCTCTAAGGAACGTCGTTTGGCAACTCCTGGATGGAACTTAGACGTGGTCCTAAGGTTCCTCATGTCAGACAGGTTTGAGCCATTACATTCAGCCTCCCTGAAGGATCTCACCCTCAAGACACTTTTCCTAGTGTGCTTGGCTTCGGCTAAAAGGGTCAGTGAACTTCATGCCTTCAGTAAGAACATCGGCTTTTCTACAGAAAAAAGCCACTTGTTCACTTCAACTTGGTTTCCTGGCCAAAAATGAACTGCCTTCTCGTCCTTGGCTTAAATCTTTTGATATTCCTTGCTTATCAGATATCGTAGGCAACGAACTGGAAAGAGTATTATGTCCTGTTAGAGCTCTTAAGTTCGATTTAGCCCGTACTAAGTCATTACGAGGTAAATCTGAGGCATTATGGTGCTCAGTTAAGAAACCTTCATTGCCCATGTCAAAGAATGCTTTGTCATATTTTATCAGATTTTTTTAATACGAGAAGCTCATTCTCACTTAAATGAGTAAGACCGATGTTTGCTTAAGGTTAAGACGCACGAAGTTAGAGATATAGCAACCTCCGTGGCCTTCAAGCAAAATAAATCTCTGCAAAGTATTATGGACGCGACTTTTTGGAGAAGCAAGTCAATGTTCGCGTCATTTTACTTAATAGATGTCCAGACTCTTTACGAGGACTGCTACACACTGGGTCCATTCGTAGCAGCGAGTGCAGTAGTGGGTGAGGGTTCTACCACTACACTTCCCTAATTCCAATATCCTTTTAATCTGTCTCTTGAAATGTTTTTAATATTGTTTTATGGGTTGTTCGGAAGGCTAAGAAGCCTTTCGCATCCTGGTTGATTTGGCGGGTGGTCAAAGTCATTTCTTGAGAGCGCCCAGATTAGGGGTTTGATGAGGTCCTGTTGTATGGGTTGCAGCCCTTGATACTTCAGCTCCTGGGAGTCTTTCAGCATCCTAAGAGGATCGCTGGGCTCCGTGAGGAAGACAGACTTACAAGGCAGAGTAATCGTCTAAGTCAACTTCCTTACCAGGTACCTATATATTTTGGTTTTGTTATATTGATAACTGTCAAAATGAAAAAACTCTTAGCTTATACGCTGTAAACTTAATTAACTCTGGTCTCTACCCACTGCCTTGGGTGTGAATCAGCTATTATATATTCACCGGCTAAGTTAAATATTTAAAAATGATATTTTAATTATAAAATAAATTTTTGAATATACTTACCCGGTGAATATATAAATTAAAGACTCTCCCTTCCTCCCCAATAGAGACGCAGCGGGACGAGAAGAATTGAAGGTTTTGTTTACATGCAAGAGTGGTATCTGGCCGACAGTTCGCGCTGGTGGGCACACCCGCAACCTTCATAGCGATCGCTCGCAAGTTTTTTGAGTGTGTTTTCTGTCGAGCCGCAGAGTTGCAGCTATTATATATTCACCGGGTAAGTATATTCAAAAATTTATTTTATAATTAAAATATCATATTTCGTATACAGTATTGTACATTAGTTAATGTAACCATAACACTACAGTATTACACAAGGAATATTCAAATATAATAGAAATTAAAAGAAAAGGTATCTGTACAATGCCACTAACTGTTTATGTAGGAAGTTATGCAGTAAGTCTGAAGCATGATGCAACTATTTGACCTGTCAACTGTTTGGCACATGGGTTAGCGTAATGTATATACAGTGATACCTCGGTAGTCGAACGACTCTATACTCGAACAATTCGGAGTTCGACCAAAATTTTCGAGAAATTTTTGCTGCGGTGCTCGACCAAAAATTCGGTACTCGACCAGCCGAACACGTGACGACCGCATGGGCTTTGTGATGATCGCGCCATCTCGGCCACTCTCGCTTGTTCGGGAAGCATCAGTTCTCTCGAGAGCGTCACTCAGACAACGCGCGATCAGCATTCGTTGTGATTTAGTGATTTTCAGTGCTTTTAATTGCTTTTTTAGCTTTCATAATGAGTCCCAAGAAAGTAATGAGTGTTAAGGGGAAGGAGAAGAGGAAAACAGTGCGAACAACGATCGAGTTGAAGAAGGAAATTATAGCGAAATATGAGAATGGTGTACGAGTGTCCGATTTAGCGGTAGAATACGGAATGGCGAAGTCGACCATTTCTACGTTTTTAAAGCATAAAGAAATGATTAAGAAGGCGAATGTTGCAACGGGAGTTACGGCGGTAACTAAGCAAAGGCCACAAGTGATTGAGGAGATGGAAAAGTTGCTTTTAATATTTATTAAAGAAAAACAGTTGGCCGGGGAAAGTGTTAGTGAAGCGTTCATTTGTGAAAAAGCGTTGCATATCTATGAAGAATTAGTGAAGAAAAGTCCGAGTACCAGTGAAAGTGATTCATTTACATTTAAAGCGAGCAGGGGTTGGTTTGAAAAGTTTCGTAATAGAACAGGTATTCATCGTGTTACTAGGCATGGGGAGGCAGCTAGTTCGGATCAAATTGCAGCCGATAAATACGTGGGGGAATTCGATCGGTACATAAATGAACAAAATTTGATCGCACAACAAGTCTTTAATTGTGATGAGACTGGGTTATTTTGGAAGAAAATGCCAGCCAATACGTACATTACCAAGGACGAGACGAAGATGCCAGGTCACAAGCCAATGAAAGATAGGCTAACATTGTTGCTGTGTGCAAATGCAAGTGGCGATTGCAAGATCAAACCCTTGTTAGTGTACCACTCGGACAACCCCCGGGTGTTCAAACGAAATAATATTTGTAAAAGTGCACTACCAGTTATGTGGCGCTCGAACACTAAATCTTGGGTCACAAGACAATTCTTTACTGAGTGGATAAACGAAGTGTTTGCCCCCCAGGTTAAGGCTTACCTCATTGAAAAGAGCTTGCCAATGAAATGTCTTCTGGTTATGGACAATGCTCCTGCACATCCTCCAGGTCTCGAGGATGACTTGAAAGAAGAATACAGCTTTATCAAAATCAAATTCTTGCCCCCCAATACTACTCCCATACTCCAGCCCATGGACCAACAGGTCATTTCAAACTTCAAAAAACTCTATACCAAGGCCCTTTTCAGAAAGTGTTTTGAAGTGACCAGTGACACGAAGTTGACCCTAAAGGAATTCTGGAAGGAACACTTCAGCATCCTCAACTCTGTTAACATGATTGACCAAGCTTGGCGAGGTGTGACCTATAGGACATTGAACTCTGCCTGGCGTAAGCTGTGGCCATCATGTGTCACAGAGAGGGAGTTTGAAGGTTTCCAACCAGAGGCGGGTCCAAGCACTGCTACCCCTGTAATTTCTGATGACACTGATGTCGTTGAGGAAATTGTTGTCATGGGCAGGAGTTTGGGGCTTGAGGTCGACAAGGATGATATTGATGAGCTTGTAGAAAGCCATTCTACCGAGTTGACTGTGGAGGAATTGTTGCACCTGCAACAACAACAGCAGCAGGATCTGATTGTGGAGCAGGAATCTTCAGAAGAGGATGAGGTAAGGGAGGATGTTCCAAGTTCTCTCATCAATGAAATTTGTTCCAAGTGGGCAGATGTGCAGGCTTTTGCTGAAAAATACCACCCAGAAATTGCAGTAGCAAACCGGGCAGTGCATATGTTTAATGATAGTGTCATGTATCATTTTCGAAGAATACTGCAGAGGAGGAAGAAACAATTAACAATAGACCAGTTTTTCACAAAAGAAAAGAAAGCTGCTACATCAAAGCCTGTTTCTCCTCCAAAGAAGAGACAAAGAAGAGAAGAAACCCCTGAAATAGATCTGCCCACCCTTTCATTGGAGAGAGAAACAACTCCTGAAGGAGAACTACCCCGCCACATCATGGAAGGGGACTCTCCTTCCAAGCAGTAACCTCCCCCTTCCATCCTCTCCACATCCATCCCTGTATGCCATCGAACCGCTGCTCAAAGGTATGTTCACTACAGTACAGAAAATGGTTTAAAATTGTTTTATTTTAGTACAGTAAATGGTTTAAAATTGTTTTATAGGATTTTCTGACCAATTTCATACACATTTAGATAATTATTGTTGTTTAGGTACACGTTTTATTAATATTTTGGGCCTGTTCGAGTGCTTGGGAACGGAATAGAATATATACCATTATTTCTTATGGGGAAAAAAAATTCGGTACTCGAACAAATCGGAGGTCGAACACGGATCTCGAACGGATTATGGTCGAGTACCGAGGTATCACTGTATCACATTTTATACTAAATGCTTAAGAATGAATTTTTGTATGGGTGAGGGAGGGTCTTACTTTAGAAGCAGAATACTGTCCTCAACTGGGAGAAAGTCCCATTTCATTCAAGAATTATTCAATGGCCTTAGATATCTGTTCTACAGTACAGTGAGTGGCTTGCAAAATTTGACTTAGATTTTTGGACTGAAGAAAAAAAAAAATAGAGTTATATGAAATCAAAGGTTTTGTGATAAATTTACAGTTAATGTTAAGAAGTCTTTGTTTGGGTTCCCTTCGATATAGCCTAATGGTAATGTGAAATATGTTTTGACATTGTGGAATAATAGTACAGTACAGTAGTTTCTTTAAGTTTCTTGCTTAGTCAACAATAGACTGAATTGTATAGTGTTGTAAATCTTTATGGACCTGGAATTGGTAGAGATGCATGCTTAGTAATTTTCAACTTTCATTGTAGCATAGCTTAAAGTGTTGTTTTGACAATGGAATAAGTTTTTTTTACTGATGGTCTTTGTTTTCCAGATAAAGGAGGATGGCTAAACATAGCAAAACTTGTTGCATCTGGAAGCTATGTTGCTGCATTAAAAGAAAAGGAATGTCAAGAAGCCTTGGGCATCAAAAAAAAGATACGCTGTAGTGATGTGTCAATTGCAGATCATTATAAACAACTTATTTGTGGTTATTTAAATGAATCTGAACAACACAGAGAGCATATTGTTTTATGCATTGGTGTGTGTTGTCTTCAGTTGTTCACTCAGAACAACTTTACTGGGCCTCTAATTGGTCCTGAACCAGAAACACTTTTACCAGGTTTAGTACCAGAAGGTCTTAACTGTGAGAGTGTGAAAGAAACAGCATTAGAATCCTTAGTGGGTGATGCAGAGGGTGTTTACAATTTACTCAGCTGTCCAGAGTATTTAGTGTTGGCTCGTCTTATTTTAATAGACTTGAAAACTGCTTTGTCTACATGCTTAACTGTCGAATGGTGGAGTTTCCGTTGTGCTCTTATTCATCAGCGAATTGTAGATGAGAAATCACCACATTTATATGAAATAATCCTGCAGTCTCTAAATCAGGTAGAAAATGATTCTCAGTTAGTTAGCACCACTATCTCAAGAGACTTGACTGCTCTGTATCATCTTGAGGCAGGTCATTTACATCTTGAATTCTATGATGTAGGAAGAGCTGGTGATCATTTTCAAAAGGCATGCGATGCCTTGCAAGTCAAATTAAGCTTAGATGGAGCCCTTGGGAAGAGGACTAAATGGCAGCAGGAGGATAGGGCACAGTTAGTTGTAAAAGTTTCTTACAATGATCAGTCCATAATGAACAGTGAACTCCCTGGCTATAACCTCCTTCCTACGGATCTTCCAAAAGACATCATGCTCAACGATGATACACGTCTCCCAAGATTCAAGTTCAAAGATGAAGATGAAGGCATCATTCCAGATTTGAGGCCAATTGAACAAGCCCTCATCCTGGCTGTTATTACTCACAGACGACGATCATCGGCAGCCGATTTACAACTTGACGAGGAAACTAAGGCCTACTTGGCAGCTCTTCTTCAGTATCCTAAGAACTGGTGCTTTCAGCATTCAGCACTTTTGTTACGTTCACGGATAGAAGCTCTTGAATCTAGGGCAGTGCAGCGCTCACTAAGCCAAGTTGAGGAGTTGATTGCTGCAGTAAATAGAGAAGAACCATCTAGATATGAAAGGTTAAAATTGCTGGGTACATCTCTTGTATTGCCTCATTGGGAATTACAGCAAGAACTTGCGAAGATATTGATGCGTCTTGGTTGTGTTAAATCTGCTTTGGAAGTTTTTGAGAGACTTCATTTATGGGATGATGTAATTACCTGTTACAATGAACTACAAATGCGGCAGCGTTCAGCAGAAATTGTTAGAATGCAAATGGAAAAGAAAGAAACTCCAAAGTTGTGGTGTTTGTTGGGTGATGCAACAGATGATATAGAGTGTTATAAGAAAGCATGGGAATTGTCAAATCACAAGAGTGGAAAATCTCAGAGGTGTCTCGGTAATTATTATTACGTTCGAAAAGATTATAGAAATGCAATTTTGCATTATGAAATGAGCCTTGAAATTAATCGTTTACAGTTCCCTGTGTGGCAAAGATTAGCTTATTGTGCCTTACAAACTGAAGATTGGGAGAAATGTGCCCAAGCTTATAGACGGTGTAGTGTACTGGAACCTGACAGCTTTGAAGTTTGGAACAATATGAGTCAGGCTTATCTGAAGTTAGATCAGAAACATCGGGCATGGAAATCTTTGCAGGAAGCTTTACGTTGTAAAATGGATTCCTGGAGGCTTTGGGACAATTTTATGCTTGTGAGTACATCACTAGGGTACATGTCTCAAGCTCTAAATGCATATAATCGCATTCTTACAATGAAGGAACGTCACGTTGATACTCAAATATTAGGTCGTATTGTCAAAGCTATTGTTGATGGTGATACTGATCCAGAGGGAAGGGAGGTGCAAGGACTTTACAAGAAGTGCTCTGAGCTTTTAGGTCGATTGACAAGTGAAGTCCCAACCCATCCAGAATTATGGTATCTCTATGGTCTGTTAACGCAAGCTAACCAAGCACCTAATCCAGAGACACGGGTCTTGGCCATGCAGCAATTCAAAAAATCTTTAGCTGCGTCAACCCAGAAACCAGGCTGGGAAAAAGATACCCTCACTGCCGTAGCATCCCTTCACCGTGCCTCATACTTATTAGATGCAACTTTAGAAGCAGTTGAAGGAGTTAACCCTAAAGTAGCTGTTCCTAGTTTGAGTGCTACAAGAATGTCTGTGCAAGCAGCCATTACTGCCACACGCCGTGGACAAGTTCAAGTGAACACAGGAGAATTAGTCGAACAAGTACAAGAACCTTTAGAAAATGTTGAACACAAATTGGCTTTACTGATGGAAATGTTAGAAAAACTTAAAGTGGGAATGTAAAGTACTGTACTGTACATGTAAAGTGATTGTCCTGTAAAGTGTTATGAATGTGTATACTGTAATGAATTTGCTGTATAATTAAGTGCAACTTTTGTAATTGTGAGAAGATGCAGTCAATTGCCTTATTGGAACTGCTGCTCTGACACTTCAAAAGGCAGACCAACTATAAGTTTACATAAGAAAGCACAAATAGCATCCCTTTCCCCTCATGCCATGATTAGTTAATGCTTTGCATTGATATAAGCCCATTAGCATTTGTAAGCCTTATCTCTAGTAGCAGCATTCCTCAGAGATTCTCATCTTTCTGATTATACATCTGCAGTAGGTCCCTCGGTGCACCCCTTCAAGTAGAACTGGTCATTTTCTTTATGCCTGTTGTTTGAACAACACGGGCAAATCTCACCCAAGAATTTTGCACTGAACTCGTTCCTAAATTCTTTTAAATGCTTCATTTATCAAATAATTTTTTCAAGTTTTATGTAAGATTTCTTCTTATTTCTTCTCTTTTAGGCATTTTGTATGACATGGTTTTGTTTTGCTGACCTAGGATTCCCCTTTAAGTACATGTGCTGTACCTGTTTTTTGCATGAATGTAAGTATACTTTTTATCATAAAGTAAATATGATTGAGCTGATCTAGTTGAGTTATTAATAAGATATTTTATCTTTTATTTTTCTTATATTATTGCAATTGCTAGGTGAAAATCAATTTTACTTGATTTGTAAGGACGTGTTTGGTGTTTTGCTGATTCGTTATTAAATTATTATATTATTACTTCAGTTTTATTGTTTAACAAGGCTTAGCCTTCTCACTTACAAGTTTGTCATATACAAGTACTGAAGTTTTTAACATACAGTAGTACATACTGTGCTGGGTTTTTTCTACAATAGGATTTCTCTTATTATATAAGCCAAACTCTGACCCAGATTAGTTTCTTAAATAACTTTTATTTAGCTTTGCATATTTTACCTTTTGTATGCAGTGATGTAACTATGCTCAGGATAATATGTATTATCAATACACTTGACAACCACTATGGAAGGGTTTTGTTTTTTTCATCAACATTTTGATGCTCTTCCAATCACTTGTATGTGGCATCGTCTACTATGTGTTTAGCAGAGTTAATGGCATCGAGTAATATTTCAAAAGCATCAAAATTCAGAGAGCCGTTTGTATTCCAAGCTTCACAACTGTATTGTTAGCTTGTTTGAGTATCTTCCAGACAAGCCGATGTGCTGTCTACCTATTAGCAACAGTGCCTTTTAATTGGCAAAATATACTTTACTTTAAAAGCTCTTTACTACTCTTGTAATATAATATTTGGTTCAGGAGGGTAAATAGGTTAATTTGGTGAAGTTTTTTACATTGTGCTTTTCTTTATCTTACAAACTCACCCTTTAGCAATTCCTGGTAACTTCTGAAGGATAAGATTAGCTATTCCTTCAACAGATTACACCGCACAAAGGGTATTGGCAAAATCTCTTTGATAATTGAAACCATATCATATAGCATGCTCTGCCCCTTTTACAGGCTTCCATTCCTAAGAGCTGTTTTCTGAATGGTTGCTTACAGAACCTCAGGAAGTCACTTTGAGGTTCTATTTTGTAATACTTGAATACTCAAGTAAGGGGAAACAGTATTTCTTGGAGCTCATATTACTAAGTCAGTAGCTACACACTTATCTTACCTTTTTTGAGTGTTTTATAACACTTTTTACAGTCTAGCTAGCTTTTGCTAGCAACATGATTATTGGGTCATTTTTATGTGACTTCTGACCATAAAGTCCTAGGTATTTGAGCTTATGAAAATCTCTCCTATATAATGAAGACCAAGTGTCTGGCTATACAGTATACATAAATATATTTCTTTCCGGTCATGCTCTCCCTGTCCCTCCATTAGAGGGAAGAGGAAATAGTCATATCCTGGTAAGGGGTGTGTTTGTGGGCAGAAGTATTTGAATATTTAACAGTCTTTTTTGATGGGTTGCATACACTAATTGTGTATAAAGAATAACACTTCTTCCTGCCTCTTTTGATTGCACCTGGTTGACACTATGCAGATAATGACCATTCTACTAGCAGGGGTATTGAGTGCCATAGAAGCTTGCTTTGGAAATTGGAATTTCTATTACAGAATAGGCCGGCATAAAGAAATGAGCTTGTAGGCAAAAAAAAAAAAATATTTTTAATTTAAAAGTCTAGATGTTCCTACACAAATACAAATTGCCTCAAAATTTTTCATATTTTTCTACTGTAGTATAACGATATTGTCCAAACAAATTTTTCAATGATAATTTCATGTACAGTAGCTTTCTGTTCTGTATTTGCTTATTCTTTATTTTTGTTTTGTGGTTTATTTATGATTGTTTTATTTTTTTGTGCAATATAACTGCAGTTAGAAGTGGTGCTATATTTCCAAGTGTTTTATCCATCGCCAGTTACATACCCAATTACTTTAGTCTTTTTGTGATCAGCCCACCTTGGGGAGATAGCTCTCTCTCTATGTATTTTACTTATTTATATGTTCATGTTGCCACGAGGCTGATTGAAGACGTTGGAATATGTAATTACTTCAACTTTGGTATATGTTGTCAGTTATTTTAAATAAACTGAACTACAATCATCATACTAGATATTTTGGATAGATGAATAGGGTTTTATTTTTTGTTATACTATTGTTATGATTCATATTTTTCTGTAATGATAAGACCAAGTTATAGCAACTTAATATACTTAACTTAAATTTTGTTATAATTTCTTAATTTTAAGTGCTTTTCCTGTAAATAGACTGTCATATGAGCATAAATGCCATGGCTTTGTTCATTATTTTTTATAAGATTGTTTTATTTTCATCTTAAAACATGTAAAGATTGTATAAGTGGAAAGGGGAAGCTTTTGAAAGATACAAAAAGACACAACTTCATCGTGTGACATATGAGAAATGATGTAATATAAAGAGATAAGAAGTACAAGAGGAAGGCCAAGGTTTGGGTGGATGGATGGTGTGAAGAAAGCTCTGGGTGATAGGAGGATAGATGTGAGAGAGGCAAGAGAGCGTGCTAGAAATAGGAATGAATGGCGAGCGATTGTGACGCAGTTCCGGTAGGCCCTGCTGCTTCCTCCGGTGCCTTAGATGACCGCGGAGGTAGCAGCAGTAGGGGACTCAGCAGTATGAAGCTTCATCTGTGGTGGAAATGTGGGAGGTTGGGCTGTGGCACCCTAGCAGTACCAGCTGAACTCGGCTGAGTCCCTGGTTAGGCTGGAGGAACGTAGAGAGTAGAGGTCCCCTTTTTTGTTTTTGTTTCTTGTTGATGTCGGCTACCCCCCAAAATTGGGGGAAGTGCCTTTGGTATATGTATATGTATAAAGAGATGTAGGCTAGGTTGAAAGTAACAGGAAATGAATACTGTATTGTTTATAGAACACAGTTTACAGAACTTTAATATGAAATATATTAAGAGAATTAAAGTAATGTGTAAATACATTTTGACCTGCACTGAAGACCAGGTAGTGGGCTAGAATTTGTACCAGTATAGAGGGGTCAGAATCTTGACAGAGCAGATGGAGGCATTAAACTGAAATTTATTCCTATGCATATACAAACACTTAATCCTTTAAAAAAGGGATATGTTTTTATTTGCACTTGAACAGCCGTATCATTATTAAGGTACAGGTATTTGGTCAGTGACAGGTGGCGCGAAGTGGAAGCCCACTCAATAATCCTTGACTGCAATGATTATGGGTGTATTATACTGATGCACTGCTCTTTTGACTGTTGAATCTTTTACTTTGGTTTGTGATAAGTTTTTTCTAATTTCCTTTAGCACTTTCACTTTTAACAGCGTATACATATCGAAAGGTAAGCATATGATGAAGTGGATTTTGTTTGTATGAGGATAAAATCTTCATATACCCATGTGTTGTGCACCTTCTGTGAGATAGTAACTGATAGCAGGCACTCCCATTTATCTGTTGTTCTCGCTCTTCTGAGCTGAAAGAAGATGAACCTTGAATGTAATGCATGTCGCTTCTTGGTGGTTTCTTTTTCTCTGAAGGGTGTTACTTAATTCATACCAAGTGTCGCATGTACGTACTTTGCCAATAATTTATATTGTTCACCTGGCAGGTGCAGCGGGTGCCAATACTTTTCATTGAGTGTTCCCCATGCCCCCCTTTGTGCAAAACCCCCAGTGTTGTGGTTTGTGTTGCGGAAGAGGAAGTGCTTATTGCTCACTCAGACTAAGACTCCTTAGTAACTGCTAGGAACAATGGTTGGTTAGGGGAAGTGAGGGAAGTTTGTTCTCTCACTCCTTCACAAACCTCTTTTCCCTCCTTTTTCTTTGTCTGACACTTTTTCCTTGAGAAGTAGATAAATGTATTGAAAGGCCTTTTGTTAAAAGTTCCTGGGGACTTGGAGCAATTACTCTTCTTTTTCTGGAAGGAGTTAAGATACTCTCCTGCTAATTGGAACCTGCAGAATCAGGGAAACAAGAGTGTGAGACCATTTTAAAGTTACCATAGTTGCACCAGACATAGGTGAGCAGTCGTTCATTGGCCAGCACCCTAAACTCGGGAAGAGGGGGTCGTTTGCGCCCATCTTTCCTGCTATAATGATACCCTAGCGAACCTACTACCTATAAGGGTATCGTTCACAGCACAGTACTTCCTTATGAGCTCACACATTAGCCAGTATATTTGCAGTTGGTTAGTGATCGTGAACCTGCTCTCGCATCTATACTGCTACCCTTAAAGCCACCCTCCTCGTCCAGGGGACTAACGGTGCTCTCACTTGATGATTTACTACACTGAGTCTCCAGCCAGAGAATTTTCAGTAGATCACAGATTTCCTCGCCTGCCTCTGCCACAGCAGGTCCATAGCAGAGTATGGTTCCATCCTCCTGAGGGGAAGAATCCATGGTCGAAGGGAGCATACCCTTGGACATGGGTCCTGAGGTGGGATGATACTCATTCTCTGGGCATAGTTGAACGTATCTCCTATTAACCTGAGGAGGGCATCCCATTATCTTTCCTGCAAGACTGAAGCTTTGCTAATTAGGCAAGAGAATAGAAGAGGCTCCTAGGTATTGTGTGGATACTTCCCCGGTGGATTGGTCCATTTTCGAAGGGAGTTTCAAGCTGTCTTGCCTATCCTGGGACTTGGTCCTCAGGGAACCAGTGCATGCACCTTATGCTAACCTGAGGAGGACATCTTAGAGATCTTTCCCTCAAAGCTGTCTCTTCTCTCTATCATCAAGAAAGTAGAAGAGTCTGGCTCTTCATGTAAAACCTTTAAGGGATTGAGGATCTTTTGCCATACACCAGTTTGGGAGCTTCAGGATCCTATTCCCTTTGTGTAAGTTGGCACAAAGATGCCTGGTATCACGTGAGAGCCATGCAGTACTACTTGAGGAGGACTTGACATCCCGCACTAAGGTTGTTTAGCCTTCCCATTAGCCCCAGCAAGAACAAAGAAGTTTCCAGACACTGTTCCTTGAGCCTGTTTACTTGCAGATGCGACTTTGGGTTGATGTCAGTGGATACCTTTACCTTTGCCATCTCAAGGAATACAATAACTCATAAGCCTAGCCCCATTAGTTGCCTCCCAGTTTCTGTACAGTATCTTGTCAGTGTACTTGGCACTGAAGTTTTTAGACCACCTTTGCCTCTTACCTTATAGACTCTGCCCAGAGGCCCCCTTCTCTAGGGAGGTGGCTGCTCAATAGCTGTGTAACATTTCCCGCTCCCTCATGGGATGATTGCATTTCTTTTACGGTAATACGTTCAGGGAATGTCTAAAGGAAAGGTAGAATGACTGGGTCTTCTACCTGTTTTTGTTATCCCCATCTCAAGGGGCTGCTGGAGCTGTAACCATTATACACTGATTGGACATTTGATGTAAATGAATTACACTACAAAGCACCATTCATGCAGACATCTGCCAAGAAGCAACTCCTCCATCCTCCTGGCAAGATGGAGGATTGGTCAGTGTCTTTACAAATGTTTCTTTGGCTGTTCCTGGTTTGACAGTGCCAACGTCATCTCCCTTACAGGGAGATAGGTTTTCCGTGTCCTAGTACTGGCTTTCTTTTAAGCCAGTACTGACCAAGACCCAGGCAGCTTCAACATCTCTATGATTAGCTGTTAGGAGGTTATGGGAATCCCCCCCCCCCCTTACAGGACCAGGAAGGATAATTAAATTAAATTTCTCACTTCAACCACCCCTCTTAGTCCAAGGCTTGAGGATAAAAGTAGATATTCTGTGACACTTGTCATTACTTAATTTTCATGATTCAATGGCCATTTCTGCACTGCCAAAGACATATCCCTATTTTATAGCCATGAAAAGTGCAACTTGGTATAAGGATTGTTATACTGCATTGAAGTAGATGAGAATAAATTTGAAAGTACTGTATCTTAAAAAGGAAAAAATTAAAAAAAGATAAAAATGTAGAATGTAAAACTAAAAAGTAATTAGTGTGGGCATCATTACTTTGAAACTTGTTGGGCATGAGTTGAAGGATGCTAACTTGACCTAGGTACCTTTAGGAAAGGCGACGTTCAAAGAGATGATGAGAAGCCCTAAGCTCTAACCACCAGAATGTCAAAATTATACGAAGAATGTGTTACTGTATAGCTAACCAGAATGTGTAAACATTATAAAGGTAGATATAGATCTGTAGCATTACTACAGAAATAGGATATACTGTATTATAAAAAGTAAGCTTTTGGAGGTGTGCTTTGAAAATATAAAGATGCTGGAAGTGTTAGCAAGATCAATAATCTAAAGTAATCAATTGCCATTTTATTGTTGTAATGTGGAATTCAACCTTCAATTATTTTTAAAATGAGGGAGCTACAAAAAAAACAAAGAAAATGTTATGTATTTGGAGGACCTTGGAGTATATTTGTTAATACAAGATAAGCAGTTAAGATAGAATTTTAAGATGAATATTAAGTATCCATCAATGATCAAAGCATATTCCTTTGTCCTTTATCATAGTACTGTAATAGAGTAAGTTACAGAGCGCAACCACTGGAACCTAACAGCTGAACAAAGAAGTTTTAGAAGTGGTCAAAAGAATAACGATTTTCATTTGGATCAGTACAAGTCAAACAAAGCTTATGGATACATCATAGTGGTGAATACTGCACAATGGTGAGTATATTAAATTGAATAGATGATGCTCCATTGCATATGTTGTCTTTGCCAGAACCCTTATTCAATTTTTTTTTCTTCCTTTTTTTGTGAATAGTATTTTTTATGTGAACTGTGTATTCAATGTTCTTTTTTCACTGTCTCAATTAATGTTTAAGTGTCTTACAGGCAAGTTCTGTTATATCTTCCTTTCATTTTGTTGTGCTGCCTCACCTCCGTTGTAGGAACTGTACAGTATGTTTTCACCTAACTTCATCTTTGAGCAGTTTCCCAACTAGTGAGTATGCCTTTAATGCACAGGAATGGGATGCAAGTCAAAATAGTCTGGGAGAGGTGCCATCAGCATGATTTCTTTGTCTACATCATCGCCTTCTGTTTCTAGCTTGACAATGAATTCACCTTGTATGACTGTGAGTGGCAGTCTTCAAATAATGTTCAACCAGCCTTTTACAATTAACCTATCCATTCTCATTCTACATAGTACCCACTGCCTCTGACTACTCAATTACCATTTGTTCCTACACGAATACAAACACTGCTCTGAAGTATGAACAGATGTTAAAACTTAACAAGGTAGATGTAACTACCTGCAGGTGGCAGGAAAGCCCTGTCCATCTATTGGTCACCTAGACACTCACTTTTGACTTGGGCAGCCAGCAGCATGCACATGCTCTTGCTGCCGTTTGGCTATTTTGCTTTCTCTTCCTAGGATAAATGGATAATTGTTCAGACAAACTGTTATGTTCAAAGGATGAATTAGAGGAAAAATAAAAGGATATGCAGTTGTTTCTGAATAGAGAGAGCCACTGTGGTGTCTTCACGACTTCTGCTTCATCCATGGATGCGCTGAAGAATGTGACACCTTATGGTGGTCTCTGCTGCTGTAAAAAGCCTTCTATGGCCTCTTCCATGTGAAAGCATCATTGTTTGTCCATGACCCAGAAGAAGGCATGTCACATCTAAAAAGAAGATATCGAAAACTCCAGGAGGACTGATTGATAAGAGTTGTGTAAGACTCCGTCTATCTCTCCTCGCTTCTGTTTGAGACTCCGACCATCTCTCCTCGCTTCTGTTTGAGACAGTGCAATACCAAGTACCAATCCAAACTGGGAAGGCATCTTGGTACAGGGCTTACGTTTTTGCTATCGATAATTGATTTCGTATTTAATCTTGCACACATACTGTCAGTTGAGATGGAGAGGAATCAAGTCATCTCGGGTGTGTGTGGTGGTCCCCAGAAGAAAAGTACCAATGTATCAATGTCTTGGAAATGCAGGTTCCTAGCTTTCAAACATTTTGATTGGGCACTCAGTAGTGTGAACGAGGGATAACACTACAGTCGTAGCTTACTTTAACAAGCAAGTAGGGACTCAAGTTGACAAAGCAGGTGCACCTCTGGCCTGTGGACAATTTTGTAAACTTCTCCTACTTGCATTCCAGACAAAAGGAATGTCCTAGCAGTCACGCTCTGGTTGCCAGAGCCAGGTATTTAGGTATGGCTGAACAGGAAACTCATATTATTCTTCTCCCCTGTTCTAGACCCTTGGTACAACCTGGACACACAAGCCTTTCCTCCATTCTGCCTAATTCGCCAATTAATCAACAGGTTATAGACCCTAGTACATCTCAGGTGGCTGCACACCGAATGATATCCAGATCGGCTGATGCTCCTTGTCAGATGCCATCTTCTGCACTTGGTGTTGTAGAATGAACACTTTACAGGTCAAAGCCGATTTTCTCGTCTCCCTTCACTGAAAGAAGCTCCTCTCAGTCTTTGCGGCGAAAGGCTATCATTCAGCCTCGAGCATGATCTTCAGACTGAATGGCATAAAAATTTCTTCTGGAAACTTTCTATGACCATCTTAATCCCTCAGGACCCGGAGTGCGATGTGACCAGTGTTCTCAAGTCTCTTAGGCGTGCCACATTTGAGCCTTTGAGATGAGCATAGTTTTTGGGTACCCTTAGCTAAAGCAAAGCAAGTTGAAATACAATATTGTAACTAGTCATGCTGAAGGATGGAAGAGGATCTCTTAGCTTGTTCCAGTGTGCATGGCTAAGACCCAGCTGGCTACTATACCAGGTTCGAGTTCATCTCTTCTCAGGAGTAATCCAGAGGGCAACAGAATGATTGGTTTCTCTGTCCTGCAGGGTCCCCATGGTGCTATCTAAAGGATTTGATGCTTTTTGGCTCAGCTCCAAAGACTTCCCTTACAAATGGCAGGATAAAGAGAAAGATATCTCCAAGAACTTTTTTCCTAGCCTCGTGAGACTATTACAGTAGTTGCTCTTACTCACGTCAGTGAATTTAAAGATCTAACTTAGGCAAAGGCTCATGAAGTAAGTGATATTTTTTTCCTCCTTAGCATTCAGGAGGAACCTGTTGGTTGTTCTGTAAATTTCTCACATTTTCCAACTCAGAAATGGACAGTGAGATTCATCAATATAATGATTGTAGAGGGAGCCAGGTTGTTGGAGGATATTGCACAGACTAGGAGGAGGATGCTTTCACTCAGCTGGACTTCCACTTTATATTTGATAATAGTTTATCTGCTGGCAATAAAGCTGTCAGACACCAAGGACCTGAAAATTTGCAATCTGCAGGCCCTACTCATGAAAACTGAATATTCGAGGACCTTTTGTACAAATTGACTTCTACTGTAATCAAATGATGATCTGAATGGTCAGTGTCAACATCGTCAGAAAGAAAGGAATGCCTGATACACCTTTGTCTGAAAAAGTTTGACATCCTTGTGATGAGCAATGATAAATCAGGCATAGCAACATTTTAACAGCTTTTTTCACCCCTAGAGAACATAATGCAGGTAAAAAAAGGGCTTTCAGAAAATTGATATCGTTCTCCTAATTTGTCATTTATTTTAACAAAATGCTTTCTTCGAATACAATTTATTAAAACTTTTATTTGCTTCAATTCCAGAAAGATTTTAATATGGATTTATTTTTAAATGCCTTTGTATAACTGAAAATGCAATACAGTACCACAAATATCTACAATGGAAGTATAGTATATAAATAATAAAAATTTTTCAAATTTATTTACAATGAATAGGTACATAAAATACACTTGTCTGTCCATATATTACTCTTGAGACTCTTTAAAAATATCAGCTAATCGAACTTTCTCTTTAAGCCTTCCATGTTCTTTCGAGGGCTCACTTACTGGAACTTGCTCCGTGTCTGCTTCAACCTGAAAGTATAATGACTTATTCAAGAAAAATCTAAAAATTATTTTTACAATCTATCTATTGATCTGCCAATGCACTTCCCCCAATTTTGGGGTCGCTGACATAAAAAACAAAAACAAATTATGGGACTTCTCTTCTCTTCGCTCCATCCAGCCTGACAAGGGATTCAGCATGAGTCTGGTTGGTACTGCTAGGGTGCCACAGCCTAACCTCCCCTGTTATCCACCACAAATGAAGCTTTATATGCTGAATCCCCTACTGCTGCTAACTCAGCGGAGGACGCAGCAGGGCCTACTGGAACCATCGCTCACCATTCATTCCTATTTCTAACAAGCTCTTTTTGCCTCTCTCTCATCTATCCTCCAATCGCCTAGAGCTTTCTTCACTCCATGCATCCACCCAAACCTTGACCTTCCTCTTGTACTTCTCCCATCAACTCTTGTATTCGTCACCTTCATCAGCAGACAGCCATTTTCCATTTTCTTTACATGGCCATACCACCCAATACATTCATAACCATTCTAGCTGCTAACTCATTTGTTACACCTGTTCTCACCCTCACTACTTCGTTTCTAACCCTTTCTACTCGAGATACACCAGCCATACTCAGACATTTCATCTCAAACACATTCAATTTCTGTCTCTCCTTCACTTTCATTCCTCACAACTCCGATGTATACAGCATAGTTGGTACAATCACTTTCTCATACTGAACATTCATTCCTAACCCTCTATTCTTTACCACTCCCTTCACTGCCCCCAACACTGTACATCCTTCATTCACTCTGACGTGTATCTGCTTCTACTCCACCATTTTAGGTTGACCAAGACACCAGTCACCCGTTGAAATACTACCGCTAGAGAGTTTTTGGGTCCTTTGACTAGCCAGACAGTACTACATTGGATCCCTCTCTCTGGTTATGGCTCATTTCATCTTTGCCGACATACACAGTATAGTTTGGCCTATTCTTTACACATTCTCCTCTTTCCTCATACACTTGACAACAAGAAAATTCCTAACAATTCTTCTCTGAAGAGGTTAACTACTGCCTTACAATTGTTCAGCGGCTACTTTCTTCTTGGTAAGGGTATAAGAGACTTTAGCTATGGTAAGCAGCTCTTCTAGGAGGACACTCCAAAATCAAACCATTGTTCTCTAGTCTTGGGTAGTGCCATAGCTTCTATATCATGGTCTTTCACTATCTTAGATTAGAGTTCCCTTGCTTGAGGGTACACTTGGGCACACTATTTCTATCTTTTTTCTCTTCCTCTTATTTTGAAGGTTTTATCCACTTGTTATTTTAAAGTTTTTATAGATCCTACATGAAAAATTTATTTTAATATTATTGTCCTTAAACTCTTGTTGTTTATTTCTTTTCCTCACTGGGCTACTTTTCCTGTTGGAGCCCTTGAACTTATAGCATCCTGCTGAGGTTGTAGCTTAGCAAGTAATAATAATGACAATAATTTGCAGCAACAACATACCCAAGTACTTACACTAATCTACTTCCTCAAGTAACTCTCCATTCAACATGACATTCAACCTAGCACCACCCTTCCTCTCGTTCATCTCATAATCGTACTCTAACCCACATTAACTCTCAATTTCCTTCTCTCACACACCTTTCCAAACTCTGTCACTATTGATCCAACTTCTCCTGTGAGTCCACAACCAATACAGTACTGTATCATCAGCAAACAACTGATTTACCTCCCACTCATTATCACTCTCAGCTATCAGTTTCAATCCTCAACCAGGCACTTGAGCATTTACTTCTCTAACAACTCCATCAACAAACAAATTGAACAACCATGGCGGCACCAGACATCCCTGTCTCGGCTCCAGTCTCAGTGGAAACCACTTGGTCACTTCATTTCCTATTCTAACACATGCTGTATTGCCTATGTAGAAACTCTTCACTGCTCCAGTATTTTGACTTTCATAACAGTTGTGATTATGGTAACTTTTTTATTATGATAACTATTTTCTTATGACAATGACTGACAAAACCAACAAAGTCTAAAAAATATATCAATAAAGTTAGACTAGTAAACTGTATAATTTAAGGTGTTTCAAACGTAATTGATGAAGATACCTCGAGCAAAGCCAAAATTTTCAGTTATGGTAGTTGATCCACCATAACTCAAAAACTGTGGATTTCATTATCAAAATCGCTCAAAACACCACAAAAAGACTGGTATTTAATATATTTTGTAGTGTTATGAGCGATTTTGATAATTACACCTGGCGGAATGAATTCATTCATTCATTCCGCCAGGAATCATTATGAAAATCACTCAAAACGCCACAAAATACAGTATATTAGAAACCAGTCTTATTTTCTATAAACAGTTTATTGCACCATTCTATAATTTTACCGCTAAATCTAATATATGACTTATGAGGGGATTTTATGCTAGGAACACTACCAAATAACTACAAAAGCTATGGTTACATATAATATCTCCTCATTATTTCAAGATGGTGAATAAAGATTGAATTAAAATCGTGCTCACCTTAGGAGGTGATCGAGTTGGATCCAAGTAAATTCCCCTAGATTCAAGAGCAAGTACTGCCTCATCCATGAGTTTTTCAGTTGGAGTACTGCCTTCACTCTGCAGTCGCTCATACTCTTCAACAAAGAGCTGGCAAAGGGTGGGACGGTGGCTGTCTTCAGAGAGTCTTATTGTGCCAGGTGAACTGAATTTTTTATAGAATTGCCTGAAAGTAAGCGATCAGACCTACATGAAATGCTACGTTCATAAGTGGAATTTCTGCTGGATAGACATGCATTATGAAATACTATACTTACAAAATTTTGTTTTAATAGAAATGTATAAATAATTGGTCATCAGATATTTCAATTTGCTTCACACTACGCATACAAAATATGACAAATTTGAAAGTAATTTGCATTTTTCCAAACTATACAAACCAGAGTTTTTTCTTTACATAGGAGAATAACAGCAAAGCTGGAATACAGCAGTTAAAAATAGTAACATGTCAACAACCAGCCCGTAGTTACCTGTTAGTAGAGGGGAAACAACACAACCTCACCGGCTCACTGACAAATCATTTTTATATTAGCAAGGTTTTTGTAAGGGGTTGGTGATGGGGGAAAGTACAAGTAAAGGACTAAAAGTTTGTAAAATTTGGAAAAATACAAATTAATCCCACATTTGTCGTTTGTTCATACACAAATACAAATATCGTTCTTTACATAGGAGACTCATCCTTACGTGGGAAGACATCCCCATCCCAAATGGCTGGAAAACTTTACCAGGGATACTCAGAACTCCTGGGATGTTGAAAAGAATTAAGGATCCAGCAGGTCTTCGGCCCTGGCTTCAAGGGTTGTTCATAGCCAAAACTCTGTATTGTAGACCTGCCAGAATCAACAAGCTGTCTAGGTAACAAAGGAGATAAATGCTGTTGGCACGGACCCAGATTAAAACCAGAATGAACTCTAGTGAACACCTGAGGTGTTGTCAACAGGCTGAAAGCACAGCACCTGAAACTGGTACTGTATATCTTTTCGTGCAGAACGAATTTTAGGTACTTCCTTGATGACAGATGGATTATGATCTGTAAGTACGCGACTTAAATCTAGAGTGTTCAAGGATGCAAGGTCTATGACTGGTCTCCAATCTTCTCTTCAATGAAAAGACAACTGAAGAAGCCAAGGGACTCATCAGAGACCTCTTGGAGAGTGCCCTTCTCAATTATGGTCTACTGTATACTCCTGCCCGAAGAGTAATGTCCTTCGACGATCCCATCTCGAAGGACAATGATGTAACTGGATGACGAATCAGGGGATGGGGAAAGATGAATAACGGGACAATATATCCCACTCAGAGGACGTTGACAGTCTAGAATTTGGCTCTGTGGCACTTCCCACTCTACCACCTGCACTTCACCACCCACCGTTGGTATTGTGGGAGAAATGCACCCCTTAGTAGGGGTGCTTGTTCATATTCAGCAGTTTTTCCTCCCTTGTGCCATGAAAGGGCTGTCTGGAAGGGTGAGCCTTATCGGGTGTGAACTACCGAAAAGGCTCCTTACATGTCTTCTGTGCTTGCCTCTATTTAGAGGTGAAGGAGGCTAAAACACTAGAAACCTCCTTATCAGGCAGAAGGGTGGAAAAAGATAGACATTGAGGCCATCGCACAGGTGTTGCAATGCGTCCTTAAATGCTGCTTTTGAATCTGAAACTGGAGAGCAGTAGATGAGGAGCTTGTGGTTTAGAGGTTGCAAACAGGTCTACTGTCAGCAAACCCCAAAAACACAGGTTTTCCGTCGCTATTCAAGGACTTAAAGACTATTTGGAGCCAACCACCTGCATCTTCCTCCTTAATTTGTCCATCACTACATTCTTTCTGCCTGAAATGAAAAAGGAGTGCCCGGGAAATTGAGGTGAGGTCCGCCCATTTGGGTCTCTGCTGCAAGATGCCATTACACCATTGACAATGTACATCGTCTGGTTATGTGAGCCACTACGGTGGAGTTGTCACTTGTCAACACCATCGAGTGGCTTGCTACAAGAGGGCAAAAATACTGGAAAGCTTAACAGCCGGTTCCAACTTCGCTGAAGTCATGCTTCTATTAAAGGTCGAGGGTTTGTATTATGTGAAGGAACAAATAGTTATTTTCTTTCACTTTTTTTTTTTTTTACTAATACACTTATCAATTTGCTATTATAAATCCTGTCTTTTACTGTTTGCTTTGAGGCTTTAAAAATATGACTTGCATTATAATAATTTCAATTAACATAATAAATGATTGATAAAAAATACTGTAATAGAGTACTGTACAATAATAGCAGCAACACCACTGTATTAATATTCTCTAAAATCCAAATAGGGATCTAGTGATATCTATGCAATTGAATACTGTAAATTAAAAGCTTTATATTGCTTTAATTATAAGATACATATTACAAATTTGGAATTAATTTGTATTTTTCCTAACTATACAAATCTACGCTAAAAACATATCCATACTAAAGAGCAAATGGTTTTTATTAACCCTTTTACCCCCAGGCTATTTGGAAATTTCCAACCCTTAAACCCCAGGGGGTTATTTTTTTCCCAGCACATTTTGCAGTATATTTTTTTTAAATTGCTCTAAAAGCCTTAATTTTTGTCATAAAGAGGTCAGGTTGGTCTCATTCTCTTGGAAAATGCCTGAATTTTCTCAAAAAAATATAAAAAATATGATAAAAAAAAATTTTTATAGCATTTTTTTGCAAGGACGTACCGGTACGTCCATGGGGGTAAAGGGATGGCTTTTGTGAAACGTACCAGTACCTTTGGGGGTAAAAGGGTTAATGTAGGAGCAAAGCCTCAATTATAAAATCAATTAATTTTATTTGCTTAATGTGTTAATAAGGGTATTGTACTGTATTCCTAAAGCGTTAGGAACACTAGAGGGAACTATCAGGGTGTGGGGAACAGGTTGTTCTTAGGCTTAAAGTACAGTAACTTTGTAAACTCTTTTGCTTGTCACAATGTTAAACTAGTGGCACGCAGTAGAACGCAGCTTATTTCTCGACCTTGACCTTTGACTTTAACATGTATTAATTGGAGTGGATTGTAATATACTCAAATATGAACCAAGTTTGAAGTCTCTGACAACGATGTCCAACTTATGGATGATTACGTGAATTGGACATTTTGCTTTACCGTGACCTTGACTTTTGACCTTTACCTTCCAGAATTTAATCGTTTTCAGGGGCTTTTTATTACTCTACGATTAAAATTGTAGCCAACTTCATTGGTGGAGGTAATAATTTTGAGTTGTGAGTTATGGAATTTAAATGTTTTAATTTATTGTAAGTTTTAAAGAATTTTCTTTGAAAATGAATACATGGGGTTTTACATTGCAAAATAATTAAATTAATGCATAATTTATATAAAATTTCTGATAATCTTATAACTTATTTGCAAACAAAATCACAAAATTGTTTTTCAAAGAAAGTGTTGAACATTTAATAAAATAACATTAGATATGTCCAACTCTACTCCATTTTTTTTTATTTGCTAGAGGATAATTTCCCCCACCTTTAAACCTGAAGGATAATTTCCCCCACCTTTAAACCTGAATCCATTCTCTAGGTAGGGGAAGGGAGCTTCCTATGATGTGAGCAACCTCTTGTCTGAGTCCATAATATAAAACTGATTACCATTACACTGAGCAGAGAGAGTATTCTCCATACCCCCTTGGGCATATCATTCCCTAACCTTCTTTTAAACTGACAGTTTCCACCTTAACTGAGAGCTATCCAGATAAATGACATTGGTTTTACATTCTTGTCGGAACAAACTGAAGTGTCGTAGAAATATAACGACAACATAAAAAGGCATTACTTACGCTCTAACCACATCTTCAGGGTAAAGAATATTCCTAATTGGTTTCTCTTGAACCTTGCGATCAAATCGTGGTTCCAGCTTAGGAGGAAAAGCTTCATAAACGTCATACCACAAAGGCTTATCAGCAGGTTTCATTGCACCAGATTTCAAAAGTCCTGTTGTCCTGAACAAGCAAGAAAAAATACATATATAAAGTATATACATTGTATATAAAGACTTTGATTCAAATTCAACTTCTTGAAGAGTATACTAGAATGAATCAAATACTTTCATAAAATGGTAAAGTTACAAAAGTGCTTTCCTTATTAAGTAGTGTACAGTACTTCAAAACAATTTCATTATGAAATTTTTATTAATAAAATCATTTTCAGGTGTTTATAGCTTCAGAAAATTTCAATGTTAATCTTCACTGTGTAACTTTATTACATCATGATAAAAACAAATTTCAAACTACTTCAAAATACATTACAGAAGTATATACTTATATTCATAACTATTAAGAGAAAAGTTACACTACTCGTTAGTTTTTTAATTTTTTACAATATCAAAATATGTCACGAGATCCAATCCTTGAAAAAAAAAATTCAGGAGCATCACTATATAAACCAAAACTATTTCATTCAATACACCAAATGATGACAAAGTTGTAGGCTGAAAATTACTTTCCTATTACAGGTACAGTGTTGAATTATGATTCAGAGCTTGATCTTACCTTCAGACTAGCAGGTATTATTTCATTAAAGGAATAAATCTATCTCATACGAATACAATATCGCACATCTTTTAATCAATTTGTATTTTTCCTAAATATACAAACCTGACACCTTTAATAGGAATATGACTTAAGCAAAGCTGGAACTGGCTGTCAAGTTTTTTGTTTTTAACAAGGCAAACACAATTGACTGTCAGGTAGCGTTCACCTTCACTTTGACCTTTGACCTGGGACTAGCAGGGTGGGTGAATAGGGAGGTATAACTTGAAGGTCTCAGGTTTGTATAGGTGAACATATATTTCCACTACATTCCCAGGTGGTGGTTTGATTCCTGAATGAAGGCAGGCGTGTTCAAACCCGTATGAGAACAGACCGTTCCATTGAAAAGGGAATGTTAACTCCGTTTAGTTTGAAAAGAGGCTTAAGGCCAAGTGATAGCCTTTTATTTGCAGTACCAAACAAAGTTTTCCTCTCTGAGGAACAATTAGAGCTCCACTATTTTTAGTATAGTGGCACTGAGAGGAGAGATACCCCATCTATGAAACCAACCACAACGGACGACCCACTTCCTCTGATATACTAAAGCAGATGTCTCCCCGGAGGTATCCTGCCATTCTTTTGTCCCCAGTCTTGAAAGCCTTTCTTTCCGAGGAATTGCTGGATAACCTCTAGGTGTGAGGACGAAGTGATGGAATCGCTATATGGAAGGTCTCAATGTGTTTGTCTGAATATATCGTAAGTGGAGGGACCTCTTTTGGTGCCTCTGTGAGCAGATGCAAAGGTCTGGGAACCATTCTGCATGTTGCCACAACTGAACTACTAGGGTCATCAAGAGATCTTACGATGCGCTGACTTTCTTTAGAAGGCTCCTTATTATGCACCTCAACGCTTCCCCTGAAGAATGGTTTTGGTGCAATGCTAATCGCCCATGAAATCATGCACAGAAACCTAGATAGTTTTCAAGAGACTTATCCGGGTCAGTCATCCTGTGCTTCATTGAACTCCTCTTCTTCCTGGTGGCAGAAGTAGTAGCAATGGTAACAGATGAACCATGGTCAAGGATTTTGTAGGAGACAGGCCCTCACCAACAAACGATGGTTCAGCAGGCAGGATGGAAGCAGCAGCAGGGCTGAAACACCTCTGCAACCAAGCTGCAGTTAACACCTCCAGAAGCTTCTCTGCTGAAGAGGCACCATCAATACCAAGGGCAGGCCACAGCACACCCAGACTCAGGTCCTTGCGAGGATCGTCAGCACTTACTTCAGAGGGAGTGCTTTGGCGAGAGGCAAGGGGATATCATCTTCACCAGAGGAAGGTAATACTCCTGTCACACATAAAGGACTCCCTGAAGGAGAAAAAGAAGAACAAGCAGAGGCCTTTGAACACAAAGAAGAGAGAAAAGAGCCTGTGAGGTTTTTGGACATCAGCTTGGGTGTACCCAAAACAAATTCCGAAGAATCCCTCTTCACCTTCTTCCTCCTCTTCTTCGCAAGCTCAGTCCACTGCAGCGGATTTAGGATAGGGGATTCCTGTGGACAGAAACATCCCCTGCAGCATCTACAGTTCATGAAGGTTGACCTCCAGGCTCGCCAGGACATAGCTGCATGCCTGACCATGGAGCGGACATCACAAGCACACCAAACAGCAATATAGAAAAAAAAAGCAGAAGAATAATATTTTCAGTTAAGGGCCAGAAAGTACGACTGTACTCTACTGCAGCTAAACTCAAAGTGAAGGTGATCAGGTCTTCCCCCGCCACCTGACAGCCAGCTGTGTTTACCACGTTAAAAGCTTAATGGCGAGTTCCAGCTTTGCTGATGTTATACTCCTATCAAAGGTTAAAGGTTTGTATTACATAAAGGAACAAAGATAACTTCACACTTACCTTGTGAATATGGTGCCAATTTTTTCTAACCTATTTGAGGCCATTGTAAAATTGGGAAAGAGGAAGCTTCTACAATATTCAAAGACCACAGGACTGAAACTGGAAAAAATAAAAATTAGAGTTAGCGCACTATACATAGGAAATCTATTATAAATGTGAGGAACTGGTTCCACACCTGAAGGTGTACTGTATACTGTATGTACATGTGTATATGGTAGTAAACCAAATGTATTATAACAAATTTGGAGGTACAGTAATCTTTATTTTCCCTAATGATACAAACCTTGAGCTCTTTACAGGAAATATACTTTTGGCAAAGCTGGAAACTAGCCATGAGACTTTAAGCTAAGTATAACTAAATATCCACCACTAGTTAGCAGAGGGGGGGGGCCCTGGCCCCACAACCCAAAGGCATGATGTCAACAATAACCCCAAAAAGATAAAGCCTACAAGACCCATCCATGGGAGAGGCGGCAACCGCAAGCGGTCAACAGGCATCACCATCTGCAGCAAAGACCCCTAAGAGAAAATGCTTAAGAGACTCGTTTATGCCCTGGCGGTATGGTGTCAATGAGCAGAAGCTGCAAGCAGTCACTTAACTCACTCACCAACAAGCTCCAAAGAGCAAGAGAAGGGCATGGAATCCAATTCCGCCGTAGGGATCCCACAAGAGGAAACCACTCGGACGAAGGCAGTCTCTCCTGCGGGCAAGTAAGAAGACTAACCCCTGTTGTTGCTGTAAGCAATTCTCCCTGCAAGTGCGAAGATTGCTGGACAGTGACTGGTGGAGGTTAACTCTCCCTCAGAAGAGTAAGTTGTCCAACACCTCAAAGCAGACCTCCAGGCAGCGCTCTCTGCTTCCCGTCAACGAGCTGAGCTCAAGTTGAAGGTCAGCATCAAGAGCTGTCTGTGAAACGTAGCCGAAGCCAGTTTCTGGGTTATCCTCGTACACCAGCATTAAGGAGGAGCGAGGGAGAAAGCCCTAACTCAAAACTCAGAGGAGTATCGCTTGCAGCTACTACGGGTTGAACACCAGGGCTGTAGGAATGAAGGTAGCAATCCAAAGAGAGCTGCAGCTCAGGGCATGAGAAAACTATTGGTGCATTATCTCCAGATTTTTGGAAAGGATGACCATGGTTACTCCTTTGGGAGGTAGATATGCACTCCTGCTGTGCCCTTAACTGTATTAATAATAATAATGAAAAAAAAAAATTCCTTAGCGGGGAGACCTGAAAGCCCCAAGAAAGGCATGAGTTGCCGGAAGTGGAAATGAGAGAGACCATCCCCCCCCTTGTGGTGGATGCTGTTGCGATAAGGAAAGCGACATTGTCCACACCTAAGGGTTGTCGGTGGGTCACGGGAGAAGAATCCCTTTTAGACTTCCTCTTCTGCCGCCTACCAAATCTCACTCACTGGGAGGATAGTCACTCCTGACACTTGATACAAGCGGAGTTCTGCAAGGAACAGAGACTGCATACAGGGCAAAGGAAATGGGGAACTGCCTCAGAGGCCAAAAGTAGGTGCCGCAATTGGTTACCTTCCAGAACGGGAGAGAGATATAGAATTCTCTCCACACTCGCCCAAGCCAAAAGCAAAAGTAGCGATATAGCACAGGTACCTTCTGCCCCGTGCTAACTAGTGGTGGGTAGTTATACCTCGCTAAACGTCTTATGGCTAGTTTCCACCTTCGCCCAAAGTACATTCACTATACAGTAAAGAGCAAAATGGTTTGTATAGTGTCAAAACTAAGCAATTTTAAGTATTTTGTTATAGAGTCTACTCATATTATTGTATTTAAAGTTAAGAAATTTATTGTCATTCAATTAAAAGAAGTGTGATTTTGATATATATATATATATATATATATATATATATATATATATATATATATATATATATATATGTGTGTGTGTGTGTGTGTGTTTAATTAATTACATTATACAGTAAAACACCTGGAAACCAGTAGTTTCTTTCTATTTCTTAATATGTTGAAAGTGTGTATGATAAATTGGGTTGAAAAATTTTAATTACAAAGTCCATGTACGATAATCCATTGGAAAAAATCTGGCAAACCTGATCAACATGCCCAAGTATTGTACTTCAACCTCTACTTGGGTATACGATTTGATTTCTCTCAATTTACCACAATCCTAAGATCATGGCAAAATGCATAAAAAGTAAAAATCCCTATGGCCATAATCTTGCTACAAGCAAATGCTTATGAATTTAAATTATGCTCTCACATCACAGCTAAACTTACTAACGTAAAAATTTTACCAATCAACATATTTTTGACTGAGTGCCTCCAAACTAGATATGAATATAAAGGTACAGAATATTATTACAGGTCATAGCTGGAATAATAAATGGTTTACAACTTGAGAAGCTAAAATTAAAATTTTCAGGGCCAGTGTTGCTATATATATTAGCAGCTAAAGATCAGTATCTTCATTAACATGAACAAATACCGTAGTTAACAACGGAAATAAATTAAATCTACACAATTGGTTGGAAATATAAGCAATTTTGGCACTAAAGTTTTACATGCTAGGCTATCGTTACATTATAAATATGTCCTTGGAAAAAATTTTCACTGATGACTTACTTTTCAGTTTAAAGTAGACGGAGATAGGCTGCCGATAGGTGAGCAGCATATATGCTAATGCAGTGCTATTTAGAACACTGATACTGTAATTGACCACCATTTAATATGATTTAGGAAACTGAGTCATATAGCTGACCATTGCCTATCAGACAAAATATCAGATGAAGAGTATCACTGCTACTAAAATGAGTGGTTTGACAAAATTGATATGGTTTGGAAAATACAAGTCATAATACCCACATTTGGATAGAAAAGAGTTACAGTATACATTTGTTATAAAAATGAATGCCTGTCAATTTTTGAAGGCTCAATAATTATTTAAATGAAGAGATTCACCAGCCAAATGAGTTTCGCGTGACTTACAGAACTGGCCCGATTAAATTCGGGAATAAGGAATATTCATATAAATGCAAAAAAATTAAATAAAATTATAGTAAATATAAGGGATACAAAGTAAAAAAAATTTTGAGGTAAATCTATATATATTAAACTAAATGGTGTCAGTTTAGAATGTGGCCTACCTAGCTTGTTAGGTTAGGTTAGACATACTAAAACAGAGATAGAATTTCGTAGGCCATACTCGAAAGGTAGGCCACATACTAAACCGGCACCATCTAAATCTTACCTATAAAACCTGTTCCTTAAAAAAGTTAAAATAATGGAGCTAAAATCACACAACTATATCAATTTTACTGTAGCACAATATTCCTAATGAATAAGAAATGTTCAAAGAGCATTTATTAGTCATTTTGAACTATTCTGATGAAAATAATAGGGGGAAATTCATATTTTGGACCCTTTGTATATCAGCGGCCAGTTCCTCCCGTGTGCATAATAAATGGGTACCAGCTAACCTAAACTCCCACACCACCTAAGGTTCTCCCACCTAACCTAAAATAGGAGCTGTATCCTTACTTACTTACAGACCAGGGGCCCCCAAAAGATCCCCTTGGACTAAAGTATTCTTGGTTTACCTTAGGGTTGTGTTAGCTTACGAAACCGCTTCACTCCTTAACTGGAGTTCTCAGGCGTATTTCCCACTTTGACTTGTCCGCAAACTTTGAATCAGAGGTATTAACATCAACAATATATCCTACTCTAGTTAAGAAAAATACACTAAATTCTAATTACCTAATCAATTTCAGACTTTGGGGTTCCTAGTGCCTTATCCTTACAATCCTCCGCTGCCGCAAAATGAGTTTGTTGGCACTCTATCCCATAACAGATAGTTGCAAAGCTTCTTAAGCTTGTACTTCTTCAAAGCATCGATGATACTTATTATTATTATTTTTATTATTATTTTCAAAAGCCAAGCTACAACCCTAAGTGGAAAAGCAATATGCTATAAGCCCAAGGGCTCCAACAGGGTAAAATAGCCCAGTGAGGAAACGATATAAGGAAATAGATAAGCTAATTTACAAGAGAAGTAATAAATGATCAATAAAATATTTTAAGAACAATAACATTAAATTACATCTTTTATATATAAACTATAAAAACTTCAAAATAAATAAGAGGAAGAGAAATAAGATAGATCAGCGTGCCCAAGCGTACCCTCAAGCAAAGGAACTCTAATATAAGACATTGGAAGGCCATGGTACAGAGGCTATGACACTACCCAAGACTAGAGAACAATTATTTGATTTCGGAGTGTAATTAAGCTTATTTTACTCGTACTATGAACAACATTATTAATAAAAATCTAAATCTTTAATTTTGTCCCATTCTAGATTGAATTTAGTTAGTATAACACTTTGCTTTTATCTGTTTTGGCAACCTATTGTAGCCGATTTGGACTTTTTAGATTCTTCTTTCATATTCATTGCCATACCTACGGTATGTATACAACCAGATCCCTGCTAGGATTTTGCAACACATCTATGATTATGTCTTGTTCCATCAACTGTCCTAATTTTGGGCATGAAAATAAATTTTCTGAATTATCCTCTTGTGGAAATAATAATAATAATGAACTCATGGTACTTTGGTAGACCTACAAGCAATCGGCCACCGACAGTCACTTGCTAGCTCAGCGATACATGATAGTGCGATATTCCAACCTTGAATATGTAGAAAAGTCATGGAATATTGGCAAGAAACCAGAACAGTATTGCTCAGGCAGAGTAAAAAAAAAAATCACGTACAAACACAGTTTTAAGCACATCCAAACAAAACTGTAAAATTTTGGACGCCGTTGCAAAGGCTACGATCCGCCCCACTTTAGTTTGTTGTTATTATTGTGTTCTACTTTACAGAGTAGTAGGTATAAAGTGGAAAATTAGGGGCAATGGCTGTCTGTGTAGCTGTCATCGGTAAAGAGGTAATTGAAATTAGAATTAACGCTCCAATGCAAGTATAATAATTGTAATTCAATAATAGAATTAGTGGTCACTGCATATTCTGGAAACACAAGAGCCTATTCCTAGCCTGTATCATTTTTTAGAAGGCTTGGGCAACCTAACCTGACCAGGTACCCTATGATAAGCAAATAGACTCCAGATGAAATTCCAAATTAGGTTGAGTTACATACATCCCTTTGGGTTATTTTACCAGTGGTATTGATTGCATTATGTGTTCCTCTTAGATTTTTTTGACCTCATCTTTCCGATACATCTCTGGTAAATCTTTACAAATGCACCATCACATCAAACCTCCACATTTCCCCTAATGGTACCAAACCTAGGATGCTGTTTCCTTACTCAGCACTGTTTTAACTTCCACTTATACAAGAAGACCTAGAAGGCCATGTTTCAGTCATAACATGTTTACGTATCTCTAAACGATGCACAGGTTAATATATATATATATATATATATATATATATATATATATATATATAGCACAAATTGTTTCCCTGTGCATAATTCAGAGATACTTTGGAGCCTTTATATATCAGCGGCGAGTTCCCCCAGTGTGCATTAAAAATGGACACCAACTAACCTAACCTACAAGCCATGTATCTACCCAATGGGGGCCGGCTAACGCGCCCCTGCGACCCCCTTACTCTGCCGTATTCTTAGTCAGCTGTCATCATACATACACCCCGATACTTTAATGTAATGAGTAAAAATATAGTGTTCTAGTCCAGTTTAGTTAACTGATATTATGGAGGGGTCCCCATGAAGTCCATTTGAAGAGCAAGGATATGTCAACCTAAGTAGTGATTGGGAGAGTGTGAGGTTTCGATGCTTTCTTGTGTCAGCATTTTTCAATATTAATCTTACCCGATAATCATGTAGCTGTCAACTCTGTTGCCCGACAGAATTCTACGGAAGGGATACGCCAGCGATCACTATACAAGAAGGGGGTGTACTCACCAGCGCCACCTGTGGCCAGGTACTGCAGTACTTCTTGTTGACACCACCTCAATTTTTCCTCTGTCGTGCTTCCGGCAAGACCTACATGGATACGCTTATAATTTTGGAGTCTTGTTCACGGTTTTTGGTGAAGTATTGCTCTAAGATTTCAGCTTTCGCTATACAGGAAACTTGTCTCTTAGCTTAGATAGCTTTTAGATTGATTTGATTAATGGTTAACGATTTTTTTGCTTTAATTGGAATCCCCCTTGACTGTTCTTTGATTCAAGATGTCCGACCTTTCTCAAGCTCCTCCCCAAAGACGATGTAGGACTTGTATTAGGCGTATTCCGAAGGCCTCGGTTGATCCTCACACCGTTTGTTCTGACTGTAGGGGAAAATCCTGTCAGTTGGAAGATCGATGTGAGGAATGCGCCGGACTTTCGGAACTTGATTTTGTTCGATTCCTCAAGTATACCACTAAGTTAGAGAGAGAGAGAGTTAGGAGGAGTTCGGCTCGCTCTTCGCTTTATTCCTCACCCCATGATCCTCAACCTTTTCCTCCCCCTGTAGTGGCTACCCCCGATCCTACTATTTGTGCTCAGCCTGATATGTCTGATGTTTTACGTGCCATTCAGGCTTTAGGTGATAAAGTGGAGTCGGTAGTGAGTGACCACAAGTTCCTCTTGGCAGACGTCAAGGAACTTAAAGTGAAAAGTGCAGTGGGAAGTGGTAGTGCCAGTGCTGTGCCGAGTGCTAGTGTCAGTGTCAGTGTTGTGCGTGAGGGTACTTCTGTGCGTGCCAGTCGTCCTCCCAGTCCGGGACCTCTTGCAAGCTCCCAAGCCCAGGGGAGAAGCAATGTCGAAGGGCAAAAGGGTTCGGCAGGCCTTGATCGGCGCACAGCAGTATCCTCAGTGGTTGCGGGCGTATCTTACAGAGATCGTCACTTCCACTCTCAGACGATTGAGCCCTTATTTTACTCGTCTGCAGAAGAATTTTCGGGGAGAAAACGCTGGACTCAGGTCTCAAGACCTCTTAAGCGTAAAGTCCAGACCGCACGAGTTGTACAGCCCGGATGTAGTCATTGGGCTAGCTCTGACTCGCCGCAGTCATCAGGTGACTGCACGCCTCCTAAGAGAGGTAAGGCGATGCCTCAACAGACCTCAACTTCTGTTAAGGCTCTGCCTCAACAGACCTCAACGTCTGTTGATCCCAAAATGGCTTTGCTGCAGTCTATGCAGTCGCAGCTTGCGGTATTGATGCGTGATTTTCAGGCAGAGAAGGTTACACCTCCTCCTGCGAGCGCTCCTCCTCCTCTACGCAGTCCAGTCTGCCAGACGTACGAAGTTGAGGTTCCTCAAGCTACCTCCATGCGTGAGCTACCGCGTTGGGAGTTGCCAGATACCAGCGTTGTGCAGCAACCTCCACCTTCCTTGAGACAGGAACCTCTTACCACGCGGCAACCTCCTCAACAATGGGGACAGGAGTCTTATGCCTTACAACCTCCTCTACCTTTGAGGCAAGAGTTTCTTGCAGTAAGACCATCCTCGAGGCAGCAACCTCTTGAGGTACGACAACCTCTGCCATCCTTGAGGCAGCCACCTCAGCTCTCGCAGCTGATACCTCCCCTTTCCTCGAGGCGAGAACCTCAACTCTCGAGGCAAGCACCTCAAGAACCTCAACTCGTGAGACAGGAGCCTCTTTCTGCGCAGCCGCCACCTCAACTCTCGCAGCACCCACCTCAAGAACCTCAACTCGTGAGACAGGAACCTCTTACTGCGCAGCCACCTCAACCCTTGAAGCAAGCGCAACTCTTGAGACATGAACCTCATGCAATGAGTCAGCCACCTCAACGCATGCATCTACCTCTTTCTCCTCAGCTTGAGCAGTCTTTGCAGCCTGAACCTCAGGTTTTACTACAGTCACCTCTCACCACGCTTGCTCCCCAGACTCCCGCAGAGCCTCCTTCTTCCCAGCCTCATGACTTTGTCATTACCAGCCCTCATCCTCTTCAACAGAGACTTGAGGATGAATCCACAAGTGTATATGCACCCGCTTGTCAGGATTCTGCCGTTCAGCATACCGCTGTAACTTTACCTCTCGCTTCTCAACCCTCAGGTGATGAGGTTTCTGAGGAGGAAGCTGCGCACCTGGACGATCCCTCTTCTGACGTGGAGGAACCCAAGTCGTTACCACCCTCCATTGACTTTCGCAAGGTCCTGGCTCTTTTCAGAGAAGTTTACCCGGATCACTTTGTGTCTGCTACCCCTCGCTCTCCTCCATCAGAGTTTTCTCTAGGCATGCAACCTGTTAAGTCTGCCTACACTAAGCTCGTCTTCGCTAGATCTTCTAAGAGAGCTTTGAGAATGTTAGGGGATTGGTTGCAGTCCAAGCAGCAACTAGGGAAGACGTCATTCATGTTTCCACCTACTAAGCTGACTTCTAAGGCGGGCGTATGGTATGCCACAGGAGAGGAACCAGGCTTGGGAATCCCTGCCTCTGCCCAGGCTGACTTCTCAAGTTTGGTTGACTCTCCACGAAGGTTGGCTATGAGGCGCTCTAAGGTCTGCTGGACCTTTTCTGACTTAGACCACTTCTTAAAGGGAGTCTTTCGCGCCTTTGAGATTTTTAATTTTCTCGACTGGTGCCTGGGGGCCTTGAGCAAGAAGACTGCCCCATCTGACAAGGACTCGGCCATGCTTATTATGTCCTGTATGGATAAAGCAATTCGCGATGGTTCCGGCGAACTTGCCTCCATGTTTGTTTCGGGAGTACTCAAGAAAAGGGAACAACTTTGCACCTTCCTTTCCACTGGTATCACCTCTTGTCAAAGGTCTCAGTTACTTTTTGCTCCGCTTTCTAAGTTCCTGTTTCCTGAGGACCTTATCAAGGAATTGTCTGCGGCTCTTATTCAGAAGGACACTCATGACCTTGTGGCCTCTTCAGCACGTAAGGCTAAGGTTGCTCCTTCGGTTCCTAGAACTTACCGCACCCCAGTGACCGATACTCCTGCTACAAGATTTATTCCGCCCTTTCATGGCAGAGCCCCCAGCCGAGGAAGTACCCGTCCAGACGGTTTCAGGGGCAGGTCCAAGAAAGGTCCCAAGCCTTCGAAAGGCAAACATTGACTCTCCTCCTCTCCAGACAGCAGTAGGAGCCAGACTCAAGATCTTCTGGCAAGCTTGGGAAAGAAGAGGTGCAGACGCCCAGTCTGTCAAGTGGCTAAGGGAGGGTTACAGGATACCATTCTGCCGCAATCCCCCTCTGACCACTTCTCCCATCAACCTCTCTCCCAACTACAAGGAAAAGGACAAGAGGCTAGCGTTACACCAAGAGGTGTCGCTCCTGTTACAGAAGGAGGCAGTGGTGATAGTCCGGGACCATCAATCCCCGGGCTTCTACAACCGTCTCTTTCTGGTGGCCAAGAAGACAGGAGGTTGGAGACCGGTGCTGGACGTCAGTGCGCTCAATGCTTATGTCACCAAGCAGACGTTCACTATGGAGACGACGAAGTCGGTCCTAGCATCGGTCAGGCAGGAGGACTGGATGGTCTCGTTGGATCTGAAAGACGCTTACTTTCACGTTCCTATTCATCCAGACTCCCAACCTTTCCTGAGATTCGTTTTTGGAAAGGTTGTGTACCAATTCCAAGCCCTGTGTTTTGGCCTAAGCACGGCGCCTATGGTGTTTACGCGACTGATGAGGAATATTGCAAAATTCCTCCACTTGGCGGACATCAGAGCCTCCCTTTATTTAGACGACTGGCTGTTAAGAGCCCCCACAAGTCGTCGCTGTCTGGAGAGTCTCAACTGGACTTTGGACTTGATCAAGGAACTGGGTCTTTTGGTCAACTTAGAAAAGTCCCAGCTTATTCCTTCCCAAACCATCGTTTACCTGGGAATGGAGATTCGGAGTCAAGCTTTTCGGGCTTTTCCGTCGGCCCCAAGAATCAGCCAAGCCCTAGAGTGCATTCTGAGCATGCTGAAGAGGAACAGATGCTCGGTGAGACAGTGGATGAGTCTAACAGGGACCCTGTCATCGTTAGCCCTGTTCACCGAGTTAGGGAGACTCAACCTCCGCCCCCTTCAATTCCATCTAGCAGCTCACTGGGACAAGAATATGACGCTCGAAGCGGTCTCTATTCCTGTTACCAAAGAGATGAAGACTACTCTCATGTGGTGGAAGACCAACATCCTTCTCAAGGAGGGTCTATCGTTAGCGGTTCAGACCCCCAATCTTCATCTCTATTCGGACGCATCAGACTCGGGCTGGGGCGCGACCTTGGACGGACAGGAATGCTCGGGGACATGGAACAAGGAACAGGAAACGCTTCACATCAACTGCAAGGAGTTGCTGGCAGTTCATCTGGCTTTAATGAACTTCAAATCCCTCCTGCTAAACAAGGTGGTGGAGGTGAACTCCGACAACACCACAGCCTTGGCATACATCTCCAAGCAGGGAGGGACCCATTCGAGGAAGCTGTACGAGATAGCAAGGGACCTCCTCATTTGGTCAAGAAGTCTAAACCTCTCACTGGTAACGAGGTTCATTCAGGGCAATATGAACGTCTCGGCAGATCGCCTCAGCAGGAAAGATCAAATCATCCCCACGGAATGGACCCTTCACAAGAGCGTGTGCAACAGACTTTGGACCTTGTGGGGTCAGCCAACGATAGATCTGTTCGCCACCTCCATGACCAAGAGGCTCCCTTTGTACTGTTCCCCAGTTCCAGACCCAGCAGCAGTTCACGTGGATGCTTTTCTGCTGGATTGGTCCCATCTCGAGCTATATGCATTCCCGCCGTTCAAGATCATCAACAGAGTCATTCAGAAGTTCGTCTCTCACGAAGGGACACGGCTGACGCTGGTTGCTCCCCTTTGGCCTGCAAGAGAATGGTTCACAGAGGTACTACAATGGCTGGTCGACGTTCCCAGGACTCTCCCTCTAAGAGTGGACCTTCTACGTCAACCTCACGTAAGGAAGGTACACCCAAACCTCCACGCTCTTCGTCTGACTGCCTTCAGACTGTCGAAAGACTCGCTAGAGCTAGAGGCTTTTCGAAGGAGGCAGCCAGAGCGATTGCCAGAGCAAGGAGGATATCCACTCGTAGAGTCTATCAATCCAAGTGGGAAGTCTTCCGAAGCTGGTGCAGAGCCAATGCAGTTTCCTCTTCCAATACCTCTGTAACCCAAGTTGCTGACTTCCTGTTACATCTTAGGAATGTTAGATCTCTTTCGGCTCCTACGATCAAAGGGTACAGAAGTATGTTGGCTTCAGTTCTCCGCCACAGAGGTTTGGATCTTTCCTCCAACAAGGATCTACAAGACATCCTTAAATCTTTCGAGACTTCTAAAGAACGTCGATTGTCCACTCCAGGCTGGAATCTAGACGTAGTCTTAAGGTTCCTTATGTCTCCTAGGTTTGAACCTCTCCAGTCAGCTTCTTTCAAAGACCTTACTCTCAAAACTCTTTTCCTCGTCTGCCTTGCAACAGCCAAAAGAGTTAGTGAGGTTCACGCCTTCAGCAGGAACATAGGATTCACATCCGAATCAGCGACATGTTCCTTACAGCTCGGATTTTTAGCAAAAAATGAACTTCCTTCACGTCCTTGGCCTAGATCGTTTGAAATTCCTAGCCTTTCCAACATGGTGGGTAACGAGCTAGAAAGAGTTCTTTGCCCTGTCAGTGCTCTAAAATACTATCTTAAAAGGTCAAAACCTATACGAGGACAATCAGAGGCCTTATGGTGTGCCATCAAGAAACCTTCGATGCCTATGTCCAAAAACGCAGTTTCGTATTATATAAGGCTTCTGATTAGAGAAGCTCATTCTCACATGAAGGATGAAGACCTTGCTTTGCTGAAGGTAAGGACCCACGAAGTGAGAGCTGTAGCCACTTCGATGGCCTTTAAACAGAACCGTTCTCTGCAGAGTATCATGGATGCAACTTATTGGAGGAGCAAGTCAGTGTTTGCATCATTTTATCTCAAAGATGTCCAGTCTCTTTACGAGAACTGCTACACCCTGGGACCATTCGTAGCAGCGAGTGCAGTAGTAGGTGAGGGCTCAGCCACTACATTCCCTTAATCCCATAACCTTTTTTTAACCTTTCTCTTGAATGCTTTTATTGTTGTTTTTTGGGTTGTTACGGTAGGCTAGAAGCCTTTCGCATCCTAGTTGATTTGGCGGGTGGTCAATTCGTTCTTGAGAAGCGCCTAGGTTAGAGGTTGTGTAGAGGTCCTTTAGTATGGGTTGCAGCCCTTTATATTTCAGCACCTTAGGGTTGTTCAGCCTCCTAAGAGGAACGCTGCGCTCAGTAAGGAAGACGAACTTATTAAAGGCAGAGTAATGGTTCAAGTCGACTTCCTTACCAGGTACTTATAATTTCATTGTTATTTTGAATAACTGATAATATGAAATACGGGATACTTAGCTTCTTGATATACATGTACACTGGTTTTCACCCACCTCCCTGGGTGTGAATCAGCTACATGATTATCGGGTAAGATTAATATTGAAAAATGTTATTTTCATTAGTAAAATAAATTTTTGAATATACTTACCCGATAATCATGATTTAATTGACCCACCCTTCCTCCCCATAGAGAACCAGTGGACCGAGGAAAAATTGAGGTGGTGTCAACAAGAAGTACTGCAGTACCTGGCCACAGGTGGCGCTGGTGAGTACACCCCCTTATTGTATAGTGATCGCTGGCGTATCCCTTCCGTAGAATTCTGTCGGGCAACGGAGTTGACAGCTACATGATTATCGGGTAAGTATATTCAAAAATTTATTTTACTAATGAAAATAACATATTCAAAAATTTATTTTACTAATGAAAATAACATTTTTCCCCACAGCAATATCTACCAGTAGCTTTTTCAAGCAAATACGTTCACTACTGCATTCCCTATTTTCTTTTATAAAAGTTGTTTAGAACTCTTAGAAATTGTTTATATTTTCCTTAATATAGTACAGTAATACACTTTGATAAGTTCATTTTTTCTCTGACTACTTATACATTTTAACTTCAACTACTATATTAATGCCCACAATTTATAATTTTATACATTACTGATCAGATTATGATACAGTAAATCTCCTTTCACTGTTTATTCCGCATTCTATTACCTGTGCCACATCCCTCAATTTCCCCCATAACTGTGATTATCCTACTTACAACCTCTCTCCTGGCGTGAAGTAGATTCTAAGTATTTTGAAATTCTCTATCTGCTTTAAATCTATACTTTTTCAACCTTGTATGAATATCCTAATCCATTAATGTGCTCTCGTAGAATTATTTACCAGTATTGTATGCATCCCCAAATATAACCAGCATGTTTACCAAACCGTGATATATATATATATATATATATATATATATATATATATATATATATATATATATATATATATATATATATATATGGCAGTTGCACCCTTTATCTCCTGAAAGTATGTCATTATAGTAAACATCATAGGTTTTCTTGCTACCTACAAAGACTGTGGCAGTTATTAATGATGAATCTTTATAAGTGGGCTATTATCATTATTCTAGGATAGTACAGTATTCAGATCACAGAGTTTTCTCTTAATATTTACCTTGCAAGGTAGATCTTACTTATTTGATAGCATCCTTATTTGGTTCATAGAAACAAGTTGTTTTAGATTTGGATACTTTTCAAATTAACAAGAAAATTGTTATCTTTTCAATATTAAACTTACCCGATAATCATGTAGCTGTCAACTCCGTTGCCCGACAGAATTCTATGGAGGGATACGCCAGCTATCACAATACTAGAAGGGGGTGTATTTACCAGCGCCACCTGTGGCCAGGTACTCAAGTACTTCTTGTTGACACCTCCTCAATTATTCCTCTGTCGTGCTTCCGGCAAGACGTTCTGGGATACGCTTATGTTCTTGGAGTATTTTCACGACTTTGGTGAAGTATTTCTCTTTGATTTCGGCTGTCGCTTTACTGGAAAACTTCTATATTAGCTTAGTTAGCTTTTGGAATTAATTTGATTAATTTTGGTGACGAGAGAGTAAAGAGAGAGAGAGAGAGAGATATGAACTCTCGTTCACCTTTCAATGGCCGACCCTTCCCTTAGACGGAAGTGTTGGTGTCTAAGAGAGTATAGACTCTCTTTCTTAATTTTGCTTAACAAAGTTATAGATTTATTTTATATCTCTCCGCCTCTTATAGGCCTCTTCGATTAACTTCCTTTTATTATAAACTCATTAAAATTAATTTTTATATTTGTTTATATTCGACCTTCCTAATAGTAGGCGGTCTTTTACCGAAGTTAATAAACTTTGAGCCCGTCATTTCGGTTTTACCTGTTAACATATTATGCTATTTCCGCCACAGAGTTTGAAAGATTTTCTTTGACAGTCTCGTACTGTTTTCAAAGCTGAACTAACGTGTTGTTTTGTCTCTGCAGTTGTTGACGTTCAGAACGTTCAACTTGCACTCTATCGTTACGATAGAGAAAGAATGTTCACGGTTTCACGTTGCAGTAAGAGTAACCGTGTCTAGCGTTTTGTTCATTCTTTCTTAACTTAATGGTTTTGATCCTAATAAAGGAACTTTTCAGTTTTTTCCTTTAACAATAATATGTTTTAACGATATATATGATTGGGCTCTTCTCTCAGGTTCTAAGTCAAGAGAGAGAGAGAGAGAGATAGAGACGGAGGGAGAAAGAGGATAAACGTTTCATTCAAGCCTGCCAGGCGTACGAGTAACGTCATTATCGATTTTTGCTCTTCTCCCTAGTCTCTTTAGGGGAAGAAACTAAACGTTTCTAGAGTGATCTAGTGTTTAGTCTCTTTCCAACCACTGATTTATCTTTCATTAGATTTTTCTGTTACATTGTAATTCTGTTTTCGCAATTACTAACTTTGAGAAAGGATAGAATTGCGTATTTCAGGTACAGACCACTTAAGTTTCGAGTTCAGTGAAATAAGTGCAAACAGAAATCAAAGTGATAAGTGATTAGTGCGTGAGGGTACTTTTGTGCGCGCCAGTCGTCCTCCCAGTCCGGGACCTCTTGCAAGCTCCCAAGCCCAGGGGAGAAGCAATGTCGAAGGGCATAAGGGTTCAGCAGGCCTTGATCGGCGCACAGAAGTATTCTCGGTGGTTGTGGGCGTGTCTTACCGAGACCGTCACTCCCACCCGCAGACGATTGAGCCCTTTTTTTGCTCGTCTGCAGAAGAGATTAGGGGAGAAAATAAAGGCAGAGTAACGCTGGTTTCAGGTCTCAAGACTTCTTAAACGTTAAGTCCAGACCTATGCCAGACGTACGAAGTTAAAGTTCACAACCCGAATGCAGTCGTTGGGTTAGCTCTGACTCTCCTAAGTCATCAGTTGATTACACTCCGACTTAGAGGAGTAAGGTTCTGCCACAACAGATCTCTGCTGTTAAGGCTTTACCTCAGCAGAACTTAGTGTCTGCCGACCCCAAGTTAACTCTACTGCAGTCCATACAGTCACAACTTTCGGTCTTGATGCGTGAGTGTCGGGCTGAGAGTGTTGCACCGCCTGCACTCCCTCCACCTGTTCTCGCTGCACCTGTGCTCGCCCAGCCTGCACCTGCTCCGCCTGGTCGCAGTACCATCTGCCAGGCGTACGATGTTGTGAACTCTACTACAGTCCATGCAAGCACAGTTTTCGGACTTGATGAGTGAGTGTCGGGCTGAGAGTGTTGCTCCACCGCCTCCGCCTACACTCCCTCCTCCTACACTCGCTCCGCCTGATCACAGTACCATCTGCCAGGCGTATGATGTTGTGGACTCTACTACAGTCCATGCAAGCACAGCTTTCGGACTTGATGCGTGAGTGTCGTGCTGAGAGTGTTGCACCTCCTGCACCTGTGGTGCACCAACCTCCTGCACCCGTTCAGCCTGTGCTGCACCCGCCTGCACCGGTGGTGCACCAACCTCCTGCACCCGTTCAGCCTATGCTGCACCCGCCTGCACCGGTGGTGCACCAACCTCCTGCACCCGTTCAGCCTGTGCTGCACCCGCCTGCACTCGCTGCACCCAGTCGCAGCTCCTTCTGCCAGGCGTACGATGTTGAACCACTTTCGGAGTTTGCTGTTCACAGTGTTGTTCAGCCTCAGCCTTCTTTAAGGCAACCCTTGCTTTGGGATCAGGAGAGTTACACTCTTCCTCCTCCTCCCCTTGCTGCTCCTCCAGTGGTGCAACTCTCGGTTGGGGTACAACAACCTCTCCCCTCCGTGAGTCTGTCTGCTCAACCAGCGCTGCACCGAGTTCAACCCTCATCTAGGCAAGCTCATCTACACCATGCACTTGCGCCTCAGGAGCCTCAGCTTGCTAGAACTTTACCTTGTTCTGCGCAGCCTCAACCTTCTCATGCTCCACTCATCTCTCAGGAACAGGAACGGACTACTCCGCCTCCGTCCTCCGCTCAGCTGGTACAATCCTTGGGTGCAACTCTTGCTAGGAGTCAACCTCCTTCACCCTTGCACCTGCCTTCTGCTCCGTCTGTTGTTCAGCCTATGCAGTCTGAACCTCAGGTTTTCCCTCAAGTTGAGGAAACCTCTGTTGTTGTTCCAGCTCGTTCTGACTCTGCTGTTCAGCATACCATGGTTTAAACCCCATGCAAGCATGCATTAAGCACTCTAGCACTGGTCATGGAATTTCTGAGAAATGTTAAACGCCATGCACACGCTCTGCTTTCCTTTCAGCAGGCTCTGCTTACAGCAGGCTCTACTTCCTACATGCTCAGCATTCAGCATGCTCTGCATTCAGCATGCTCTGCATACAACATGCTCTGCATACAGCATGCTCTGCATTCAGCATGCTCTGCATACAGCATACTCTGCGTACATCATGCTCTGCATACCTTACCGCATGCTTCTCAACACATCTTGGGTTGTTGCCAACTCACTAGACTGTCAAGCAGTTTCATAACGTTGCCTTCTAGTCTGCTGCTTTGCACCAGTGAACCCTCACTCAGAGAACTTAGCTTTTCTAGGATAAGGTCCCTGTAGATGAGAAAGTTCTTTTCTCCCTCCTTCTGATATTCCCTTGAGGACTCTGTCATTTGGAGGGAGCCTTTAGCTGCATAACCTCTTATGGACTTTTATTTAAGCATAACATGCTTACAGGGAAGGTAATGGTTACACTTCAGCCGCTAATCCCGTCTGTTACCACACCTGCTCCCATAGACCTTGAGCTGTGTTGCATGACATGCAGTCCAAGCTTAGTCCTTGTTAGAGGATTTTTTGTTTACGGAGTCAATGTGTCACGGGGAAGACGTTCAACAACCAACAGAAGGGACTTGTTGTGACGCAGTGGGCAACCTCAGCAACCCGTTAAGGAGTTGTCTGTACGACCCAGACAGTCTAGACAGATTCGGGTTGTCACTGTACTTCCTCGCTTGCCCATGATTGACAGTTTACAGACTGTGCAGCAGTATCATGATCTTGTGTCCGGCTCCGTCAGACGACTGGCTTTTAAGAGCTCCCTCAAGTCGTCGCTGTCTGGAGTTTTTCAAATGGACTATGGATTTGACCAAGGAACTGGGCCTCCTGGTCAATTTTGAGGAGTCTCAGCTCGTTCCATCCCAGACCATTGTCTCCTTGGGTATGGATCTTCAGAGTCGAGCTTTTCGGACTTGTCCGTCGGCCCCAAGGATCTTCCAAGCCCTAGAATGCATCCAGAGCATGCTGAGAAGGAACCGATGCTTAGTCAGGCAGTGGATGAGTCTAACAGGGACACTTTCATCGCTGGCCCTGTTCATCGAGTTAGGGAGACTCCACCTCCGCCCCCTTCAGTATCATCTAGCTGCTCACTGGATAAAGGACATGACGCTAGAGACGGGCTCAGTTCCTGTTTCCGAAGAGATGAGGTCTACTCTAACGTGGTGGAAGAACAGCATTCTTCTCAAGGAAGGTCTACCATTGGCTGTTCAGTCCTCCGACCACCGTCTCTTCTCGGACGCATCGGACACGGGCTGGGGTGCGACACTGGACGGACAGGAATGCTCGGGAACATGGAATCAGGAGCAAAGGACACTTCACATCTATTGCAAGGAGTTGTTGGCAGTTCATTTGGCCTTGATAAACTTCAAGTCCCTCCAGCTTAACAAGGTGGTGGAGGTGAACTCCGACTACACCACAGCCTTGGCTTACATCTCCAAGCAGGGAGGGACTCATTCGAGGAAGTTGTTCGAGATCGCAAGGGACCTCCTCATTTGGTCAAAAGATCGAAAGCTCACGCTGGTAACGAGGCTCATTCAGGGCGATATGAATGTCATGGCAGATCGCCTCAGCCGGAAGGGTCAGGTCTTCCCCACAGAGTGGACCCTTCACAAGAATGTTTGCAGCAGACTTTGGGCCCTGTGGGATCAGCCAACCATAGATCTTTTCGCTACCTCGATGACCAAGAGGCTCCTCTTGTATTGTTCTCCGATTCCAGACCCAGCAGCAGTTCGCGTGGATGCCTTTCTGCTGGATTGGTCCCATCTCAACCTGTATGCATTCCCGCCGTTCAAGATTGTCAACAGGGTACTTCAGAAGTTCGCCTCTCACAAAGGGACACGGCTGAAGTTGGTTGCTCCCCTCTGGCCCGCGAGAGAATGTTTCACTGAGGTACTGCAATGGCTGGTCGACGTTCCCAGGACTCTTCCTCCTAGAGTGGACCTTCTGCGTCAACCTCACGTAAAGAAGGTACTCCCAACCTCCACGCTCTTCGTCTGACTGCCTTCAGACTATCGAAAGACTCTCAAGAGCTAGAGGCTTTTCGAAGGAGGCAGCCAGAGCGATTGCCAGAGCAAGGACGACATCCACTCTCAGAGTCTATCAGTCTTTATGGGAAGTCTTCCGAAGCTGGTGCAAGGCCAATGCAGTTCTTCCTCAACCAGTACCAATGTAACCCAGATTGCTGACTTCCTGTTACATCTAAGGAACGTAAGCTCCCTATCAGCTCCTACGATCAAGGGTTACAGAAGTTTGTTGGCAGCGGTTTTCCGCCACAGAGGCTTGGATCTTTCCTCCAACAAAGATCTACAGGACCTCCTTAGGTCTTTTGAGACCTCAAAGGAACGTCGGTTGTCCACTCCAGGCTGGAATCTAGACGTGGTCCTAAGGTTCCCTATGTCATCAGGATTTGAACCGCTCCAATCAGCCTCTTTTAAGGACCTCACATTAAAAAACTCTTTTCCTCGTGTGCTTAGCAACAGGTAAAAGAGTAAGTGAGATCCACGCCTTCAGCAGGAACATAGGTTTCACATCTGAAACGGCTACATGTTCCTTACAGCTCGGTTTTTTGGCTAAAAACGAGCTTCCTTCCCGTCCTTGGCCTAAGTCGTTCGAGATCCCAAGCCTGTCCAACATGGTGGGGAACGAACTGGAGAGAGTACTTTGCCCAGTTAGAGCTCTTAAGTACTATCTAAAGGTCAAAACCATTACGAGGACAATCAGAAGCCTTATGGTGTGCTATCAAGAAGCCTTCTCTACCAATGTCTAAGAACTCAGTTTCTTACTACATCAGGCTTCTGATTAGAGAAGCAAATTCTCATCTGAAGGAAGAAGACCTTGCTTTGCTGAAGGTAAGGACACATGAAGTGAGAGCTGTGGCTACTTCAGTGGCCTTCAAACAGAACCGTTCTCTGCAGAGTGTTATGGATGCAACCTATTGGAGAAACAAGTCAGTGTTCGCATCATTCTATCTCAAAGATGTCCAGTCTCTTTACGAGTACTGCTACACCCTGGGTCTATTCGTAGCAACGAATGCAGTAGTAGGCGAGGGCTCAGCCACTACATTCCCATAATCCCATAACTTTTTAACCTTTCTCTTGAATACTTTTTATGGGTTGTACGGTCGGCTAAGAAGCCTTCCACATCCTTGTTGATTTGGCGGGTGGTCAATTCTTTCTTGAGAAGCGCCAAGGTTAAAGGTTGTGATGAGGTCCTTTAGTATGGGTTGCAGCCCTGTATACTTTAGCACCTTTGAGTTGATTCAGCCTCCCAAGAGGAACGCTGCGCTCAGTAAGGAAGACGATCTTATTAAAGGCAGAGTAACGGTTCAAGTCGACTTCCTTACCAGGTACTTATTATTTCATTGTTATTGTGGATAACTGATTATATGAAATATGGGATACTTAGCTATCCTTTAATCTTGTACACTGGTTTTCACCCACCCCCCTGGGTGTGAATCAGCTACATGATTATCGGGTAAGTTTAATATTGAAAAATGTTATTTTTATTAATAAAATAAATTTTTGAATATACTTACCCGATAATCATGATTTAATCGACCCTCCCTTCCTCCCCATAGAGAACCAGTGGACCGAGGAATAATTGAGGAGGTGTCAACAAGAAGTACTTGAGTACCTGGCCACAGGTGGCGCTGGTAAATACACCCCCTTCTAGTATTGTGATAGCTGGCGTATCCCTCCATAGAATTCTGTCGGGCAACGGAGTTGACAGCTACATGATTATCGGGTAAGTATATTCAAAAATTTATTTTATTAATAAAAATAACATATTTATGAAGAATTTATTTGAAAAATTTAAAGAAGTAATCCCCCATAAAATGTTATTTTTATTAGTAAAATAAATTTTTGAATATACTTACCCGATAATCATGTAGCTGTCAACTCCGTTGCCCGACAGAATTCTATGGAGGGATACGCCAGCTATCACAATACTAGAAGGGGGTGTACTTACCAGCGCCACCTGTGGCCAGGTACTATAGTACTTCTTGTTGACACCTCCTCAATTTTTCCTCGGTCCACTGGTTCTCTATGGGGAGGAAGGGAGGGTCAATTAAATCATGATTATCGGGTAAGTATATTCAAAAATTTATTTTACTAATAAAAATAACATTTTTCAATATTAAACTTACCCGATAATCATGTAGCTGATTCACACCCAGGGGGGTGGGTGAAAACCAGTGTACAAGATTAAAGGATAGCTAAGTATCCCATATTTCATATAACAGTTATCTCAAATAACAATGAAATAATAAGTACCTGGTAAGGAAGTCGAATTGAACCGTTACTCTGCCTCTTTTTTAAGTTCGTCTTCCTTACTGAGCGCAGCGTTCCTCTTGGAGGCTGAATCAACTCAAAGGTGCTAAAGTATATAGGGCTGCAACCCCTACTAAAGGACCTCAACACAACCTCTAACCCAGGCGCTTCTCAAGAATGAATTGACCACCCGCCAAATCAAAAGGATGCGGAAGGCTTCTTAGCCTACCGTAACAACCATAAAAACAACAATAAAAGCATTCAAGAGAAAGGTTAAAAAAGGTTATGGGATTAAGGGAATGTAGTGGCTGAGCCCTCACCTACTACTGCACTCGCTGCTACGAATGGTCCCAGGGTGTAGCAGTTCTCGTAAAGAGACTGGACATCTTTAAGATAAAATGATGCAAACACTGACTTGCTCCTCCAATAGGTTGCATCCATTATGCTCTGCAGAGAACGGTTTTTATTAAAGGCCATCGAAGTAGCTACGGCTCTTACTTCGTGGGTCCTTACCTTCAGCAATGCAAGGTCTTCCTCCTTTAAGTGAGAATGGGCTTCTCTAATCAGAAGCCTTATATAATACGAAACCCCGTTCTTGGACATGGGCCTCGAAGGTTTCTTGATGGCACCATAAGGCTTCTGACTGTCCTCGAATAGGTTTAGACCTATTAAGATAATACTTGAGAGCTCTGACAGGGCAAAGAACTCTCTCTAGTTCGTTACCTACCATGTTGGAGAGGCTAGGTATTTCAAACGATCTAGGCCAAGGACGTGAAGGAAGTTCGTTCTTTGCTAAGAATCCGAGCTGAAAAGAACATGTTGCAGATTCGGTCGTGAAACCAATGTTCTTGCTGAAGGCATGAACCTCACTGACTCTCTTAGCTGTTGCAAGGCAGACGAGAAAAAGAGTCTTGAGGGTAAGGTCCTTGAAGGAAGCTGACTGGAGAGGTTCGAACCTAGGAGACATAAGGAACCTTAAGACTACGTCTAGGTTCCAGCCTGGAGTGGATAGACGACGCTCCTTAGAAGTCTCAAAAGACTTAAGGATGTCTTGAAGGTCCTTGTTGGAAGAAAGGTCCAAACCTCTGTGGCGGAGAACTGAAGCCAACATACTCCTGTACCCTTTAATCGTAGGGGTTGAAAGGGATCTCTCATTCCTAAGATGTAATAGGAAGTCAGCTACTTGGGTCACAGAGGTATTGGTAGAGGATACTGCATTGGCTCTACACCAGCTCCGGAAGACTTCCCACTTAGATTGGTAGACTCTACGAGTGGAAACCCTTCTTGCTCTGGCAATCGCACTGGCTGCCTCCTTCGAAAAGCCTCTAGCTCTAGCGAATCTTTCGACAGTCTGAAGGCAGTCAGCCGAAGAGCGTGGAGGTTTGGGTGCAACCTGTCTACGTGAGGTTGACGTAGAAGGTCCACTCTTAGAGGTAGAGTCCTGGGGATGTCGACTAGCCATTGAAGTACCTCTGTGAACCATTCTCTTGCAGGCCAAAGGGGAGCAACCAGCGTCAGCCGTGTCCCTTCGTGCGAGATGAACTTCTGCAGGACTTTGTTTATTATCTTGAACGGTGGAAATGCGTAAAGGTCGAGATGGGACCAGTTCAGCAGAAAAGCATCCACATGAACTGCTGCAGGGTCTGGAACTGGGGAACAGTACAGCGGAAGTCTCTTGGTCATGGAGGTGGCAAACAGATCTATGGTAGGTTGACCCCACAAGGTCCAAAGTCTGTTGCACACACTCTTGTGGAGGGTCCATTCCGTGGGAATGACCTGATTCCTTCTGCTTAGGCGATCTGCTGAGACGTTCATGTTGCCCTGAATGAACCTCATGACTAAAGTGAGGTTTTGACTTCTTGACCAAATGAGGAGGTCCCTTGCGATCTCGTATAGGCTCCTCGAATGGGTCCCTCCTTGCTTGGAGATGTAAGCCAAGGCTGTGGTGTTGTCTGAGTTCACCTCCACCACCTTGCCTAGCAGGAGGGACTTGAAGTTCAGCAGGGCTAAATGAACTGCTAGTAGCTCCTTGCAGTTGATGTGGAGCGTTCCCTGTTCCTCGTTCCACGTTCCCGAGCATTCCCGTCCGTTCAAGGTCGCACCCCAGCCCGAGTCCGATGCATCTGAGAAGAGATGAAGATTGGGGATCTGAATAGCCAACGATAGGCCCTCCCTGAGAAGGAGATTGGTCTTCCACCACAAGAGAGTTGTCTTCATCTCTTTGGTGACTGGGATAGAGACTGCTTCGAGAGTCAAACCCTTGTCCCAATGAGCTGCAAGATGGAATTGAAGAGGGCGGAGGTGGAGTCTCCCTAGCTCGACGAACAGGGCCAGTGATGAAAGGGTCCCTGTGAGACTCATCCACTGTCTCACCGAGCAACTGCTCCTCTTCAGCATGCTCATGATGCAATCTAGGGCTTGGCTTATCCTTGGGGCCGATGGAAAAGCCCGAAAATCCTGACTCCGAATCTCCATACCCAGGTACACAATGGATTGGGAGGGAATGAGCTGAGACTTTTCTATGTTGACTAACAGACCCAGTTCTCTGATTAAGTCCAAAGTCCAGTTGAGACTCTCCAGACAGCGACGACTCGTGGAGGCTCTCAACAGCCATTCGTCTAAGTAAAGGGAGGCTCTGATGTCCGATAAGTGGAGGAATTTTGCTATATTCCTCATCAGATGCGTAAACACCATAGGAGCTGTGCTTAGGCCAAAACACAGGGCTTGGAATTGGTAGACAACCTTTCCAAAAACGAATCTCAGGAAAGGTTGGGAGTCTGGATGAATAGGAACGTGAAAGTAGGCATCTTTCAGGTCCAACGAGACCATCCAGTCCTCCTGCCTGACCGCTGCTAGGACCGACTTCGTCGTCTCCATCGTGAACGTCTGCTTGGTGACATACGCATTGAGCGCGCTGACGTCCAGCACCGGTCTCCAACCTCCTATCTTCTTGGCCACCAGAAAGAGACGGTTGTAGAAGCCCGGGGATTGATGGTCCCGGACTATAACCACTGCCTTCTTCTGCACAAGAAGCGACACCTCCTGGTGCAACGCTAGCCTCTTGTCCTCTTCTTTGTAGTTGGGAGAGAGGTTGATGGGAGATGTGGTCAGAGGGGGTTTGCGGCAGAATGGAATCCTGTAACCCTCCCTCAGCCAACTGACATACTGGGCGTCTGCACCTCTCTTTTCCCAGGCTTGCCAGAAGATCTTGAGTCTGGCTCCTACTGCTGTCTGGAGATGCGGAGAGTCAGTTTTTTCCTTTAGAAGCCTTGTAACCTTTCCTAGACTTGCTCCTGGAAGAGTCTGGACGGGAGCTTCCTCGGCTGGGGGCTCTACCACGAAAGGGCGGTATGAACCTCGTAGCAGGAGTATCAGCCACTGGGGTGCGATAAGTCCTGGGGACTGAGGTAGCAACCTTAGTCTTACGAGCCGATGAGGCTACAAGATCATGTGTGTCCTTTTGTATCAGGGCAGCAGACAAGTCCTTAACCAGCTCTTCGGGGAAGAGGAACTTCGAGAGCGGAGCGAAAAGGAGTTGAGACCTTTGACAAGGTGTAATGCTGGAGGAAAGGAAGGTACATAGCTGTTCCCTTTTCTTAAGAACCCCTGACACAAACATCGACGCAAGCTCGCCAGATCCATCTCTAATGGCCTTATCCATGCAGGACATTAATAGCATGGCAGAATCCTTGTCCGCAGGGGAGGTCTTCTTGCTGAGGGCCCCCAGGCACCAGTCTAGGAAGTTGAACATCTCAAATGCTCTAAAAACACCCTTCAGGAAGTGATCAAGGTCTGAGAAGGTCCAGCAAACCTTAGAGCGCCTCATTGCTGTTCTACGAGGCGAGTCTACCAGACTTGAGAAGTCAGCCTGGGCAGAGGCAGGGACTCCCAAGCCTGGTTCCTCTCCTGTGGCATACCAAACGCCCGCTTTAGAAGTGAGCTTAGTCGGTGGAAACATGAACGAAGTCTTTCCAAGGTGTTGCTTAGTCTGCAACCACTCCCCTAAGATCCTTAACGCTCTCTTAGAGGACCTTGCTAGGACTAGCTTAGTATAAGTAGACTTAGCTGGCTGCATGCCCAGCGAAAACTCAGATGGCGGAGAGCGGGGAATAGCAGAGACAAAGTGGTCTGGGTATACCTCCCTAAACAGAGCCAAGACCTTACGAAAGTCAATAGAAGGTGGAGAAGACTTGGATTCATCCACGTCTGATGAGGGATCCAGGTGTGCCGCCTCATCATCAGACGCCTCATCACCAGAGTGTAGCGAAGAGATCGGTAAGGTATGCTGAACAGCAGAGTCAGCACGAGCTGGAACAACAAAGTTAGTGGTTTCCTCTTCAAGACTCTGTTGAGGGAACACCTGAGGCTCAGACTGCAAAGGCTGATCAAAAGAAGTAGCAGAAGGTAGGCGCATGGGTGGAGGAGGCTGACTCCTAGCATGAGTGACTGAACTCAAGGGTTGCGCTTGCTGAGCGGATGGCGGATGCGCAGTAGCAAGTTCCTGAGGAACGAGTTGAGGTTCCTGAGGTGTGAGCTGTGAGCGATGAGGTAGTGGCTGCGCAGAACACAGTAATTGTCTCGCGAGTTGAGGCTCCTGAGGCGCAAGGCTAAGGTGTTGTGGTTGCCTTGAGGAGGGTTGAGCTCGCTGCAGCGAGAGCTGAGGAGACTGACTCATGGATGGGAGAGGTTGTTGTACCTCAAGAGAGTGTTGCCTCACTGGTGGAACTGCAAGTGGAAGCGGAGGAAGTAAGGAATAATCTTCCTGTTCCCATTGCTGAGGTTGCCTTAAGGAAGGCGGAGGGAGCTGCACACCACTGGAAACAGTAAACTCAGAACGTGCTAAGGTATTCTGAGGAGCCTCAACATCGTACGCCTGGCAGGCAGTACTGCGGTCAGGCGGAGCGATCGCAGGCGGAGGTGTAACCTGCTCAGCCTGACACTCACGCATCAAGACCGCAAGTTGTGACTGCATGGACTGCAGTAGAGTCAACTTGGGGTCGGCAGACACTAAGGTCTGCTGAGGTAAAGCCTTAACAGCAGAGATCTGTTGTGGCAGAACCTTACTCCTCTTAGGCGGAGTGCATTCAACTGATGACTGCGGCGAGTCAGAGCTGATCCAATGACTGCAGCCCGGTTGAGTTCTTGAGGTCTGGACTCTGCGTTTGAGTGGTCTCGAGACCTGAGTCCAGCGTTTCTTCCCTGACAATTGCTCAGCAGACGAGTAAAAGACGGGCTCAATCGTCTGCAGGTGGGAGTGACGGTCTCTGGAAGACACGCCCGCAACCACCGAGGATACTTCTGTGCGCCGATCAAGGCCTGCCGAACCCTTTTGCCCTTCGACATTGCTTCTCCCCTGGGCTTGGGAGCTTGCAAGAGGTCCCGGACTGGGAGGACGACTGGCACGCACAGAAGTATCCTCACGCACCACACTGACACTGACACTAGCACTTGGCACTGCACTGACACTGGCACTCGTCACAGCACTGGCACTAATTCCACCCACTGCACTCTTGACCTTAAGTTCCTTGACTTCGGCCATAAGAGACTTATGATCACTTACCACTGACTCTACTTTATCGCCTAAGGCCTGAATGGCACGCAAAACAACAGACATATCAGGCTGAGGGCAAATAGTAGGTTCGGGGGTAGCCACTACAGGGGTAGGAAAAGGTAGGGGATCATGAGGTGAGGAAAAAAGTGAAGAGTGAGAAGAACTCCTCCTAACTCTCTCTCTCTCTAACTTGGTTGAGTACTTAAGAAGACGGACAAAATCAAGTTCCGAAAGTCCGGCGCATTCCTCACATCGATCTTCTAACTGACAGGGCCTTTCCCTACAGTCAGAACAAGCGGTGTGAGGATCTACCGAGGCCTTCGGAATACGCCTATTACAAGACCTACATCGTCTATGGGTGGGGGCTTGTGAAATGTCAGACATCTTGAATCAAAAGAGTTAGCCAAGTGGGGTTTCAAAATCAAGCAAAAGATCGTTAACCGTTAAATCAGGACTAAATAATAGCTATCTAAGCTAATATAGAAGTTTTCCAGTAAAGCGACAGCCGAAATCTGAGAGAATACTTCACCAAAAGCCGTGAAAATACTCGAAGATCATGAGCGTATCCCAGAACGTCTTGCCGGAAGCACGACAGAGGAAAAATTGAGGAGGTGTCAACAAGAAGTACTACAGTACCTGGCCACAGGTGGCGCTGGTAAGTACACCCCCTTCTAGTATTGTGATAGCTGGCGTATCCCTCCATAGAATTCTGTCGGGCAACGGAGTTGACAGCTACATGATTATCGGGTAAGTTTAATATTGAAAATGAGATTTTTATTCAGGGTATTAACCATGTAGAAATCATAGATCTGAATTAAGTTGTCTACCGTTCTAAATTTTCTGTATGTATGGGATATTTAGGTTGATGTAAATGTTAAGTGATAAGCTCATAAGCCATTCGTGTTTTTACAATTGCTGTTTTACTCATGTAAAACTTTTAATGTAGTTTATCTTTAAACCTAATGATTTTTCAATATTAAACTTACCCGATGATCATATAGCTGTCAGCTCTGCTGCCCGACAGAAAAAACCTACGGGCGGAATACGCCAGCGATCGCTATACAGGTGGGGGTGTACATCAACAGCGCCATCTGTCGAGTAGGTACTCAAGTACTCTATGTCAACACAGAACCAATTTTCTCTCTGTCGTGCCACCGGCAAGACCTACTGAATACGCTCTTGTTTTCTGGATTGAATTTCACGTTATTTGGTGAAGTATTCATCTCTAGTTATTAGCTATCGCTGTGCAGAAGTTATCTTCAATACTTCCTTGCATTCTTTTTTGGATTTGGATTATTTGTTGACGACTTGGATAGATTTTGAATTCCCCCACTTTGACTAATTCAAGATGTCTGACCCTTCTCAAGTCCCCAAGTACAGGAAATGTAGCGCTAGGGACTGTTCAAGGCGTCTTCCGAAGGCCTCTATCGATCCGCACACCGTTTGTTCCAATTGTAGGGGTAAAGCCTGTCAATTGGAAGATCGATGTGAGGAATGCGCTGGGCTTTCGGAATTCGGGTTTCAAGAATTCCTGAAATATGCACGTAGGCTAGAGAAGGATAGGCTCAGGAGGAGTTCGTCTCGCTCTATTGATTTTTCCTCTCCCCATGCCCCTCAACCTATTCCTTCCCCTGTAGTGGTTGCACCCGACCCCCCTGCTAGCTCTCATCAACCTTCAATGGCGGATATGATGCGTGCCATTCAGGCTCTAGGTGAGAGAGTCGAGTCATTGGCTAATGACCGCAATCAACTCATGGCTGATGTCAGAGAGTTGAAAGGTAAAAGTGCAGTGGGAAGTGAAGTGAGTGTCAGTGCAGTGAAAAGTGTCAGTGTTACGCATGAGGGTGCGTCTGTTCGTGCCTGTCGTCCTCCCAGTCCGGGACCTCTTGCAAGCTCCCAAGCCCAGGGGAGAAGCAATGTCGTACGACCAAAGGGTTCGACAGGCTTTAATCAGCGTACAGACGTACCCTCCGTGGTTTCGGACGTATCTTTCCGAGATCGTCCCACCCACAAGAAGGCGAGTGAGCCCATTTATTCCTCGTCTGCGGAAGAGGTTTCTAGAGCCGTGCGTGAGCTACCACAACAACAGGAGGGTGGAGTTAGGCTGCCGTGTTTTGACGCGGTGCGTCAGCCTCCGCAACCCACGGTGGTCTCCGCTATCCTTCCACAGTCGGGTGTAGACTCTTTGCGCACCCACTCAGCTTTGGTTGTTGCCAGTTCTCAGACTGACCAACAGTGGCATGATGTTGGGTCCAGTGCAGCCACGCATGCACCCGTGCTGCCGGACTCAGCTGTCCAGCCCACTCCGTTGCCTCTTCCTCCTCAACATTCAGACGATGGTATCTCTGATGATGACGAAGCTGCACATCTTGACGACCAACACTCCGACATCGAAGAACCCAAGACCACGCCTCCCTCCTTAGACTTTAGGAAAGTGCTTGCGCTCTTTAAGGATTTGTATCCAGACCAGTTTGTGTCTGCAGCACCACGCTCACCTCCCTCTGAGTTCGCTTTAGGCATGCAGTCAGCAGCTCCTGCCTTTACGAAGCTCGTACTCGCTCGCTCGTCCAAGAGAGCTTTAAGGGTACTGGGAGAGTGGTTGCAGTCTAAGAAGCAGTTGGGAAAGACATCCTTCATGTTTCCCCCGGTCAAGCTTGCTTCCAGATCTAGCGTCTGGTATGCCACGGGAGAAGTTCTCGGCTTGGGAGTTCCTGCCTCTGCCCAGGGCGACTTGTCAAGTCTAGTAGACTCTCCCCGCAGGCTGGCTATGAGACGCTCCAAGATTTGCTGGACCCCTTCGGACATGGACCATCTTATGAAGGGAGTTTTCCGCGCTTTCGAGGTCTTTAACTTCCTGGACTGGTGTTTGGGAGCATTGAGCAGGAAGACCTCCCCTTCGGATAAGGAGACTTCCATGCTCATCATGTCCTGCATGGACAAAGCCATTCGGGATGGTTCTAGTGAACTTGCGGCTTCTTTCGTGTCTGGGGTACTCAAGAAGCGAGATCACCTTTGCTCCTTCTTATCAGCTGGAGTCACCCCATGTCAAAAGTCAGAGCTGATGTTCGCTCCACTCTCTAAGTGTCTCTTCCCTGAAGAGTTGATCAAGGAGATTGCTGCCTCCTTGATCCAGAAAGACACCCATGACTTGGTGGCGTCTTCCGCACGCAAAGTCACCCCTTTGCCCTCCGTACCTAGACCTAGGATGGACACGCCAGCTTCAAGGTTCATCCCGCCCTTTCGTGGCAGAGCCTCCAGCAGAGGAGGTGCTCGTGCCGGAAGTCTACGTGGGAGCAAGAAGAAGGGTTCCAAGTCCTCTAGAGGCAGAGTCTGACTGCCATCCTCTTCAGACAGCAGTAGGAGCCAGGCTCAAGAACTACTGGCAGGCCTGGGAGAACAGGGGCGCAGACGCCCAGTCTGTGAAGTTACTCAGAGAGGGGTACAAGATTCCATTCTTACGCAAGCCCCCTCTAGCAACAACTCCCATCAACCTCTCTCCCAGGTACAGAGAGGAGGAAAAGAGGCTAGCTTTACAGCAAGAGGTGTCTCTCTTACTTCAAAAGGGAGCGGTAGTCATAGTCCGGGACCATCAATCCCCGGGCTTCTACAACCGCCTCTTCTTAGTGCCGAAGAAGACAGGAGGGTGGAGACCGGTGCTAGACGTCAGTTCTCTGAATGTCTTTGTCACAAAGCAGACGTTCACCATGGAGACGACAAAGTCGGTTCTAGCATCGGTCAGGAAGGAAGACTGGATGGTCTCGTTAGACCTAAAGGACGCGTACTTTCACGTCCCCATCCACCCAGATTCCCAACCTTTTCTAAGGTTCGTTTTCGGGAAGGTCGTCTACCAGTTCCAAGCCCTGTGCTTTGGCCTAAGCACGGCACCTCTAGTTTTTACCAAACTGATGAGGAATATTGCCAAATTCCTGCATTTAGCAAACATCAGAGCCTCCCTCTATTTGGACGACTGGCTTTTAAGAGCTGCATCAAGTCGTCGCTGTCTGGAGAATCTACAGTGGACTCTAGTTCTGACCAAGGAATTGGGTCTCCTGGTCAATATAGAAAAGTCCCAACTCGTTCCATCCCAATCTATAGTTTACCTAGGAATGGAGATTCAGAGTCAAGCTTTTCGGGCTTTTCCGTCGGCCCCCAGAATCAATCAAGCCCAAGAATGCATCCAGTCCATGCTGAAGAAGGACCGGTGTTCTGTCAGACAGTGGATGAGTCTGATAGGGACGCTTTCATCACTGGACCAGTTCATCGCGTTAGGGAGACTTCACCTTCGCCCCCTTCAATTTCACTTAACTGCTCACTGGAGAAAGGACAAGACGCTAGAAGCGGTCTCAGTTCCTGTTTCCGAGAAGATGAAGTCGTCACTGACTTGGTGGAAGAACAACATTCTCCTCAGGGAGGGTCTGCCACTGGCTATTCAGACCCCCGACCACCTTCTCTTCTCGGACGCATCGGACACGGGCTGGGGTGCGACGTTGGACGGTCGGGAATGCTCGGGCACGTGGAATGCGGTTCAAAGCGAGTTACACATCAACTGCAAGGAGCTACTGGCAGTTCATCTGGCCTTGAGAAGCTTCAAGTCCCTCCTTCTAGGCAAGGTGGTGGAGGTGAACTCCGACAACACCACAGCACTGGCGTACATCTCCAAGCAAGGAGGGACTCATTCGATGAAGTTGTACGAGATCGCAAGGGACCTCCTCACCTGGTCAAGAGATCGAAACATATCCCTTGTAACGAGGTTCATTCAAGGCGACATGAATGTCATGGCAGACCGCCTCAGCCGGAAGGGTCAAATCATCCCAACAGAGTGGACCCTTCACAAGAATGTATGCAACAAACTATGGGCATTGTGGGGCCAACCCACCATAGATCTGTTCGCAACCTCGATGACCAAGAGGCTCCCAAATTATTGTTCACCGATTCCGGACCCAGCAGCAGTTCACATTAATGCCTTTCTTCTGGATTGGTCCCATCTAGACCTTTATGCGTTCCCCCCGTTCAAGATTGTCAACAGAGTACTGCAGAAGTTCGCCTCTCACGAAGGGACACGGTTGACGTTGGTTGCTCCCCTCTGGCCCGCGAGAGAATGGTTCACCGAGGTACTGCAATGGCTAGTAGACGTTCCCAGAACACTTCCCCTAAGAGTGGACCTTCTGCGTCAGCCGCATGTAAAGAAGGTACACCCAAGCCTCCACGCTCTTCGTCTGACTGCCTTCAGACTATCGAAAGACTCTCGAGAGCTAGAGGCTTTTCGAAGGAGGCAGCCAGAGCGATTGCTAGAGCTAGGAGGACATCCACTCTCAAAGTCTACCAGTCGAAGTGGGAAGTCTTCCGAAGTTGGTGCAAGTCCAATTCAGTATCCTCAACCAGTACCTCTGTAACTCAGATAGCTGACTTCCTGTTATACCTAAGGAAGGAAAGATCCCTTTCAGCCCCCACGATCAAGGGTTACAGAAGCATGTTGGCAGCAGTCTTCCGTCACAGAGGCTTAGATCTGTCTAACAACAAAGATCTACAGGACCTCCTTAAGTCTTTTGAGACCACGAAGGAGCGTCGGTTGGCCACACCAGGTTGGAACTTAGACGTGGTACTAAGATTCCTTATGTCAGCAAGGTTCGAGCCACTTCAATCAGCCTCTTTTAAAGATCTCACTTTGAAAACTCTTTTCCTCGTCTGCTTAGCAACAGCTAAAAGAGTCAGTGAGATACACGCCTTCAGCAGGAACATTGGATTTACATCTGAAACGGCTACATGTTCCTTACAGCTTGGTTTTTTAGCCAAAAACGAACTTCCTTCTCGTCCTTGGCCCAAATCGTTCGAAATTCCAAGCCTTGCTAGTTTGGTTGGAAATGAACAAGAAAGAGTACTATGCCCAGTAAGAGCTCTTAAGTACTATCTGAAACGGACTAAGCCATTACGTGGGCAATCTGAAGCTTTATGGTGTGCCATTAAGAAACCTTCTTTACCAATGTCGAAGAATGCAGTTTCTTATTATATCAGGCTTTTAATTCGAGAAGCTCATTCCCATCTGAATGAGGAGGACCATGCTTTGCTGAAGGTAAGGACACATGAAGTTAGAGCTGTCGCAACTTCAGTGGCCTTCAAACAAAACAGATCTCTGCAGAGTGTAATGGATGCAACCTATTGGAGAAGCAAGTCAGTGTTCGCATCATTTTACCTTAAAGATGTCCAGTCTCTTTACGAGAACTGCTACACCCTGGGACCATTCGTAGCAGCGAGTGCAGTAGTGGGTGAGGGCTCAGCCACTACATTCCCATAATCCCATAACCTTTTTTAATCTTTCTCTTGAAATGCTTTTTATTGTTGTTTTTTGGGTTGTCCGGAAGGCTAAGAAGCCTTTCGCATCCTGGTTGATTTGGTGGGTGGTCAAATTCTTTCTTGAGAAGCGCCTAGATTAGAGGTTGTGATGAGGTCCTTTAGTATGGGTTGCAGCCCTTCATACTTCAGCTCCTAGGAGTCGCTCAGCATCCTGTGAGGATCGCGAGGCTCAGTAAGGAAGACGTACTTAAAAAAGGCAGAGTAATTGTTCAAGTCGACTTCCTTACCAGGTACTTATTAATTTTATGTTTGTTATTTTGAATAACTGCTAAAATGAAATACGGAATACTTAGCTCTTAAGGTTAACATATATGCTGGTCTCTACCCACCCCCCTGGGTGTGAATCAGCTATATGATCATCGGGTAAGTTTAATATTGAAAAATGTTATTTTCATTAGTAAAATAAATTTTTGAATATACTTACCCGATGATCATAATTTAAAGGACCCACCCTTCCTCCCCAATAGAGACCCAGTGGACCGAGGAGAAAATTGGTTCTGTGTTGACATAGAGTACTTGAGTACCTACTCGACAGATGGCGCTGTTGATGTATACCCCCACCTGTATAGCGATCGCTGGCGTATTCCGCCCGTAGGTTTTTTCTGTCGGGCAGCAGAGCTGACAGCTATATGATCATCGGGTAAGTATATTCAAAAATTTATTTTACTAATGAAAATAACATTTTTTTACTTAATGCCCCTCTCCCAGCCCCTTAGAAACTTATTGCCAATTGAGACGCTCGGGTCAACCTTGAAATTAACTGTTCCCACCTTTAGTTGTTTCACCATTATATAGAAGTTGATCAATCAACCCTTCCTTTGTAATTAAGTTTTCTTGATCCGGAGCTGTTCTCTTATTAGAGATAAGGAAGGACTATTGCTGAACAATATAATGTCCTGTTTTTTACAATATTTGTGGCATGTCTCGCCAATCTTCTTAGCATTAGCTTCTTTCATTTTTAATCAACAACTTACCTTGAGGTTTGACTGTTCTAAATGGGCATTAGTATAATAAGGGATTGAAATGTATGACTCAAAATGGAACATTTGTGTAATACTTAGGAGCATATAAAACTTAGTTTCTCAATTTTTCAGTGGATTGATGTCTGCTTGATTAACAAAACTTTAATATAATGTCAATTGTATTTGGTTGATTCATTCAGAATTATTGCTGTGAAAGTTAGCATTCGTGATCAACCACATTTTTTATTTTTCCAGAATAGTCCACTCTATGTTTGGGTTGGTAGTGGACGAGAGGAGTTGCACTTGCATTACCTGGCCCATACAGCCTTAGATGTCATACAGGAAAAGGTTGCAGCAGTCAGTAAGACTCCAGACACAAGAGAGCTCTATCTTGGACTTTTGTATGCATCTGAAGAGTATAAAGTGTATCCTTTTAACATACAGTACTGTATATTCCTACACATAAACAAACTTCGTCATTTAATATGGGTACGCTCTAGCGTGTAAGTGGGTACAGCTGATGAAGAATCATCGAGGATCTGGCAACCAATAGGACCCTCCCTACCAGCCTATGTGTTGGGTCGACAGGCTATGGCTTAACTCAAACTCTAACTTTGGCTGTGCTATCTTTCAAACATTCGTTGTTGGGCTTTGAAGTTTTATTTCTTATGTGTTATTAGTTTTTCTCTTGTCTTTCGGAATGAGTGCAAAGCCAGTGTGTGTTACGAGGACTTTTCCTGGTGTGGAAGAATGTCCGTGTGGGACTTTCACGAGTTGTGTGGAAGTGGGTCCTCATCCTTTGTGTTCATCATATAGGAGACATCGATGCTCCTCCTTCATGCGAAGGCAGCGGTGGTTCCACAACAGCATCCCGAAAGGAAAAGGCATCATAACCCTTTCCCTCCATTCCGTTGGGTGGTACCCCAGGATCGTCCTTTGAGGAACGCGGTAGTTGGGACCTTGCATTTCCCTTATTCCATTAGTATCCATGTGAGTCTACCAGATCCTTGTGTTACGACTGCATCCAAGCATGGGTGTTTTCAAGGAGAATACCATCAGGTCCTGATTGACCTTGATCTTTCTTCAAAAGATGACGATGATAAGCCTCCACTTACATTCACTGGTTGTTACTCTGACCCTTCCTCTTAAGCGAGTTGTCTTGGTAGGGTTAGATTTTGTCACCATCTCTTTCTCCTGTCCTCGCACCTGACTTTGGAAGACAACGGAAAGATATTCCAGAACGGTGCAAGAACCGTCGTTGAGTTGTCAAGCAGTAGGTTAGGGTGCGTATGCACTAGACCACCTTCACAGCCTTTATTCTACAGGAGTACCCTGAAGTCCCTTGATGCTTTTGCACTAAGTCTTGTGGTGGCTCCTCAAGTAGTTGTGAAGCAAGCCCAGATCCTATGCAGGATAGTAAGCATCTTATCTATAGTAATGGATAGATGTAAATTTGGAATGGAGGCAGAGTGTCTGCCCCTCCAACTCCATTTTTTCTGCCTCTCTCCTACAGAGGAAGCGTTACTCACTGGATCTGAGTTCAAGGTTTAAAGGCTGTCATAAATGGCAGAGGCAAGGGACAGTGACATTACCCTAGTAAGTAGGACAATACCCTAGAGACTGACCATATAGCCTATACATATGATCAGCACCCAAGCCCCTCTTCATCCAAGCTAAGACCAAGGAGGGCCAGGCAATGGCTGCTGATAACTCAGCAAGTAGACCTATAGGCTCCCCCAAACTCCCCAACCTTAGCTCACAAGGATGGGGAGGTTGCAGTCACTTAAGGAACTAAATTTGACCAGGACTCGAACCCCAGTCTGGCGATCACCAGTCAGGGACATTACCAAATAGGCCACACAAACCCCTGGTAAACTATATTTCTGAGCCCCATTCTTTAGAACCTAGAGAAGTTTCCCCATCCTCTTTAGACAAGGGGGAGGATACTGAAACATATACAAACCCATTGATCTTCATACACCAGGTACATTATTCCAGACTGCTATCCCCTTCTGTGAAAGGGATTCCTTCTATTATAATGTACCAGTCTTGGACAGGCTAGGCCCTAGCAGCCTATTCATGCCAATGATAGACAGATAGGAGGTTGAAGGAGTCATCTTCTTCACTACCTTATGGGACCAGGTAGATTGACATTTCCAGGGAAAAAGAAAAGCAACCAGTTCGGATCTTGGGGGACTTCAACCCATCAAGCAGTTGGTCTTTCTACCTAAAGGAAGATGTTTTGTATTTTGCTTAGGAACAAATCACAAATTTTTAAAAATAATTTATATTTTTCACAGTTGTACAAACTGGAGTCCTTTTGGTTAGCCTTTCCTCCTCTACCACTCCTATCAGTCCTGAGCCAAAAGGTATATGGGAAGAGATTTTGACTGGTTGGGGTTGGAGTTACTCGTCATAGCTCCCATCTGTCACTCAATTGCTCATTAAAACTATTCAACAGCTGTTCAGCTTGTGCTGAAAACATATTTCTAATTGAAAGGACAAAAGTTTTTATAGCTAGGAAAAATATAAATACTTTAAAATTTGTGATTTCATTCTTGCATTGTGGAACCATCAAACATTCCTATCCTTGAACAAGTAAGGGGCGTGGAGGTCCATCTTGGGCAAGGCCTCATGAAGTCAGGGTAATTTGCTCCACCTTAGCATTCAGGAATAACCTGGGAGGGGCTCAGGTATTAAAGGTAGGAGTCTGGAAATGCCAAGCAACCTTTACACTCCTAATACCTGCGAAACTATACCCACAAGGCTTTGGATACCTTTACCCTTGGTCCTGTATTAGCAGCTAAACAGGTTGTGTAGCCACCCTAGCTCTCTCACCAGACAAGGAGCATCTCGTCTAAGATTGTGGTTTCAACATAAATTAGAAAAATGGCAGTTGTGGCCATTATGAGCTGAACCAGATATTTGATGCAGGGAATCTTTAAAACCTGGTAACCATTCATTTTGGATAAGATTTGTTAAGAAGTATCACTCCCCATCCTCCCAGATGAGGGGCAGGATAGATAGAATGTATTCAAAACCATCTCTTATACAAGCTAAGGATACATATGGACACTACAGTATATCCCATACAAGGTGATACAGTATGTTCTGTAAATGTGTACTGTACCATTTATTCTTGGTATGGGGATAACCTAACGACTGTGGCATCCCTATGCACAGACCCTAAGGAGGTTGATGGAGTCATCACCTTTGTTCCTTAACAGGACCAGGTGCTCTGACAATTCCCAGAAAAATAGCCAGAATTTTTGGCTCAAAGGGACTCCCCCCTCTTAAAGATGAGTCTCCTATCAAAGGATGAGGGTTTGTATTTGTGTAGGAACAAATTGCAAAACTTTAAAATAATTTTAATTTTTCTTATCTAAACAAACTTGAGTCCTGTAAGTTACATTTTCCATCTCAATCTCCTCGCAAGTCCTAGGGCAAAATGTCAGAAGTGCTTGTCTTAGTGACTGATGGATGCGCAGGGCCTCATCGTCTCCTGTCCGTTGTTATAACGACTGTATTGTATCTTGTTAAATTTTAACGCCTATTCCAGCTTCACTGAAGTCAAAGTCATACTGCTATCAAAGAACTCTGGTTTGTATAGTAACAAAAAATAAAAATTACTTTAAAAATTTGTGATCTTTGGAGTCAATTTTCTCTTGCAATGCACTGTTAAAATCAGTGAAGCTCATCATTTGTTTTTCTTTTTTTCCTAATTTAGGTTTGGGCATAATTAGAGGATAATACTGTCCAATTAGTAATTGAATTATTCTTTGGATAAGTGCAAAATGATGATTGCCATACTTTTTGGCATAAGATCATGTTACAGTGTACAGTTTAAGTATTTCTTGATTCTCAAGATTATTTTCATTTATAAATTAATTATTTTTTATGTAAAAAAAACAAAATTGTTGAAGTCTTCCTTAATGTGAGTTATTAGCTATGGATACACTACAAACACCAGAATAAAATTCGTCATCATAACAGATGCCGGGAACACAACATTACGAGATAATGAGATAAGAATGGTAAGTTGGACTTATGGTTATTCAGATTCTGATATATGTATTGTAATATTGCAAAATTTTCTCCTGTGACCTACTTATCTAAATTCTGTAAGGAGATGCTTGAAAACAATGTTTTCAATATTAAACTTACCCGATGATCATATAGCTGTCAGCTCTGCTGCCCGACAGAAAAACCTACGGGCGGAATACGCCAGCGATCGCTATACAGGTGGGGGTGTACATCAACAGCGCCATCTGTCAAGTAGGTACTCAAGTACTCGATGTCAACACAGAACCAATTTTCTCTCTGTCGTGCCACTGGCAAGACCTACTAAATACGCTGTTACTAACTGGATTTGTTTTCACAACTATTTGGTGAAGTACACTATTCCAGTTTTGAGCTTTCGCTATGCAGGGGTTTTATCTTCATTTCAAAACTTGAACTCGTTTTGGATAGATTTAATTATGGTGACAAAGAGAGTATGGACTCTCTTTCACTTTTAAATGGCCGACCCTTCCCTTAGACGGAAGTGTGTTTAGGTTTTTAGTAATTTTGCTTAACACGTTATAGATCTTTATATTTTATATCTCTCCGCCTTTATTAGGCCTCTTCGATTAACTTTCTTTTTTTTTATAAACATATAAAAATAAATTTTTATGTTTTGTTTATATGCGACCTTTTCTGATAGTAGGCGGTCCTAACTTGGAACCGAAGTTAATCAACGTTGAGCCCGTTATTTCGTATTTAACCTTTAAAGAATTTAAAACTTTTTAAAATTAATGTTTTATGAAAGAATTTCTTTGATAGTCTACGTACTGTTTTCAAAGATGAACTAACGTTTAGTTTTTTAGTCTACGCAGTTGTTGACGTTCAGGACGTTCAACATGCGCTCTATCGTTACGATAGAGAGAGAGTGTATCACGGTTTCACTTTGCAGTAAGAGTAAACCGATTCTGGCGTTTTGTTCATTCTTTCTTAGCTTAAATGGTTTAAATTCTAAATTAAAGGAACTTTTTATTTGGAAAACCTTTCAGTTTTTTTCCTTTAGCAATAACATGTTTTGACGATATATAATTGGGCTCTTCTCTCAGGTGCGAATTCTAGAGAGAAAGAGAGAGATAGGGACGGAGGGAGAGAGAGAAGAAAAAACGTTTCGTTCAAGCGGGTAACGTTGTTCTCGTTTTACTCTCCTCCCTAGTCGCTGTAGGGGAAGAAGGTAAAACGTTTCTGGGGTTTTATTCTTGTTCCCAGGCTATGTGCGGTGAGAGATTGTAAACGTAGTTTATTTGAACTAGTATTTAGTCTCTTTCCCAGCCACTGAATTCTTTATCTTTATATATATGTTTTCTGTTGCATTATACGACTGTTTTCGCAATTACTACCTTTTAATGAAGGGTAGGATTGCGTTTGTTCCGTAACCGAAATACAAACCACGCTATTTACAAAGGGTTATTACTTTTAGCGTAGCTGAAATGGCGAGCCATTAGAATTTAACGAGGGTGTATTACCCCCGCGCTAGTTAGCGGGGGGGTAGGGGAGTGGTAGCTAGCTACCCCTCCTCCCCCTCACACACAGGTGAATACTCACTTTCACTTTTGGCTCGGACTGTGACAGACGTCTCTGTCTTGGTCCTCGCTTGGCAGTCATTGTCTGTTTTGTCTTTACTTAATCGCTTACTTTTCTTTTACTCAGTATATATGTAAACATGTTTTCATGTTTGTATATATATTTGAGTATAGAAATAAGTAAGTTTCCTTTTCAGATGTGTGTGTGTAGTGTACGATATCTACGTGGAGGCCTCGGCAGTTAGGCCACCACGGCCTAATTTTATGGGTTGCGATCGAGTTTGACTTCGGTCTTTCTCTCTCTCTCTCTCTTGAGGTCGTTCACCCTTTTACTATGTTTTACTACGCCCTTGTAGCTTCCTTCCCGTGTGGGTGGGGTTGCTACGCCGTACATTTTGTCTCAATTAGTTTATGAATCTAATTGTAGTTGTTTTTTTCAGCTTGTAGAACGATTCCTTTCGGGGTTTTCGTTTTTTCTTTAGTGTTCATTCATTTTTAAATTACATAATTACATAGTTACATAATTATAATTGTTATAATTCTGTTTTGGTTACAGCTCTCCTTCCGCGAGTGTAAGTGGTTGTGAGGGCACGTGCCTGTTGTGTAATTCTTGTTCCTTTTCCTCGGGATTCCTCTTCGGAGCCTTCCCGGGGGAATGAATGTGTACTAATATTATTTGTTTTATTTTTTTACAGTTACCGATCTAGTTCGTTTCTGTAATATAGCAACGGTGTGAGCTGTCTGGTTGAGTCCTGGGGATTCGGCTGTTGCTGCCTCCCCCCTTGTATTGTCGTCAGGGGCGTGTCTCCTTCTACTGGTAGTACTCCCGTGTCGACGGACAGCTCTCCAGTTCATTTTAGAACAGTCAGGAGGCTTGCCTCCTTGGGCGGATAACTTTCCTTCCGAGGGAAGTTTTTTCCTGTCCAGGCTTGAGCTTTTCCTCTTTTGGGGGGTTCTTCTCTTGCCTTTTTTTCGTGCGACTATGCTCTTGGTGCTGAGCGGTCGCACCTGCAGTTTCGCTCAAGGGGCTGGGCAACTGCAGGAGCTCCTCTTCGGAGGATTGCCCCCTTTTAGGTCACTGGCTGACCAGTCTCTTCCACGAAGTGTTTCTCTTTCGTTCGCGAGAGAGTACACTCATAGAGACTCCTCTTCGGAGGTTTCTTCTGTTGCTGTTGCTGTTGGCCTCCCTCGCCGTAAGGCCTTCCGTCCGCCTCGTCGTAAGGGCCTCTCATCTCCCTATAAGGGTGCTTGAGGCGCCTTTTTGAATCTCCGTTTGCAGCCTACAACTTCTTTTTCTCGATCTTCCGTCTTGGTGCAGATGGACAGCAGTCTAATCTCGTCTTCCGACGGGCAACGGTCTTCCCGACGGACAACGGTCTTCCCGACGGACAGCGGTCTTCCGACGGACATCAGTCTCCCGGCGGACAACGATCCCTTCGGGGCAAAGGGTTGCCCCCACGGGGGTTCTTCCCTTGCGTGTCAGGGTTTCCCTGCGCGCCCTTCTGTTCGTCAGCGCTCTCCTGTTCGTCAGCGCTTTCAAGATGATCTTCCCTGCGGTTCCTGTTACGTGCCCTGTGCGCCCACGTTCGCCCTCGCGATCTAGAACTTCGGTTCAGGTCGGGGTCAAGGACTCTTCTTCTTTGCGCAGGCTTCCACGCGTAGCCTTCTGCTCGTCAGCGATCATCAGCTCGTCAGCGATCATCAGCTCGCCAGCGATCGTCAGCTCGTCAGCGATCATCAGCTCGCCAGCGATCTCCGGATCGCCCACGTGTGTTACAGCTGGCACGCCAACGTTCTCCAACACTTCTGAAGGAACATGGTTCGCCAGCTACTAGCTCAACTGCGGATGCTGATCGCCATCGCGCGACCCTCAACTGCGGATGCTGATCGCCATCGCGCGACCCTCAACTGCGGATGCTGATCGCCATCGCGCGACCCTCAACTGCGGATGCTGATCGCCATCGCGCGACCCTCAACTGCGGATGCTGATCGCCATCGCGCGACCCTCAACTGCGGATGCTGATCGCCATCGCGCGACCCTCAACTGCGGATGCTGATCGCCATCGCGCGACCCTCAACTGCGGATGCTGATCGCCATCGCGCGACCCTCAACTGCGGATGCTGATCGCCATCGCGCGACCCTCAACTGCGGATGCTGATCGCCATCGCGCGACCCTCAACTGCGGATGCTGATCGCCATCGCGCGACCCTCAACTGCGGATGCTGATCACCATCGCACCCTTTCACGCGATCATTCACCTGCGCATGCTGCTCGCCATCGCACAACCCTGAACGATTGCCCGCTTACGCATGCTGCTCCTCATCGCACAACCCTGAACGATCGCCCTCTTGCGGATGCTGATCACCATCGCACCCTTTCACGCGATCATTCACCTGCGCATGCTGCTCGCCATCGCACAACCCTGCACGATTGCCCGCTTACGCATGCTGCTCCTCATCGCACAACCCTGAACGCTCGCCCTCTTGCGGATGCTGATCACCATCGCACCCTATCACGCGATCATTCACCTACACATGCTGCTCGCCATCGCTTACCGCCAGCGATCTTCTTCACCTACGCGGCAGCACGATCCCTCGCCGTCACGCCCATTCGCCTGCGCGCCCGCGCGATCGCTCGCCTGCGCGCCCACACGATCGCTCGCCCGCGCGATCGCTCGCCTGCGCGCCCGCGCGATCGCTCGCCTGCGCGCCCTCGCGACCGCTCGCCTGCGCGCCCGCGCGACCACTCGCCTGTGCGCCCGCGCGACCGTTCGCCCTCGCGCGACCATAGTTCGCGGCGAATTCCACAGCCGGTGGTAGCAGCAGGGACGCGTGCTCCTAGGCGGCACTCGGGATCACCTCCATCCAAGCACAGGTTGGTAGTGCAGGACGAAGACAGGTCAGTACAGCATTCTTCCCACCTTCTTTTCAGGCAGGAACCGTCGTGTCCTCTCCAAAGGATCGCCCGATCCCTTTCACCTTAGCGAGGATTTCGGACTCTGTGTCCTTGGAGCAGCAGACATGGTTTGATCCGCTGGCACGGGCGTTAATGAGGTTTATGAAACCAGCACTCACCGGCCAGGGTAACAAACCAGCGGCTGTCTCTCCTACGCTGAAGAGAAAGAGAGGAGTGGACTTCGTGGTGACTTCCCCCAGGGCGAAGTTGGTTCCCAAGAGGTCGGTCTCGAGGGTCCCCTCTCCTGCACGAGTACTCTCTCCTTCTCCCGCCCTGGAAGGATTTTTGGCGGGGGGGCTTTCCGTTGAAGATTTCTCCATCGGACAAGGGGTGACTGCTTACCTCTTCCTCTGGGAGCTTACCAGGTTCTTTCCCTCCTCGGTTACGGCCCGAGGTTTGGTTCAAGGAAGCTACAGGAAGATCAAGGGTACTTTCCTCCTCTCGAGCTCAGGCACCTTGGCCTTTCGTCGTTAAGTATCTACTTGCGGACAAGCTCGATGTTGTACCATCTGGACGCACTGACTGAAGGCTTCCTTCGGGTGTCTCATCTGTGGAGGTCAACGACCTCAGACACCCTTCCATCCTTGAGAAGAGTTTTGTCTTTGCCCAAGGACAGAGACTTAAACATCTGCTGTGCGGAGTAAATCGACTTCCGGTTTCACTCCTCCAAGGCGCTTTCTTCCAGACTCTGCAGGGCTCCAGCTCCCTTTTCTTTCAACCACGTCGGCCTAAGTTATCGGCTACGACAACTGGGACAAGGTGTCCAATTGCAGTTTCCTCCTGTCAGGAACAGATGGCACGGGAGACTCCCCCGGGGGGGCATAGTCCTAAAAGGAGTTCACGAACTCTAGGATTGCAGGTTTTTTCGCTGGGAGGATGCTTAAGGTTACTCATCCGAATGACAGCTTCCCGATGCCCATTCCCGCACAATCTCTGTGAGTAGCCAAGGATATCGCGCCTGCCGTCTCTGTCAGCGAATTCAGTGTCTCTGAACCTCTATGCCATAGCATCAGCAGAGTTGCCCGGTTGGGCAGAATGATCCATACCTTAGGCGAAGGTCTTCCTTAGGATCATCGACGGCTTCACCCCCGGCCCCCTCAGTCGATCCTTTCTTGTAAGGAAGGATCTGAGAGGGGATGTCCATAGTCGACCTCTCAGCCCTGATCAAGTTTGTCGAACAAACTTCGGCCAGCGTAGACCAGCAGAATCGATCAGACTGGTAACGAGGCGACAGGACTCCTTTAACCCTGGATCGGAAGGACGGGTACTTTCAGTTTCCATTCCATCCATCTTCCAGGGTGCTCGTCGAATTCAGCCTAAACTGCAAGTATTCCTGCTTACGATGCAGTGTGGCTATCCCGCCGTGGCATAGCAGGTTTGTTTCCCCAGAGAACTCTCCCTGCCTTCCTCTTGGCCGCTCAGGTGCAGACTTCCGCCTCCTCTGCTGTTTGGAGGGCTGGTCAACTCCGGTAGGCTCGGGTTTCGACCTTCTTCAGCGCCGGGAAAAGCTTCCGAATGCTGACCATGAGTGTGGGCTCATGGTATTTTGCTTGGAGCCTTCTCTTCCTCTGCCTCAACATCTGGAGTATCTGGCCATGATATTGAGTCAACCGCCTTACCACGTTGGAAACCCCGCTTCTCGTCCGTCCAGCGAGGTTAAGCAACGTCGGTACTTGGATGGGTGACCACCTGGGGACGCCAGATTCTGTTACCACATCCTCCGAGCCTTCCTTTCGGTTCACCGTGGCAAGACTGAGGAGAGTCGCAGTACCTGTTCTCAGTCAAGCAGAGTTTTCAGCCCTACCTTGGAACGTTTCCTAGTTCTTCTTTCCTCATTGACCCGTTTATAGTCCGAACGGTCGCCTCAGGATAAGTTCCATGTGGGGCGATCCAAGTTCCGGTGGCTTCAGGCAATGTTTAACCGGACTCCCTGGCCCTATGGGACCAGCGGAACTATTAAACCTGCAATGGGTGTTGACCTATGGAGCCTCTTGATGGTAGTGGATATTCTCGTCCTTTCCCCACATTCTTGATGCGGTTCTCGGACTCGTCAAGGAAAGGGGGGGGGGGCATGTTCCGGTCCAGGCCTATGGTCAAGACCTGAAGGATACCTCTCCATCATTCAGGCAGGCTTAAGGGCCTTAGTCTGGCCCCTCTTCAGATCCTACCGCTCCTGCCAAGTCGCCCCGTTGCGTGTCGACTTCATGCTAACCAGCAGGGGACGCATTTTCACACCTTCACATCTTGCAGTAGAGATATCGGGATGATTGAGATTCTCTCAATTCCACCATCGGCTCTCTCATTCCAGGCAGGGGAATGTTTCTCTCAGACTATCCGAGCAGAGCCTCATAGAGAGAGTGTACCTAGGGGTCTTTGACCTTGGGTAACCAGCAAGTGCTGGTCTGGGGGACCTGATCGCGACAGCTTGGAACCTCAAGCTTCCGCTAGTTTTCCCCCCAGTCTCAGACCCCGAGACTCTGGCAAGATGCATTCCGGTGATGGTGGGACAACTTCGACGCCTGCGTCTTCCCTCCTTTTTGTCTGCGGACAATGGGTCTCAACAAACCAGGTTGTCTGTCAACCTTTCAATGGGAGAGCTCCACTGGGACTATGTGCAGAACGGTTTCTGGACCCTCTGCTTCCCCTGACGGAACTCCCGGGAGAGCTTCTCCCACGGCGCAGACTACTCAAGCAACCACACTGCGACATCTCTCCCGAACCGGGGCGTCGCTTCGGCTTCATGCCTGGAGACACTACGCTTCCTCCTCTAGAAGAGACAACCCGCTACAGTCGCGGTACGGAGGTCGCGTCATCTGCGATAGTCATCCACAGGGGTCTCCCAGGCAAAGTGAAGAGTCTAAGGTGGTTGGTGCCGTGGGAGATATACCTCTTCCCGTGAGGCCTCTTCTCCAGCAATAACGGTCTTATTGCCTTTCGGCGGGAGGAAACTCCTTTCCGCTCTTGGCAATGAAGCCTGTCGCTCAGTTTTCCCTGACCTTCAGGCTTAAAGGAATAACTTTTTCCTGCCCGCTGGAGCTATCCTCGCTCATGCGAAGCTACGATCGTCCCTGCCCTAGTCGGAGGAAGACCTCCAACTTGGAGCATGGCTCGGACTTTTAGTCCTTTAAGAGATCTTCTCAAGACCCTTTTACGACAGGCCTCGGATTGTATTCCGCCCTGGGTCTTCTGCTCACTCTGGCCACGGCCAGTGTGTAAGCAATCTTCTTGGTCTCTTACTACTCCCCCCCTTTCTAAGGAAGAGGGGAAGGCAACATTCAGGCTCGCTCCTGAGTTGTTGGCTAGACTCAGAATCTGAGGGTCCCGACCCTTCGGTCCGATTCATTCAAGATTTTGAGTCTCCATTCTGTGTCTGATGTCCCAAGACCTTCTCTTTCTTGCCAGTACAGGAATCGAGAGGTTAGCGCTGGGAACAGCTGCAGTTTGGCCTCAGTTGCAGCCGATTTGGGAACACAAGGAGGACATGGGGGGAGAGTCACCAGTATACCTCTTCAGCCCGGACTCAAGGACATTCATCTCGACCTGTCTTCAGACCCTCCCCCGTCACGTCGCCCTACAGCACGATGTTGGATACATCGCAACGTCCCTCGCCTTCGAGTAATACTACTCTGTGACGCAGGTGCTACAAGCTGGAGTCTGGAAGCGTCTGATGACCTTCGCAGCCCGCTTCCTGCAGGGCGTGACCCACAGGAGTCTCGATACGTTTTCTATCGCTCTGTGGTGGCTACACAACAGCTGGTCTAACCTCAGGCTCCTTTTTGGACAGGTAGCAGAAGGTTGAGGGCATTGTTATCAGGTTTTAGTCTGCATGAACGAAAGAAGTATGTCTGGCCCTTACTTCTTTCTTCATCATCCCCTCTACAGGGAAGCAGCATCCTGGTCTCTGCATAGCTGACCTCGAACCTCTGCAGGTAAACCATGCTTCCTTGTGTTCCGAGTATTGAGTCAATACTGTCGCGTCCCCCATACCCTGACGAGGTGGTATTGGGAACGTCTTAACCCAGAGTTCCTTCTGGAACTCCAGGTCAACTGCCTAAGACGGGTCACACTTCTTCCTTCACACACAAGCTTACGTAGGCCACATGGTTCCTTGCGGTGCAAGGAACTTGTGAGGTGCAGGGACTCCTTTTCTCGAGTGCGACTCACTCGGATTCTGAGTCCCCGGGTAAAGCCAAAGCCAGTATGGCTGGGGACTTTCCACCCTTCCTAAGGGATAAGTCACCCTTTGTAAATAGCGTGGTTTGTATTTCGGTTACGGAACAAATGACAAATTCGAAGATAATTTGTATTTTTCCTAACCATACAAACCTTAGCTATTTACACATATTTGCCCGCCAGCCCTGTCCCCCAAGACAAGTCCTACCTCTAAGTGAAAGTGAGTATTCACCTGTGTGTGAGGGGGAGGAGGGGTAGCTAGCTACCACTCCCCTACCCCCCCCGCTAACTAGCGCGGGGGTAATACACCCTCGTTAAATTCTAATGGCTCGCCATTTCAGCTACGCTAAAAGTAATAACCCTTTGTAAATAGCTAAGGTTTGTATGGTTAGGAAAAATACAAATTATCTTCGAATTTGTCATGTTTCAGGTAGAAATCAGTTAAAGTTTCGATTTCAGTGAAATAAGTGCAAAACAGAAAATCAAAGTGATAAAGTGATATGCGCAAAGTGTTACAGTGTTGCGTCCGAGGGTTCGTGTGTTCGTGCCTGTCGTTCACCTAGTCCGGGACCTCTTGCAAGCTCCCAAGCCCGGGGGAGAAGTAATGTCGAACGACTTATGGGTTCTTCAGGCCTTGATCAGCGAACAGACGTTTTTCCCTCCGTGGTTTCGGGCGTATCTACCCAAGATCGCCCCACCCACACAAAGACGAGAGAGCCCATTTACTTCTCGTCTGCGGAAGAGGTTTCTCGTAAGAAACCTTGGACCAAGGTCTCGCAGCTTATTAAGTGCAAGTAGGTCCCTTCCGCGCAAGTCCAACGGCCCAGGTGTAGCCACTGGGTCAGTTCGGACTCGCTGCAGTCATCCGACGACTGCACACCTCCCAAGAGAGGCAAGGTGGTACCGCAACAGGCAGTAACTCCGTCTGTTGCCGCACCCGCTGTTTTAGACCCTCAGTCACAACGGACAGTAGCTCCGTCTGTTGCCGCTTTTGTAGACCCTAAGTGGTCTTTACTGCAGTCTATGCAGACTCAGTTAGCTGCGGTTATGCAGGAGTTTCGTGCGGAGAAGGTTAACGCTGCACCCGTTAGCCTACAACCTGCCACGGTTGTGCGCCCAGCTCACGCTGAGGCTGCCTGCTCCCACACTCCGACTGCGGAGAAGGTTGACGATGCACCCGTTTGCCTACAACCTGCCACGGTTGTGCGCCCAGCAGACGCTGCGGCTGCCTGCTCCCACACTCTGGCTGTGAGAGCTCCTCCACCCATGCGCAGTCGACCCTGCCAGACGCATGCTGACTCCCACAGACGCACGGAGCACTCCGTTGTCGTGCGTGTGCTACCACAACACAGGAGGGTGGAGTTAAGCTGCCGTGTTTTGACACGGTGCGTCAGCCTCCGCAACCCACTGTGGTTACCGCCACTCGCCCGCAGCAGACTAGTCAGTCAGGAGTTGAGGCTTCCCCACACAGCTTTGGTTGTTGCCAGCTCACAGACTGTCAAGCAGTTACATAACGTTGCCTTCTGGTCTGCTACTTATGCACCAGTGCTGTATGTCCTCACGCACCTGTTGTGGTTGACAGTTCAGTTTTTGACAGTTCACAGACTGTCAAGCAGTTACATAACGTTGCCTTCTGGTCTGCTTCTAATGCACCAGTGAGACCCTCACTGAGATAACCTAGCTTTTCTCGGTCTAGGTTCCTGTAGATGAGAAAGTGCTGTTCTCCCTCCTACTGATATTCCTTTGAGGACTCTGTCATTTGGAGAGGAGCCTTAAGCTGCTTAGCCTTCTATGGACTTTAAATAAACTGGCTTATAGAGCGAGAGTCTGATAGGACACGAGAGAAGTTCTCGGCTTGGGAATTCATGCCTCTGCCCAGATAGACTTCTCAATTCTGGTAGACTCGCCCTGGCGCCTAGCCAGGAGATGCTCCAAGTTGTTTACAGGTCAACTTCTCAACTTTTGTGAGCCTTTGAAGTTTTACTGTACTATTATGTCACACATAACAAGGCTTTCAGGGATAGTAAATGGTTCCGCCTCAGTCGCTAACCCCGTCTGTTGCCACACCTGCTCCCGTAGACCCTAAAGGGCTTTGCTGCAAGACATGCAGTCCAAGCTTGCGTCCTTGATAGAGGACTTAAATGCGGAGAAGAACCTTCTGGCCAACAACCTTCCAACCGGTTGGTTGTGCGCACTGTTGACGCTGAGGTAACCTACTCGCGTCTGCCAGTACTCGCGTCTGCCAGTTAAGATGGTTCCTCCACCGATGCGACCCAGTGTGGGTTGCCAGTCGCACGTTGATGTTAAGCGACGCTCGGAGGTGGTTGTTGACATTCAGGACGTTCAACAACCAGCAGAGGTGACTTGTTGTGACGCAGTGCGTCAACCTCAGCAACCCGGTAGGGTGTTGACTGCACAACCCAGACAGTCTAGACAGTTTCGGGTTGACGCTGTACTTCCTCGCGCACCCATGGTTGTTGACAGTTCACAGACTGTGCAGCAGTTCCATGATTTTGCGTCCGGCTCCGTCACGCATCCACCAGTGCGACCGGATTCAGCGAGTCAGACGTTGCCCACTCCGTTGCCGTTTCCTCATCAGTTTCGGATGAGGAACCCTCTGATGAGGACGTTGCTGAACAAGACGATCAGCCCCCAGCCCTGCTATCCATCCAGAAGATGCTGAAGAAGGAACGCTGCCTGTCAGACTGTGGATGAGTCTGGTAGGGACACTGTCATCCGTGGATCAATTTGTGTCACTAGGAAGACTACACCTCCGTCCTCTTCTATACCATCTAGCTTTTCACTGGAAAAAGGACAAGACGCTAGAAGCGGTCTCGATCCCGGTTTCCGGAAAGATAAAGTCTGGTCTGACTTGGTGAAAGGACTTTATCAACCTTAGAAAGGGTCTTCCCCTGACTGTTCAGACTCCCAACCACGTTCTCTTCTCGGACGCATCGGACGTAGGCTGGGGTGCGACATTAGGCGGTAGGGAATGCTCGGGATTATGGAACTCGAGTCAAAGGACAATGCATTTCAACTGCAAGAAGCTACTGGCAGTACGTCTGACCTGGGAAAGCTTCAGGTCTCTCCTTCAAGGCAAAGTAGTGGAGGTGAACTCGGACAACACCCGGCTTTGACGTACATCTCCAAGCAAGGAGGGACCTACTCTCTGACATGGTACGAGATCGCAAGGGACCTCCTCAACTGGTCAACAGGTCTAGACTTTTCCCTAGTAACGAGGTTCATCCAAGGCAACTTGAATGTCATAGCAGATTGTCTCAGTAGGAAGGGACAAATAATTCCAACAGATTGGACCCTCCACAAGGATGTATACAAGAGACTTTGGGCCACCTGGGGCCAGCCAACCATAGATCTCTTCGCAACCTCGATGACCAAGAGGCTCCCAATAGTTTGCTCACCTATCCCGGACCCAGCAGTAGTTCATATAGATGCCTTTCTACTAGATTGGTCACATCTAGATCTTTATGCATTCCCTCCGTTCAAGATTGTCAACAAGGTACTGCAGAAGTTCGCCTCTCACGAAGGGACAAGGTTGACGCTAGTTGCTTCCCTCTGGCCCGCGAGAGAATAACTCACCGAGGTACTTCGATGGCTAGTAGACGTTCCCAGAACACTTCCCCTAAGGGTGGACCTTCTACGTCAGCCACGCGTAAAGAAGGTACACCAAGACTTCCACACTCTTCGTCTGACTGCCTTCAGACTATCGAAAGACTCTCGAGAGCTAGAGGCTTTTCGAAGGAGGCAACCAGAGCGTTTGCTAGAGCAAGGAGAACATCCACCCTTAGAATCTACCAATCGAAGTGGGAATTCTTCCGAAACTGGTGCAAGTCAGTATCCGTATCCTCGACCAGTACCTCTGTAACTCAAATAGCTGACTTTCTCTTATATCTGAGGAAAGAACGATCTCTTTCAGCTCCCACTATCAAGGGTTACAGAAGCATGTTGGCATCAGTCTTCCGTCACAGAGGCTTAGATCTTTCCAACAATAAAGATCTACAAGACCTCCTTAAGTCTTTTGAGACCACGAAGGAGCGTCGTTTGGTTACACCTGGTTGGAATTTAGACGTGGTACTAAGATTCCTTATGTCAGACAGGTTCGAACCGCTTCAATCAGCCTCCCTGAAAGATCTCACCTTTAAGACTCTTTTCCTGATATGCTTAACCACAGCTAAAAGAGTCAGTGAGATTCAGGCCTTCAGCAAGAACATCGGATTCTCATCCGAAACGGCTACATGTTCTACGACTTGGTTTTCTAGCCAAACACGAGCTGCCTTCTCGGCCTTGACCAATATCGTTCGATATTCCAAACTTATCGTATGATTGGAAATGAACTAGAAAGAGTATTATGCCCTGAAAGAGCTCTTAAGTTCTATTTAAAAACCTTTACGAGGCCTGTCTGAAGCTTTATGGTGTTCAGTTAAGAATCCATCTTTGCCTACGTCAGAGAATTCTTTATCCTATTTTATCAGACTGTTAATACGAGAAGCTCATTCCCATCTGAATGAGGAAGACCAAGCTTTGCTGAAGGTAAGGACACACGAAGTTAGAACTGTCGCAACTTCCGTGGCCTTTAAACAAAATAGATCTCTGCAAAGTATATTCGACGCAACCTATTGGAAAAGCAAATCAGTGTTCGCGTCTTTTATCTTAAGAATGTCCAGTCTCTTTACGAGAACTGCTACACTCTGGGACCATTCGTAGCAACGAGTGCAGTAGTGGTGAGGGCTCCACCCCTACAATTCCCTAATTCCATAACCTTTTTAATCTTTCTCTTGAAATGTTTTATTATTGTTTTTGGGTTGTCCGGAAGGCTAAGAAGCCTTTCGCATCCTACTTGATTTGGCGGGTGGTCAAAGTCATTTCTTGAGAAGCGCCTAGATTAGAGGTTTTGATGAGGACCTTTAGTATGGGTTGCAACCCTTCATACTTCAGCTCCTAGGAGTCGCTCAGCATCCTATGAGGATCGCGAGGCTCAGTAAGGAAGACGTACTTAAAAAGGCAGAGTAATTGTTCAAGTCGACTTCCTTACCAGGTACTTATTTATTTTATGTTTGTTATTTTGAATAACTGCTAAAATGAAATACGGAATACTTGGCTCATAATAATGTCAACATGTAATGCTGGTCTCTACCCACCCCCCTGGGTGTGAATCAGCTATATGATCATCGGGTAAGTTTAATATTGAAAAATGTTATTTTCATTAGTAAAATAAATTTTTGAATATACTTACCCGATGATCATAAATTAAAGGACCCACCCATCCTCCCCAATAGAGACCTAGTGGACAGAGGAGAAAATTGGTTCTGTGTTGACATCGAGTACTTGAGTACCTACTTGACAGATGGCGCTGTTGATATACACCCCCACCTGTATAGCGATCGCTGGCGTATTCCGCCCGTAGGTTTTTCTGTCGGGCAGCAGAGCTGACAGCTATATGATCATCGGGTAAGTATATTCAAAAATTTATTTTACTAATGAAAATAACATTTTATTATAAATCGTTTATTACATATACATAATTATTCTATTCTAGTTACATACATCTTTTTTACTTTAAATACATAATCTACCATCATTTCAGATACAGCATTATTAAAGCTAGTTTGAGAATTTGAAACAAAAGAATTACTCTTTTAAAAGTGTGTAGGATGCTGTCACATTTCCAAGTTCTAATCTGTGAATTTTGACAATTGTATTCCTACTAGAAGCAGACCTCAAAATTTAAGCATTTCATAATACCCAGTTGACACAGATGAGGCAAATACCCACTTCCTAATTGTATTAGGTTGAATCTCAGACCACAATGGATGAGCACCCTAGTGGCTTAGAGAAGACTCTACCTCTTCTCTTGTAATATCAAAGCTTGTATATCATTACTTGATTGCTCAAAGAGTTGGTTCTTTTAGTATTCAGGTGTCTCTTGACTTTATCCTACAAAGTCTTTAGGATACATTTTGATCATGGATGTAACATTAAATATGTAAAGTGATTGAATGTGTAGTGATACCATATATTTCAGTGTTAATTCTTCATACAGTAGTTACAGTATGTGGTTACTTATGTTTACATTTGATTTTAGGGGTCTTATTCATTTCAAATACTGTTCTGTAATAATATTTGTGTTAAGACAATGGCTCAGGAAATAATTACTTTACACAGTCTAGAGATTAGTTTTTACTTGTTCCAACACAAGTACAAACCTTCGTGTTTTCCATAGGGGAGATAACAGTGTAGCTGTAGTACACAGGAGATAAAATTTTATAATGTGTAAACAAGTGGCTGGTAGTTACCGGCTGTAAGCGGGGAAGCACCTCATCCCTGCTTGCTAACTGAATACATGTGATATACAAGTGACATTCCCTACACTCCTTACAAGGGGAAATGTGCTGTAACCAGGCAAACCCATTAGTATACATATGCCACATAGATGGAAACAGGCAAACCCATTGATATGCATATGCCTCATTGTTACAACACAGATTGTGGACCCGCTAGTATGGTCACAACTTTAATGCACAAGGTGTAAGGAACATTAACTCTCACCACTTGTTAGGGTCCAAGTTTGGGCATCCCAGGATATCTTTCTAGCTAGTTGGAACAGGAACTTACTTCCACCCAAGGATTAGTCTCATACGTAAAGGACGAAGGTTTGTATTTGCTCAAGAGCAAGTGACAAATTTGGTGATAATTTGTATTTGTTCCGGCACCAAATACAAACATTTCATCCCTACTCTAGAAATATATTTTGGTGACAGCTGAAACTAGCCGTAAAACTTAACGAGGTACTACTACCCTCTGCTAGTTAGCAGTGGTAGATCAACCACACAGCTCATACATGCAGTAGCTAACACAAGCCACTTTTTATTTTGGTTCAGAAGAGAACGGACGTTGTCAGTTCTCCACTTTACTCGGTTTAACAACCAAAATAAAGAAGCATCTGGTCTAAAGTTTTTAACTTTTCCTCTCTCTTGTATAAAAGTGTCTGTATTCTTTAAGAATGGGAATTTGTCCTTCTTTGGAGACAGACCCACATGACTTTTTCCTGCGTGCATAGGGCATGCATGTATGCAAGAGTCTCTATGTAACATATTTAGGGAGTGGCCTCCCTCCCAGTGGCTGTGATTTGGTAAACAGGAAGAAGTAGGCTAAGAGGGATTATTATTATTTATCAATATTAGAAGTTAAGCTACAACCCTAGCTGGAAAAGCAGGATACTATAAGTCTAAGGGATCTAACAGGGAAAAATAGCCCAGTGAGGAAAGGAAATAAGTAAACTACAAGAGAAGTAATAAATAATCAAAATACAGTAAAATATTTGAAGACCAGTAACAACATTAAATTAGATCTTTCTTATGTAAACTATGAAAACTTAGAAAAAAATTAAGAAGAAAGAAATAAGATAGAATAGTGCACCCGAGTATACCCTCAAGCAAGAGAACTCTAAACTAAGAAATTGGAAGACCATAGTACAGAGACTATGGCACTACCCAAGACTAGAGAACAATGGTTTGAATTTGGAGTGTCCTTCTCCTAGAAGAGTTCCTTACTGTAGCTAAAGAGACTCTTCTTCCCCTTCGGGTTCATCCTTGCAATCAAAGAAACCTCACCATCTTACTCCTGCAGCTTGATACCGTCACATCGACTCTGCCCAATCGTACTCCTTTGGGGATCAATCGGGTAAGAGTGGAGGCGCCTTGATGCTAGAATAACCTTGCTGTTCAAAAGTCCCAGTTACTTCTTCTAGAGAACTAAATCAGACTTCCTCTGCAGGGGAATCTCTCTCTGCTGATGGAGTACGTCAGCTGGGGACTTCTTTAGGGCGGTCAGGTTCTCCTATATCGAACACCTGGAGGTTCTCCAGCCAGGGACATGAGGTAGAGTCAGGCTTCCTCACCCAGGATCTCAATCAATCCATCCCCTAGACCTATTGGTGATAGCACACAGAAATAGTGTTTTGTTTCCGTAGCCGGAGTAACCTCAATGCCTTCCCCTCCTCGTCGTTCAGCTTTGGCTGACGAACATCAGTGTATGAAAAATACTCTTCGAAGTATCTCTGGAAAGGATTCCTTTGCAGGAATTCCTCAAAGTGTAGGCCTAGCTTCCCATTCATGGAATAGATGCCCTTCACCTGCCGTTGTGGGCCCTTCTTTCCGTTCATGGTATGAACAGCCCACATTGGCAACAGGTGCCGATTGTCCTTCCCACTCGAGGGAAAGGAGACATTCACCTGAATGGTCACCCCCTAGAAATTGCCTAAAGCATGTCCGAGATTAGTCTGTGCCACATTCAAGCTCTTCAGACCAGCCAGTTGGTCTTGCACTTCCACCCTCTTAAACGTGTCTCTTTAGTAACGAGCGGAAAGGTTTGTATTTGGTGCCAGAACAAGTGACAAATTTGTGAATTATTTGTATTTTTCTTAACCATACAAACCTGAAGCTCTTTACACATACTGGCCCATTGTCACCTACCCCCAGGAATTCTTCCCTGCAATTGCAAAGTGGCTTGTGTTGACTACTGTATGTTTGAGCAGGGTGGGTGGTCTGCCCCTCGCTAACTAGCGGAGGGTAGTAGCACCTCGCTAAAAGTTTTATGGCTAGTTTCAGCTGTCGCCAAAATATACCTCCATAGTAAAGAGCTTCAGATTTGTATGGTTAGGAAAAATAAAAATTATTTCCAAATTTGTCATTTTTCAATATTTAACTTAGCCGGTGATTATATAGCTAATTTATAATCACCGGGTAAGTATATTCAAAAATTTATTTTATAATCAAAATAACATTTTTCAATATTTAACTTAGCCGGTGATTATAAATTAGCTATATAATCACCGGGTAAGTATATTCAAAAATTTATTTTATAATCAAAATAACATTTTTCCTAACTATACAAACCTGAGTCCTTTACTCATACTTATCTTCCATCACCAACCCCCTAGAGAGTCCCACCTGCAATCAAAGTAACTACTGTACAGTACTCAGTGAGCAAGCATGGAGGGGTGATACAGTGCTTCGCCTCTCCCGAGTTACCAGCCACTTGTTTATATCTCGTTATAAAATTTTACTTTCCATGTATTCTGCTGTTATTTTTATGTAGACAACTCAGGTTTGTAAAGTTAGAAAAAATACAAATTATTGACAAATTTGTCATTTTTATCATTTATTTTGTTTTCTCTTAAGTTTTTTAAGGTGGGATATTGGAATTTGCAGTACATTAATTTTTAAAGCGGTGCCCTAGTAATTAGGGTAATCTCTTGTAAATTATATTCCCAAAGGGCTCATGTGGATCATACAAGCATATTATTATCATGCAAATATGCCGTCATTCGAAATCCAAGCCTTCCAACTGAATAGTGATTTGACAAATACATTATATACCAATTACGGGAACCAAAAATAAAACTGTTTATACAACATGTGACCAATTTTCCATACAAATCCTTTGATCACATGGTTTCTCTTCTCCCAGGACCATGGGTCTCTTTGCTTCACATTAGCCTTCATAGCCTTCAAGAACAATGCCATTATCCTGGTGATCCAGAGGTTGCATATCATATACAGTATTGTATTGTATATCCCTATAAGCTACAGTATTATGGCAGATATGTAATTAATGACTTTTTAATGAAGCAAATGGGTTTTTAGTTTGAAACAGTTTTTTTCCCTGTAAACAAATTTTAAATATTAAACTTAGCCGGTGAATATATAAATAGCTGATGTCTCCGACGGCCCGACAGATTCCAAAAAAACTCGCAGCGATCGCCATGAAGGTTGCGGGTGTGCCCACCAGCGCCGACTATCGGCCAGATACCGCATATACTTCTCAACCAAATCAGTTCTTCTCTGTCGGTGTCACCGACAACATTGGTTCCGCTCGCTCTAGACCTCGAGTTTTCTACCGAATTGGTGAAGTACTTTGTTTTGGTTTTATTGGCTTTCGCTGTGTTGGTTTGTTCCTTCAATAAAACTCTTGAAACCCTTTTTTGTTTTTTGTTGATGAACTTGGCTTTCCTTTGGATTTTCTCTGGATTTTCATAATGGCTGACCCTTCTCCTGTATATCGCAAATGTGCGAAAGATTGTAACAAACGTCTTCCGAAAACTTCTATCGACCCTCATACTGTTTGTGCTGATTGCCGGGGTAAATCCTGCCAATTAGGAGATCGGTGTGAGGAGTGTGTGGTTTTATCGGAGTTCGAGTGGTTGGAGTATGAAAAATATACTCGCAAACTCGAAAGAGATAGGGTGAGGAGAAGCTCGTCTTGATCTTTAGAATTTTCCTCTTCCCATGCCCCTGAACCTAATCCTTCCCCTGTAGTGGTAGTTTCTGAACCCCCTATTGGCACTCATGAACCTTCAATGCGTGATATGTTTTTAGCTATTCAAGCGTTGGGTGAGAAGGTCGAAACCTTAGCATCGGATAGGAACCAGCTTATGCCCGATGTTAAGCTGTTAAAGAGTCAAAGTGGTAAAGTGGAAAGTGCGCATAATGTGTTTAGTGTTGCGACCGAGGGTTCGTCTGTTCGTGCTTGTCGCTCCCCTAGTCCGAGACCTCTTTCAGGCTCCCCTGCACCAGGGAAAAGGAATGTCGTAGGACTTAAGGGAGCGAGAGGTGTAAACCGACGTACAGACGTTCCCTCTAAGGTATCAGACGTTTCTCATCAAGAACGTCCTTACCATAAGACGGGGGAGACTAAGTTCTCCTCGTCTTCCGACGATTTGCCGCATAAGAAACCTTGGCGTAAGGTTTCTAGACCCTTAAAGCGCAAGTCAGTCCCTTCAGGACAGGTCCAGCGTCCTGGCTGTAGCCATTGGGGCAGCTCTGACCGTTTTCAGTCATCGGATGGCTGTTCGCCTGTTAAGCGTATGCGTGACACGGAGTCCGAGGGTCTCGTTTGGTGCGATGATTTGCATGCACAGACGTTGCCGACGTCACGGCCCGTTCTGACTCCCGTTGACCCGAAGTGGAGTGTCCTTCAGGACATGCAGTTGAAACTTTCATCTTTAATGGAGGTTTATGAGCATGAACAGGTTCGTAAAGATCCTTTGCTTGCAGTTCGCCAGTCCGACAAGCGTGACTCTGGTCTTCAACCGCCTAAGCGAGTTTTGTCTCGTCATTATGATGTTAGCGCTAATGTTATCGGTGTTGTTAAATGCGACTCTGATCGTGTTCTTCGTCATTCACGTCAGTTACGTGACGTGGAACCTCTTTTGCCGCAGACTCAAGGTGACGTTCAGCAACTCTCGCCGCAGTCTCGAAGTGACGTTCGTTAGCCGACTCCGTTGCCCCGACGTGACGTTGAACGTCAGTCACCGCGGTCGGGTGTTGTTTTTCAAACTCAAACCCTGCAGTCAGTGCAGTCCCGACGTGATGTCGAACGTCAGTCGACACAGTCTGTTGTTGTTGGTCAGTCTCAAGACTTTCAGTCTTTGCAGCCTCGGCGTGACGTCGTTACCTCGGCTGTTGCTGCGACTCCGTCGCATGTTGATATAGCCTGTCAAGTGTTGCCTCCTCGGCATGTCTCTCCGTATCGCGAGACTTTGCCGTTGTCGGATGAAGTTCCTTCGGATGAGGAAGTCGTTGATCCCCTTCCTGCTGATGTTCCTTTTGGGACTCTTTCGGATGGAGAGGAGCCTAGGGTTGCTCAGCCCTCCCTTGATTTTAAGAAGATCATGCTTGTCTTTAAGGACCTGTTTCCTGATCATTTTGTTTCTGCTGCTCCTCGTTCGCCTCCATCTGAGTTCACGCTGGGCCTAGCTTCTTCGACTCCGTCGTTCACGAAGTTAGTGCTCTCTCGCTCTTCTAAGAGAGCTTTGCGTTTGTTGGGCGACTGGTTAATGTCCAGGAGGAATTTGGGGAAGTCCGCTTTTGCTTTTCCCCCTTTCAAATTGGCTTCTCGTGCTAGCGTCTGGTATGACACGGGAGAAGTTCTCGGCTTGAGGGTGCCTGCCTCTACCCAGGGAGACTTCTCAAGCCTCGTAGACTCTCCTCGTCGTCTGGCCATGAGACGCTCGAAAGTTTGCTGGTCCTCTTCAGATCTAGATCATCTCCTCAAAGGAATTTATCGTGCCTTTGAGGTTTTCAATTTTTTGGATTGGTCTCTGGGAGCCTTGAGTAGGAAGGACCTTCAATCCCCAGGTTTTTACAACCGTCTCTTCCTGGTTCCGAAGAACACAGGAGGTTGGAGGCCAGTGCTGGATGTCAGTGCTCTCAACGTATTTGTTGTAAAAACAAAGTTTACGATGGAGACCACCAAATCCGTTTTGGCAGCAGTCAGAGAGGGCGACTGGATGGTCTCTCTCGACTTGCAGGATGCGTACTTCCACATTCCGATACATCCAGACTCTCAACCTTATCTGAGGTTTGTGTACAGGAATGTGGTGTATCAATTCCGAGCACTGTGCTTCGGCCTCAGCCCTGCTCCTCTTGGACGACTGGTTACTCAGAGCGTCGTCCCGTCATCGCTGTCTGCAGGACCTACAGTGGACTTTGGATCTTGCGAAGGAGTTGGGCCTCTTGGTGAACATGGAGAAGTCACAGCTGACTCCCTCCCAAACGATTCTCTATTTGGGGATGGAGATACAGAGTCTAGTTTTTCGGGCTTTTCCGTCTGCCAACAGGATTGAGCAGGCTTTGCTCAAAGTCCGTCTCGTGCTATAGAAAAACCGTTGCTCTGTGAGAAGCTGGATGAGCCTCCTAGGGACGCTTTCATCTCTGGAACAGTTTATCTCTCTAGGGAGACTTCACCTACGCCCTCTCCAGTTCCACCTAGACTTCCATTGGAACAAGGAGAAAACTTTGGAGGCGGTCTCGATTCCGATCTCCGATCCGGTCAAGACTTGCCTGGCTTGGTGGGACAGCAATATAAGACTTCGGGAAGGTCTGTCTCTGGCAGTCAAGAACCCAAACCATGTGTTATTTTCAGACGCATCGGATTTGGGTTGGGGGGCGACTCTGGACAGTCTGGAATGCTCGGGTCTTTGGGCCGCAGACCAGAGGAGCCTTCACATCAACTGCAAGGAGCTGTTAGCAGTCCAATTAGCACTGAGGAGTTTCGAGAGTCTGCTTCGAAACAAGGTGGTAGAAGTGAATGCAGACAATACCACGGCCTTGGCTTACATCTCGAAGCAAGGAGGCACTCACTCCCACGCTCTTTTCGTCATCGCAAGGGACCTCCTCATTTGGTCAAAAGATCGAAACATCTCGCTTTTGACGAGGTTCGTCCAAGGGAAGTTGAACGTCTTGGCGGACTGTCTCAGTCGAAGAGGTCAGGTGATTCCTACGGAGTGGACGCTCCACAAGGATGTGTGCAAGAGTCTTTGGATGACTTGGGGTCAACCCACCATCGATCTCTTTGCGACCTCGCTGACAAAAAGGCTCCCGACTTATTGCTCTCCAGTCCCAGATCCAGAGGCGGCCCACATAGATGCCTTTCTGTTGGACTGGTCTCACCTGGATGTTTATGCCTTTCCACCTTTCAAGATCCTCAACAAGGTGTTGCAGAAGTTCGCCTCTCACGAAGGGACCAGGTTGACGTTGGTTGCTCCCCTCTGGCCCGCGAGAGAGTGGTTCACAGAGGTACTTCTATGGCTGGTAGACGTTCCAAGGAGTCTGCCTTTGCGGATGGATCTCTTACGACAGCCTCACGTAAAGAGACTTCATCAAAGCCTCCCCGCGCTTCGTCTGACTGCCTTCAGACTATCGAAAGACTCTCAAGAGCTCGAGGATTTTCGAAGGAGGCAGCTAGAGCGATCGCGAGGGCTAGAAGATCCTCTACCATCAAGATCTACCAGTCGAAGTGGGAGGTATTTAGAGATTGGTGCAAGTCCTCCTCTATTTCCTCCTCCAGTACCTCTGTAGCGCAGATTGCGGATTTTCTGCTATATCTGAGAAACGGTCGCTCCCTCTCTGCATTCACCATTAAAGGCTACAGAAGCTAACATGCTTCTGTTTTCAGGCATAGAGGCTTGGATCTTTCGCATAACATAGATCTCCAAGACCTCCTTAAGTCTTTCGAGACCTCTAAGGAGCGTCGTATTTCAACTCCTGCTTGGAACTTAGACGTGGTCCTACAGTTCCTAATGTCAGACAGGTTTGAGCCTTTAAATTCAGCCTCCCTGAAGGATCTTACCCTCAAGACCCTTTTTTTGTGAGCTTGGCTTCGGCTAAAAGGGTCAGTGAGATCCATGCTTTTAGTAAGAACATCGGCTTCTCAACAAATAAAGCAATATGTTCTCTTCAACTTGGTTTTTTGGCCAAGAATGAACTTCCGTCTCGTCCTTGGCCTAAATCTTTTGAAATACCTAGTCTTTCTGAGATCCTAGGTAATGAAGTTGAAAGAGTGCTGTGCCCCAATAGAGCTCTTAAGTTTTACTGATCTAGAACTAAACCGATACGAGGTTGTTCAGAGGCTTTATGTTGCTCCGTTAAAAAGCCCTCTTTGCCCATGTCTAAGAATGCGTTATCTTACTTTATTAGACTTTTAATTCGGGAGGCACATTCTCATTTAAGTGAGAAGGATCGTAGTTTGCCTAAGGTCAAGGCTCACGAAGTTAGAGCGATAGCGACTTCGGTGGCATTTAAGCAAAATAGATCCCTTCAAAGTATTATGGACGCGACCTTTTGGAGGAGCAAGTCGGTGTTCGCTTCATTTTACTTGAAAGACGTCCAGACTCTTTATGAGGACTGCTACACACTGGGTCCATTCGTAGCAGCGAGTGCAGTAGTGGGTGAGGGTTCTACCACTACATTCCCTTAATCCCAATATCCTTTTAATCTACTCTTGAAATTTTTAATCTTGTTTTGGGTTGTACGGAAGACTAAGAAGTCTTTCGCAATCTGTTTGATTTGGCGGGTGGTCAAAATGTTGTTTCTTGAGAGCGCCCAGATTAAGGGTATTGATGAGGTCCTGTTATAGGGGTGTTCGCCCTGGATATAGCAGCTCCTGGGAGTCTTTCAGCATCCTGAGAGGACGGCTGGGCTTCGTGAGGATAGCGGACTAATGAGGCAGAGTAATCATCAGAGTCAGCTTCCTTACCAGGTACCTATACTTAAGTTTGTTTTTTTGAAATATTTGTCAAAAACTCTTGAGCATATACGCCTTTATTGTTTTAATACTGGTCTCTAACCACCACCATGGGTGTGAATCAGCTATTTATATATTCACCGGCTAAGTTTAATATTTAAAAATGATATTTTCATTATAAAATAAATTTTTGAATATACTTACCCGGTGAATATATAATATTAAAGGCCCTCCCTTCCTCCCCGATAGAGACCCTACGGACTGAGAAGAACTGGTTTGGTTGAGAAGTATATGCGGTATCTGGCCGATAGTCGGCGCTGGTGGGCACACCCGCAACCTTCATGGCGATCGCTCGCGAGTTTTTTGGAATCTGTCGGGCCGTCGGAGACGTCAGCTATTTGTATATTCACCGGGTAAGTATATTCAAAAATTTATTTTATAATGAAAATATAATTTTTCAATATTAAACTTAGCCGGTGCTTATATAAGCTGCAACTCTGTTGCTCGACAGAAAACTCTACGTTCAAAATACGCCAGCGATCGCTATGCAGGTAGGGGGTGTACATCAACAGCGCCATCTGTCGAGCAGGTACTCAGTTCTCAATGTAAACACAGAACCAATTTTCTCTATGTCGGGCTACCGGCAAGACCTACTAATTCGCTGTTACTAACTGGATTTGTTTTCACAACTATTTGGTGAAGTACACTATTCTAGTTTTGAGCTTTCGCTATGCAGGTGTTTTATCTTCATCTCAAAACTTGAACTCGTTTTGGATAGATTTAATTATGGTGACAAAGAGAGTATGGACTCTCTTTCACTTTTAAATGGCCGACCCTTCCCTTAGACGGAAGTGTGTTTAGGTTTTTAGTAATTTTGCTTAACACGTTATAGATCTATATTTTATATCTCTCCGCCTTTATTAGGCCTCTTCGATTAACTTTCCATTTATTATAAACATATAAAAATAAATTTTTATGTTTTGTTTATATGCGACCTTTCCTGATAGTAGGCGGTCCTAACTTGGAACCGAAGTTAATCAACGTTGAGCCCGTTATATCGTATTTAGCCTTTAAAGAATTTAAAACTTTTTAAATTTAATGTTTTATGAAAGAATTTCTTTGATAGTCTTCGTACTGTTTTCAAAGATGAACTACGTTTAGTTTTTTAGACTACGCAGTTGTTGACGTTCAGGACGTTCAACATGCGCTCTATCGTTACGATAGAGAGAGAGTGTATCACGGTTTCACTTTGCAGTAAGAGTAAATCGATTCTGACGTTTTGTTCTTTCTTTCTTAGCTTAAATGTTTTAAATTCTAAATTAAAGGAACTTTTTATTTGGAAAACCTTTCAGTTTTTTCCTTTAGTCAAATAACATGTTTTTTTTTGACGATATATAATTGGGCTCTTCTCTTTAGGGCGAAATCAAGAGAGAAAGAGAGAGAGAGATAGAGACGGAGGGAGAGAGAGGAGAGAAAACGTTCCGTTCAAGCGGGTAACGTTGTTCTCGTGTTACTCTCGTCCCTAGTCGCTGTACGGGGAAGAAGGTAAAACGTTTCTAGGGTTTTATTCTTGTCCCCAGGCTATGTGCGGTGAGAGATTGTAAACGTAGTTTATTTGAACTAGTGTTTAGTCTCTTTCCCAGCCACTGAATTTTTTATCTTTATATATGTTTTCTGTTTTTTGCTAGTATTAATGAGCTGCATTATACGACTGTTTTCGCAATTACTACCTTTTAATGAAGGGTAGAATTGCGTGTTTCAGGTAGAAATCAGTAAAAGTTTCGATTTCAGTGAAATAAGTGCAAAACAGAAAATCGATAAAGTGATATGCGCAAAGTGTTACAGTGTTGCGTCCGAGGGTTCGTCTGTTCGTGCCTGTCGTTCACCTAGTCCGGGACCTCTTGCAAGCTCCCAAGCCCAGGGGAGAAGTAATGTCGAACGACTTATGGGTTCGAGAGGCCTTGATCAACGAACAGACGTTTTTTCCCTCCGTGGTTTCGGGCGTATCTACCCAAGATCGCCCCACCCACACAAAGACGAGAGAGCCCATTTATTTCTCGTCTGCGGAAGAGGTTTCTCGTAAGAAACCATGGACCAAGGTCTCGCGGCTTATTAAGCGCAAGTCGGTCCCTTCCGCGCAAGTCCAACGGCCCAGTTGTAGCCACTGGGTCAGTTCGGACTCGCTGCAGTCTTCCGACGACTGCTCACCTCCTAAGAGAGGCAAAGCGGTACCGCATCAGGCAGTCACACCGTCTGTTGCCGCACCTGCTCCTGTAGACCCTAAGTGGTCTTTGCTGCAGACCATGCAGTCTCAGTTAACGTCATTGATGCGGGACTTTCGTGCGGAGAAGGTTGACACTGCACCAACCTCTAGCCTACAACCAACCACGGTTGTGCGTCCTGTGGACGCTGAGGCGACCTTCTGCCGCACTCCAGCTGAGAGAGTCCCGCCACCCATGCGTTCCAGTGTACCCTGCCAGCTGCATGTTGACGTTCAGTAACGCACGGAACCTTCCGTTGACGTTCGAGAGGTACAACAACAGTCTAAGTTGTTTTGTTTTGACGCGGTGCGTCAACCTCCGCATTCTAGAGTTGTTTTGACTGCTCAGTCTAGACAGTCAAAGCAGTCTCGAGTGGACACTGTATGTCCTCACGCACCTGTTGTGGTTGACAGTTCAGTTGTTGACAGTTCACAGACTGTCAAGCAGTTACATGACGTTGCCTTCTGGTCTGCTACTAATGCACCAGTGAGAGACACACTGAGGTAACCTAGCTTTTATCGGACAAGGTTCCTGTAGATGAGGAAGTTGCTGTTCTCCCTCCTACTGATATTCCCTTGAGGACTCTGTCATTTGGAGAGGAGCCTTAAGCTGCTTAGCCTCCTATGGACTTTAATTAAATCATGATGATTTTTTAAGGATCTTCGTCCGGATCTTGTAACTGCTGCTCCTCGTTCGCCTAAACGTCAGAACTTACACTAGGCCTAGCTACTTCGAAGCCGTTGTTTTTAAGCTAGTGCTCTCTTGCTCTCCTAGAGAGCGTTACGTTGGCTAGGCGACTGGTTTTTGCACCAGGAGGAGTTTTAGGGATACAGCCTTTGATTTCCCTTCTTTTAAACTGGCTTATAGAGCGAGAGTCTGATAGGACACGAGAGAAGTTCTCGGCTTGGGAGTTCATGCCTCTGCCCAGATAGACTTCTCAATTCTGGTAGACTCGCCCTGGCGCCTAGCCAGGAGACGCTCCAAGTTGTTTACAGGTCAACTTCTCAACTTTTGTCGAGCCTTTGAAGTTTTGCTGTACTATTATGTCACACATAACAAGGCTTTCAGGGATGGTAAATGGTTCCGCCTCAGTCGCTAACCCCGTCTGTTGCCACACCTGCTCCCGTAGACCCTAAATGGGCTTTGCTGCAAGACATGCAGTCCAAGCTTGCGTCCTTGATAGAGGACTTAAATGCGGAGAAGAACCTTCTGGCCAACAACCTTCCAACCGGTCGGTTGTGCGCCCTGTTGACGCTGAGGTAACCTACTCGCGTCTGTCAGTTGAGGTGGTTCCTCCTTCTGGCCAACAACCTTCCAACCGGTTGGTTGTGCACCCTGTTGACGCTGAGGTAACCTACTCGCGTCTGCCAGTTGAGGTGGTTCCTCCTTCTGGCCAACAACCTTCCAACCGGTCGGTTGTGCGCCCTGTTGACGCTGAGGTAACCTACTCGCGTCTGCCAGTTGAGGTGGTTCCTCCACCGATGCGACCCAGTGTGGGTTGCCAGTCGCACGTTGACGTTAAGCGACGCTCGGAGGTGGTTGTTGACGTTCAGGACGTTCAACAACCAGCAGAGGTGACTTGTTGTGACGCAGTGCGTCAACCTCAGCAACCCGGTAGGGTGTTGACTGCACAACCCAGACAGTTTCGGGTTGACGCTGTACTTCTTCGCGCAACCATGGTTGTTGACAGTTCACAGACTGTGCAGCAGTTCCATGATATTGCGTCCGGCTCCGTCACGCATCCACCAGTGCGACCGGATTCAGCGAGTCAGACGTTGCCCACTCCGTTGCCGTTTCCTCATCAGTTTCGGATGAGGAACCCTCTGATGAGGACGTTGCTGAACAAGACGATCAGCCCCCAGCCCTGCTATCCATCCAGAAGATGCTGAAGAAGGAACGCTGCCCAGTCAGGCTGTGGATGAGTCTGGTAGGGACACTGTCATCCGTGGATCAATTTGTGTCACTAGGAAGACTACACCTCCGTCCTCTTCTATACCATCTAGCTTTTCACTGGAAAAAGGACAAGACGCTAGAAGCGGTCTCGATCCCGGTTTCCGGAAAGATAAAGTCTTGTCTGACTTGGTGAAAGGACTATGTCAACCTTAGAGAGGGTCTTCCCCTGACTGTTCAGACTCCCAACCACGTTCTCTTCTCGGACGCATCGGACGTAGGCTGGGGTGCGACATTAGACGGTCGGGAATGCTCGGGATTATGGAACTCGAGTCAAAGGACAATGCATTTCAACTGCAAGGAGCTACTGGCAGTACATCTGACCTGGAAAAGCTTCAGGTCTCTCCTTCAAGGCAAAGTGGTGGAGGTGAACTCGGACAACACCACGGCTTTGGCGTACATCTCCAAGCAAGGAGGGACCTACTCTCTGACGTTGTACGAGATCGCAAGGGACCTCCTCACCTGGTCAAAAGGTCTAAACATATCACTAGTAACGAGGTTCATCCAAGGCAACTTGAATGTCATGGCAGATAGTCTCAGTCGGAAGGGACAAATAATTCCAACAGAATGGACCCTCCACAAGGATGTATGCAAGAGACTTTGGGCCACCTGGGGCCAGCCAACCATAGATCTCTTCGCAACCTCGATGACCAGGAGGCTCCCAATATTTTTCTCACCAATCCCGGACCCAGCAGCAGTTCATATAGATGCCTTTCTCCTAGATTGGTCACATCTAGATCTATATGCATTCCCTCCGTTCAAGATTGTCAACAAGGTACTGCAGAAGTTCGCCTCTTACGAAGGGACAAGGTTGACGCTAGTTGCTCCCCTCTGGCCCGCGAGAGAATGGTTCACCGAGGTACTTCGATGGCTAGTAGACGTTCCCAGAACACTTCCCCTAAGGGTGGACCTTCTACGTCAGCCACGCGTAAAGAAGGTACACTAAGGCCTCCACGCTCTTCGTCTGACTGCCTTCAGACTATCGAAAGACTCTCGAGAGCTAGAGGCTTTTCGAAGGAGGCAGCCAGAGCGATTGCTAGAGCAAGGAGAACATCCACCCTTAGAGTCTACCAATCGAAGTGGGAAATCTTCCGAACTGGTGCAAGTCAGTATCCGTATCCTCGACCAGTACCTCTGTAACTCAAATAGCTGACTTCCTCTTATATCTGAGGAAAGAACGATCTCTTTCAGCTCCCACTATCAAGGGTTACAGAAGCATGTTGGCATCAGTCTTCCGTCACAGAGGCTTAGATCTTTCCAACAATAAAGATCTACAGGACCTCCTTAAGTCTTTTGAGACCACGAAGGAGCGTCGTTTGGTTACACCTGGTTGGAATTTAGACGTGGTACTAAGATTCCTTATGTCAGACAGGTTCGAACCGCTACAATCAGCCTCCCTGAAAGATCTCACCTTAAAGACTCTTTTCCTGGTATGCTTAGCCACAGCTAAAAGAGTCAGTGAGATTCATGCCTTCAGCAAGAACATCGGATTCTCATCCGAAACGGCTACATGTTCTACAACTTGGTTTTCTAGCCAAAAACGAGCTGCCTTCTCGGCCTTGGCCAATATCGTTCGATATTCCAAACTTATCGTATGGTTGGAAATGAACTAGAAAGAGTCTTATGTCCTGTAAGAGCTCTTAAGTTCTATTTAAAACGAACTAAACCTTTACGAGGCCCGTCTGAAGCTTTATGGTGTTCAGTTAAGAAACCATCTTTGCCTATGTCAAAGAATGCTTTATCCTATTTTATCAGACTGTTAATACGAGAAGCTCATTCCCATCTGAATGAGGAAGACCAAGCTTTGCTGAAGGTAAGGACACACGAAGTTAGAGCTGTCGCAACTTCCGTGGCCTTTAAACAAAATAGATCTCTGCAAAGTATAATCGACGCAACCTATTGGAAAAGCAAGTCAGTATTCGCGTCTTTTTATCTTAAGAATGTCCAGTCTCTTTACGAGAACTGCTACACTCTGGGACCATTCGTAGCAACGAGTGCAGTAGTGGGTGAGGGCTCAACCACTACAATTCCCTAATTCCATAACTTTTTTAATCTTTCTCTTGAAATGTTTTATTATTGTTTTTTGGGTTGTCCGGAAGGCTAAGAAGCCTTTCGCATCCTACTTGATTTGGCGGGTGGTCAAAGTCATTTCTTGAGAAGCGCCTAGATTAGATGTTTTGATGAGGTCCTGTTGTATGGGTTGCAACCCTTGATACTTCAGATCCTAGGGGTCGCTCAGCATCCTAAGAGGATCGCGAGGCTCCGTAAGGAAGACGTACTTAAAAAGGCAGAGTAATTGTTCAAGTCGACTTCCTTACCAGGTACTTATTTATTTTATGTTTGTTATTTTGAATAACTGCTAAAATGAAATACAAAATACTTAGCTCATAATAATGTAAACAAGTAATGCTGGTCTCTACCCACCCCCCTGGGTGTGAATCAGCTTATATAATCACCGGCTAAGTTTAATATTGAAAAATGTTATTTTTATTAATAAAATAAATTTTTGAGTATACTTACCCGGTGATTATATATTAAAGGACCCTCCCTTCCTCCCCAATAGAGACCCAGTGGACCGAGGAGAAAATTGGTTCCGTGTTTACATTGAGTACTGAGTACCTGCTCGACAGATGGCGCTGTTGATGTACACCCCCTACCTGCATAGCGATCGCTGGCGTATTTTGAACGTAGAGTTTTCTGTCGAGCAACAGAGTTGCAGCTTATATAATCACCGGGTAAGTTTATTCAAAAATTTATTTTATTAATAAAAATAACATTTTTAAATATTTAACTTAGCCGGTGAATATATAGCTGCAACTCTGTTGCTCGACAGACAACTCTACGGAAAAACTCGCCAGCGATCGCTACACAGGTTGCGGGTGTGCCCAACAGCGCCATCTGTCGACCAGATACCCAGCTCTAATGTAAACAAAGACTCAATTTTCTCTCTGTCGACGTGTCGACAAGACGTACTTTACTCGCTGTTGCTAAACTGGAGTTTTTCACATCTAATTGGTGAAGTACTATACAGTATTCTAGTTTTGAGCTTTCGCTGTGCAGGGTTTTTCTTCAAATAAATCCTTGAACTCTTTTTTGTATCGGATTCTTTGTTGATGACTTAGATCGTTTTTTGGAATTTTCCCTTGACCAATTCAAAATGGCTGACCCTTCACAAGTTCCCAAATTTAGGAAATGCAATGCTAGGGACTGTTCTAGGCGTCTTCCGAAGGCTTCTATCGACCCTCACACTGTTTGTTCCAATTGTCGGGGTAAAACCTGTCAATTGGAAGATCGGTGTGAGGAGTGCGTTGGCCTTTCGGAATTCGATTTTATCGAATTTCAAAAGTACACACGTAGGCTAGAGAGAGATAGAGTTAGGGGAAGTTCTTCTCGATCTATTGATGTATCCTCTCCTCATGCCCCACAACCTATTCCTTCCCCTGTAGTGGTTGCTCCTAACCCCCCTCCTGGCACTCAGGAACCATCGATGGCTGACATGATGCGTGCCATCCAGGCTCTGGGTGAGAGAGTTGAGTCCCTTGCTAGTGACCGTAATCAGCTCATGGCGGATGTTAAGGAGCTTAAGTGCCAAAGTGCAGTGGGAAGTGCTAAAGTGCCAAGTGATAGTGTTGTGGACAGTGTTGCACTTGAGGGTTCGTCTGTTCGTGCCTGTCGTCCTCCTAGTCCGGGACCTCTTGCAAGCTCCCAAGTCCAGGGGAGAAGCAATGTCGTACGACGCATGGGTTCGAGAGGCTTTAATCAGCTAACAGACGTTCCCTCCGTGGTATCGGGCGTATCTCCCCAAGATCGCTCCTACCTACCTAAGACGAGAGAGCCCATTTATACCTCGTCGTCCGAAGGTGTTTCTCGCAAGAAACTTTGGACCAAGGTCTCGCGACCGTTAAAACGTAAATCGGTCCCTTCAGCACAAGTCCAACGGCCCGGTTGTAGCCACTGGGTCAGTTCGGACTCGTTGCCGTCATCCGATGACTGCTCACCGCCTAAGAGAGGCAAAGCGGTACCACTTCAGACACTAACACCGTCTGTCGCCGCACCTGCTCCCGTAGACCCTAAGTGGTCTTTACTGCAAGACATGCAGTCTAAGCTTACGTCTCTGATGCAGGACTTTCATGCGGAGAAGGTTGCTGCCGTACCAGCTAGTGCAGTACCTAGCCTACAACCCTCCAAGCGATCGGTTGTGCGTCCTGTGGACGCTGAGGTAACCTTCTCACGCACACCAGTTGAGAGAGTTCCTCCACCCATGTGTTCCAGTGTGGTCTGCCAGCCGCATGTTGACGTTAAGCGACGCACGGAGGTTGCCTTTGACGTTCTGGATGTTCAACAACCTTCAGAGTTGCCTTGTTTTGACGCGGTGCGTCAACCTCCGCAACCCAGTGTGGTTTCCACTGCGCAACCCAGTCAGTCTAGACAGTCTGGGGTAGACGCTGTGCGTCCTCGCGCTACCATGGTTGTTCCCAGCTCACAGACTGGGCAGCAGGTCCATGACGTTGCGTCCGGCTCAGTCACGCATGCACCAGTGCGACCGGACTCAGCGAACCAGCCGTTACCCACTCCGTTGCCGTTTCCTCATCAGTTGTCGGATGAGGAACTTTCTGATGATGATGTTGCTGCGCATCAAGATGAACAACAATCTGAATTGGACGAGCCTAAGTCTACTCAACCCTCTTTGGACTTTAGAAAAGTTTTGGCTATTTTCAAAGAGCTGTTTCCTGACCAGTTTGTTTCTGTGGCTCCTCGTTCTCCGCCTTCAGAGTTTGTTTTAGGCATGCCTTCTACCGCACCTGCCTTTACTAGACTCGTCCTCGCACGCTCGTCCAAGAGAGCTTTGCGGGTGATAGGAGACTGGTTACAGTCCAAGAAGAGTTTAGGGAAGACAGCATTTGCTTTTCCCCCTGCTAGACTCTCTTCTAGATCGAGCGTCTGGTATGCCACGGGAGAAGTTCTCGGCTTGGGAGTTCCTGCCTCTGCCCAGGGCGACTTCTCAAGTCTTGTAGACTCTCCCCGCCGCCTTGCCATGAGACGCTCAAAGATTTGTTGGTCATCATCGGACCTGGACCACCTTTTGAAAGGAATCTTTAGGGCCTTTGAAGTTTTTAACTTCTTAGACTGGTGTCTAGGAGCCCTAAGCAGGAAGATCTCTTCGACAGATAAAGAGACTTCCTTGCTCATTATGTCCTGCATGGACAAGGCCGTACGTGATGGGTCTAATGAGCTTGCTGCATCATTTGTGTCCGGAGTCCTAAAAAAGCGAGAATCTCTCTGCTCATTCCTTTCTGCTGGAGTTACACCGTGCCAGAGATCTGAGCTTCTATTTGCTCCTCTTTCCAAGTGCCTATTTCCAGAAGTCCTGATAAAGGAAATAGCTGCTTCGTTAGTGCAGAAGGACACTCACGATCTTGTTGCGTCCTCAGCTCGCAAAGCTCCCCCTTTGCCTACCTTGTCAGCTAGACCAAGGATGGACACTCCAGCGTCTCGCTTTATTCCGCCCTTTCGTGGCAGAGCCTCCAGCAGAGGAGGTGCTCGTGCCGAAGGGAAGCGAGGGAAGAAGAAAGGATCCAAGTCCTTTAAGGGCAGAGTCTGACTGCCCGCAACTTCAGACAGCAGTGGGAGCCAGACTCAAGAACTTCTGGCAGGCCTGGGAGAAGAGAGGCGCAGATGCACAATCTGTGAAGTTGCTCAGAGAGGGGTACAAGATCCCTTTTGTACGGAAACCCCCTCTAGCAACGTCTCCCATCGATCTCTCTCCCAGGTACAGAGAGGAAGAAAAGAGACGAGCCTTGAAATGGGAAGTGTCTCTTTTGCTAGAGAAGGGAGCGGTGGTCAAAGTCTCGGACCTTCAATCTCCGGGATTCTACAACCGCCTCTTCTTGGTTTCAAAGAAGACAGGAGGGTGGAGGCCGGTGCTAGATGTCAGTGCTCTGAATGTCTTTGTCACAAAGACGACGTTCTCCATGGAGACCACAAAGTCAGTCTTAGCAGCGGTCAGAAGGGAAGACTGGATGGTCTCTTTAGACCTAAGGGACGCCTACTTCCACGTCTCCATCCACCCAGACTCCCAACCTTTTCTGAGATTCGTTTTCGAAAAGGTGGTCTACCAGTTTCGGGCCCTGTGCTTTGGCCTAAGCACAGCTCCTCTCGTGTTTACAAGGCTGATGAGGAATATAGCCAAATTCCTCCATTTATCGGACATCCGAGCCTCCCTTTATTTGGACGACTGGCTTCTCAGAGCCTCTTCCAGTCGTCGCTGTCTGAAGGATCTAAAGTGGACTCTAGATCTGACCAAGGAATTGGGTCTCCTTGTCAATTTGGAAAAGTCGCAACTGGTCCCATCCCAAACTATTGTGTATTTAGGGATGGAGATTCACAGTCTAGCTTTTCGGGCTTTTCCGTCGGCCCCCAGAATAAGTCAAGCCCTGTTATGCATCCAGAACATGCTGAAGAAGGAACGCTGCTCAGTCAGGCTGTGGATGAGTCTGGTAGGGACGCTATCATCCCTGGAACAATTTGTGTCATTAGGAAGACTACACCTCCGTCCGCTTCAATACCATCTAGCTTTTCACTGGAAAAAGGACAAGACGCTAGAAGCGGTCTCGATCCCCATTTCCGAAAAGATGAAGTCTTGTCTGACTTGGTGGAAGGACAGTATCAACTTAAGAGAGGGTCTTCCCCTGGCTGTTCAGACTCCCAACCACGTTCTCTTCTCGGACGCATCGGACGTGGGCTGGGGCGCGACATTAGACGGTCGGGAATGTTCAGGACTGTGGAACTCGAGTCAGAGGATCATGCATATCAACTGCAAGGAGCTGTTGGCAGTACATCTGGCCTTGAAAAGCTTCAGGTCTCTCCTTCGAGGCAAAGTGGTGGAAGTGAACTCAGACAACACCACTGCCTTGGCGTACATCTCCAAGCAAGGAGGGACCCACTCACTGACGTTGTACGAGATCGCAAGGGACCTGCTCATCTGGTCAAAAGGTCAAGACATCTCACTAGTAACGAGGTTCATCCAAGGCAACTTGAATGTCATGGCAGATTGTCTCAGTCGGAAAGGGCAAGTAATTCCAACAGAATGGACCCTCCACAAGGATGTATGCAAGAGACTTTGGGCCACTTGGGGCCAACCAACCATAGATCTCTTTGCAACCTCGCTGACCAAGAGGCTCCCAATCTATTGCTCACCAGTCCCGGACCCAGCAGCAATACATATAGATGCCTTTCTCCTAGATTGGTCACATCTAGATCTCTACGCATTCCCACCGTTCAAGATTGTCAACAAGGTACTGCAGAAGTTCGCCTCTCACGAAGGGACAAGGTTGACGCTAGTTGCTCCCCTCTGGCCCGCGAGAGAATGGTTCACCGAGGTACTTTGATGGCTAGTAGACGTTCCCAGAAGTCTTCCTCTAAGGGTGGACCTTCTACGTCAGCCACACGTAAAGAAGGTACACCAAAGCCTCCTCGCTCTTCGTCTGACTGCCTTCAGACTATCGAAAGACTCTCGAGAGCTAGAGGCTTTTCGAAGGAGGCAGCCAGTGCGATTGCTAGAGCAAGGAGAGCATCCACCCTTAGAGTCTACCAATCGAAGTGGGAAGTCTTCCGAGACTGGTGCAAGTCAGTCTCTGTATCCTCGACCAGTACCTCTGTAGCTCAAATAGCTGACTTTCTCTTATACCTGAGAAAAGGACGATCCCTTTCAGCTTCCACTATCAAGGGCTACAGAAGCATGTTGGCATCGGTCTTCCGGCATAGAGGCTTAGATCTTTCCAACAATAAAGATCTTCAGGACCTCCTTAAATCTTTTGAGACCACTAAGGAGCGTCGTTTGGTTACACCTGGTTGGAATTTAGACGTGGTACTAAGATTCCTCATGTCAGACAGGTTTGAGCCGCTACAATCAGCCTCCCTGAAAGATCTCACTTTAAAGACACTTTTCCTGGTAGGCTTAGCCTCAGCTAAAAGAGTCAGTGAGATTCATGCCTTCAGCAAGAACATCGGATTTTCGTCAGAAAAAGCCACATGTTCGCTACAACTTGGTTTTCTAGCCAAAAATGAGCTGCCTTCTCGACCTTGGCCTAAATCGTTCGATATTCCCAGCTTATCGAAGATTGTAGGCAATGAACTAGAAAGAGTCTTATGCCCTGTGAGATCTCTTAAGTTCTATTTAAAGCGCACTAAACCTTTACGAGGCCAATCTGAAGCTTTATGGTGTTCAGTTAAGAAACCATCTTTGCCTATGTCAAAGAATGCTTTATCCTACTTTATCAGACTGTTAATACGAGAAGCTCATTCACATCTGAGTGAGGAAGACCAAGCTTTGCTTAAGGTGAGGACACACGAAGTTAGAGCTGTCGCAACTTCCGTGGCCTTTAAGCAAAATAGATCTCTGCGAAGTATAATGGACGCAACCTATTGGAGAAGCAAGTCAGTGTTCGCGTCTTTTTATCTAAAGATGTCCAGTCTCTTTACGAGGACTGCTACACACTGGGACCATTCGTAGCAGCAAGTGCAGTAGTGGGTGAGGGCTCAACCACTACAATTCCCTAATTCCATACCCTTTTAATCTTTCTCTTGAAATGTTTTTTAATGTTGTTTTTTGGGTTGTCCGGAAGGCTAAGAAGCCTTTCGCATCCTGGTTGATTTGGCGGGTGGTCAAAGTCATTTCTTGAGAGCGCCTAGATTAGGGGTTTGATGAGGTCCTGTTGTATGGGTTGCAACCCTTGATACTTCAGCTCCTAGGGGTCGATCAGCATCCTAAGAGGATCGCGAGGCTCCGTAAGGAAGACGTACTTAAAAGGCAGAGTAATTGTTCAAGTCGACTTCCTTACCAGGTACCTATTTATTTTGTTTTTGTTATTTTGATAACTTCTAAAATGAAATAAAAAACTCTTAGCTCATAAAATGTAAACATATATTACTGGTCTCTACCCACCATCCTGGGTGTGAATCAGCTATATATTCACCGGCTAAGTTAAATATTTAAAAATGATATTTTGATTATAAAATAAATTTTTGAATATACTTACCCGGTGAATATAAATTAAATGACCCTCCCTTCCTCCCCAATAGAGACGCAGTGGGACGAGGAGAAAATTGAGTCTTTGTTTACATTAGAGCTGGGTATCTGGTCGACAGATGGCGCTGTTGGGCACACCCGCAACCTGTGTAGCGATCGCTGGCGAGTTTTTCCGTAGAGTTGTCTGTCGAGCAACAGAGTTGCAGCTATATATTCACCGGGTAAGTATATTCAAAAATTTATTTTATAATCAAAATATCATTTTTTTTATTACATTAATTACTTGTAAAGTGTATAGTATTGTAACATATGTAGGGTTTATGACATTATAATGGAACAATGTTTTCATGTAACATAAACTTATAATTTAACATTGACTGTGACTGATGTCAATTTCTCTAGAATAAAATCATTATGAATTTATATGAAAATCAACACAATATCGTGCTTAAATAGAAATAAATTTTTATCTCATACAGGGATCAAACCCTAGCCCCTTCATATGAAAGGCAAGGTTGCTACCAATCATGCCACCAGAGGCTCAAAAGAAGTTGGAACCTAAGTGCTAACTGGCCCACCAAGTGACACAATTGATACCTTTCAATTCGTATCACCCCTTATGAGTCAATATGGATGAATATAAACACAATATCATCCTCAAATAGAAATTGGTAGCGAGTTTGCCTTTCATTTGAAGGAGCTAGGGTTCGATCCCAGTATGAGATGAAAATTTAATTCTACTATTATGAATTCTGTTATGTAGCAGCAGCACCTCATATTTTTAGGTACAGTACAGTATTGTATCTGTGCATTTTGTACCAATTTCTGTTTATTACGAGTTTGGGTTCTCTGCTCCAGATGTAATTATTATAGATAAAGCTTTAATGCATTGTAGGGATTATAAATATTGTTTTAGAGGGCCTGGATACTTCTTTCTGCTTAAAGATTTTTGGTGATACAGTATATCATTAATATTCTTTCTTTATTTTCAGATGTTCAGACGCCTTCACAACATGTATACAAATGTTGTATGTAATCCCTTTTATATTCCTGGAGAACAGATAATTTCAAGGTACAGTATTGTATATTATTCACCTTGATATCTCATATTTCAGATTTTTAAATATTTAACTTAGCCGGTGAATATATAATAGCTGCAACTCTGCGGCTCGACAGAAAACACACTCAAAAAAAAAAAAAAACTCGCGAGCGATCGCTATGAAGGTTGCGGGTGTGCCCACCAGCGCCAACTGTCAGCCAGATACCACTCTTGCATGTAAACAAAACCTTCAATTCTTCTCTGTCGACATTGACGACAAGACGTATCAATACTCGCTGTAGAACCTGGAGTTTTCTCAACATATTTGGTGAAGTACTTCATTTTGGTTTGAGCTTTCGCAGTGCAGGTGTTTCATCTTCATCTTAAATCTTGAACTCGTTTTTGGATAGATTTAATTTTTGATGACAAAGAGAGTATGGACTTTCTTTGACTTTTAAATGGCCGACCCTTCCCTTAGATGGAAGTGTGTTTTAGGCTTTTAGCAATTATCTTATCACGTTATAAATTAATTATAGATTTTCCTCTATATATTTTATATCTCAACCGCCTTTATTAGGCCTCTTCGATTAGCTTTCCATTTATAATAAACATCAAAATAAATTTTAATGATTTGTTTATATGCGACCTTTCCTGAGAGTAGGCGGTCCTAACTTGGAAACCGAAGTTAAACAACGTTGAGCCCTTTTCAATCGTAAATAACTTTTACAGAGCTAATGATTTAAAACTTATTAAATGAAATATTTTTAGTAAATATTTTATGATAGTTTTTTTTTCTTTGAATAGTCTTCGTACTGTTTCAAAGATGAACTAACGTTTAGTTTATTTATGCTACGCAGTTTGCGCTCTATCGTTACGATAGAGAGAGAGTATCACGGTTTCACTTTGCAGAAAGAGTAAATCGATTCTGACGTTTTGTTCTTTTTTCTTTCAAAGCTTAAATGTTTTAAAGACTATTTTAAAGGAACTTTTAATTGAAAAACCTTTCAGTTTTTTTCCTTTGGTCAAATTACCTGTTTATTGACGAAAGGTAAGTGGGCTCTTCTCTTCGGTGCGAAATCAAGAGAGAGAGAGAGAGAGAGAGAGAGAGAGAGGAGAGAGAACGTTCCGATCTTTATCTCGTCCCAAGCGAGTAACGTTGTTCTCGAGTTACTCTCGTCCCTAGTCTCTGTACGGGGAAAAAGGATAAAACGTTTTTAGTTTTTATTCTCATCCCAAGGCACTGTACGGTGAGAGATTGAAAACGTAGTTTTGAATGAACTAGTGTTTAGTCTCTTCCCCAGCCACTGATTTTTTTATCTTAAAATATGTTTACTGTTTTTTGCTGGTATTAATGTGCTTACATTATACGACTGATTTCGCTATTACAACCTTTTGATGAGGGTAGTATTGCGTGCTTCAGGTAGAAATCAGTTTTATTCATACCTAATGTGAATTGTTAAAAAATTCGATTTCAGTGAAATAAGTGCAAAACAGAAAATCGTAGTGATAAAGTGATATTGCGCAAAGTGTTATCAGTGTTGGGACCGAGGGTTCGTCTGTTCGTGCCTGTCGTTCGCCTAGTCCGGGACCTCTTGCAAGCTCCCAAGCCCAGGGGAGAAGTAATGTCGTACGACTTATGGGTTCAAGAGGCCTTGATCAGCGAACAGACGTTCCCTCTATGGTATCAGGTGTATCTTACCAAGATCACCCCTACCATAAGGCGAGAGAGACGATTTTCTCCTCGTCATCCGAAGGCTTTTCGCATAAGAAACCGTGGAACAAGGTTTCGAGGCCCTTTAAGCGAAAGTCAGTCCTTTTAGGACAGGTCCAGCGTCCTGGTGTTAACTATTAGGACAGCTCTGACCCTATGCAGTCATCGGAAGACTGCTCGCCGCCTAACAAAAGCGTAACACAGACTCCGAGAGTCTTTTTGTAGGCAAGGTTTTGCGGTCACAGACGTTACCCTCGTCTCTTACCGCAACCATTCCCGTTAATCCTAAATGGGTTGTACGGCAAGACATGCAGAATAAGCTTGCCTCCCTTATGGAAGACTATTCTGCCGATAAGTCCGTTGAGCCTAGCCGTTTATCTCATCGAGATCCTGGCCTTCAGCCACCCTAACGTTCCTTTGTGCGTCCTGTTGACGTTGGTGTAGCCAAGTCACGTCAGTCAGGTTGTTTAGAACCACACTCGATGCGGTCTCGTGTGGATTTTCAGCCACATTTGGACGTTAGGCCACTTGCTGATGCTCCTGTTGACGTTCAGGACGTTCGCCAACAATCGGAGTTGACTTGTTTTGACGCTGAGCGTCAACCTCCGCATTCTAGAGTTGTTTTGACTGCTCAGTCTAGGCGGTCAAAGCAGTCTCGAGTGGACGCTGTGCGTCCTCACGCACCTGTTGTTGTTGACAGTTCACAGACTGTCAAGCAGTTACATGACGTTGCGTCCTGGTCCGCTACTAATGCACCAGTGCGTGTGGACTCTGCTTGTAAAGCATTGCCACCACGGTAGGTCTCTCCCTTGCTTGAGACTCGGCTATTGTCGGACAAGGTTCCTAAAGATGAGGAAGTTGCTGTTCCCCCTCCTACTGATATTCCCTTGAGGACTCTGTCAGACGGAGAGGAGCCTAAAGCTGCTTAGCCCTCTATGGACTTTAAATAAATCATGCTGATTTTTAAGGATCTTTGTCCGGATCTTTTTGTAACTGCTGCTCCTCGTTCGCCTAAACGTCAGAGCTTACACTAGGCCTAGCTACTTCGAAGCCGTTGTTTTATAAGCTAGTGCTCTCTCGCTCTTCTAAGAGAGCTTTACGTTTGCTAGGCGACTGGTTTATCACCAGGAGGAGTTTGGGGGAGACAGCCTTTGCTTTCCCTTCTTTTAAACTGGCTTATAGAGCGAGAGTCTGATATGACACGAGAGAAGTTCTCGGCTTGGGAGTTCCTGCCTCTGCCCAGATAGACTTCTCAAACCTCATAGACTCTCCCTGGCGCCTGGCCATGAGACGCTCCAAGATTTTACAGGTCGACTTCACAGCTATTTTCGAGCCTTTGAAGTTTTGCTGTACAATTATGTCATGCATAAACAAGGCTTTCAGGGATGGCTCCAATGATCTGACAGCCACGTTCTCTGCAGGAACAAGTCCCTCAGGGATGGCTCCAATGATTTGGCAGCCATGTTCACTGCAGGAGTACGTAAGAGGCAAGTGCGCTCAATGTGTTCATTGTCAAGACAAACTTCACGATGAAGTCTACCAGGCTGTCTTGACTGCATTTATGGAAGGCGACTGGATGGTCTCTCTCGACCTTCAGGAGGCATACTTCCACATTCCTATACACCCGGATTCCCAACCGTTTCTGAGGTTTGTTTACAGGAATGTGGGGTACCAGTTTCGAGCCCTGTGCTTTGGCCTCAGTCCTGCGCCTCTCGTGTTTACGAGGCTCATGAGGAATGTGGCAAAATCCCTCCATCTATCGGGGATCCGAGCCTCTCTGTACTTGGACGACTGGCTTCTCAGAGCATCCTCCAGTCTTCGCTGTCTGCAAGATCTACATTGGACGTTGAGTCTGGCCAGGGAGTTGGGACTTTTGGTCAACCTAAAAGTCCCAACTGATCCCATCCCAGATTATTCTATATTTGGGGATGGAGATTCGCAGTCAAGCCCTGCTCGAAGTCCAACTAATGCTGAAACGAAACGTTTATTCAGTCAGGAGTTGGAACAGTCTCGTAGGGACTCTCTCATCCCTGGAGCAGTTTGTCTCACTAGGGAGACTACACCTTCTGCCTCTCTGGTTCCATCTAGCCTCTCACTGGAACCAGGACAAGACATTAGAGACGGTATCATTCCCAGTCTCCGAACCAGTAAAGGCATGCCTGAAATGGTGGGACAGCAATATCAGTCTGAGAGAGGGACTATCCCTAGCAGTCAAGAACCCAAACCACGTGTTGTCCTCAGACGCGTCGGATTTGGGTTGGGGTGCGACCCTGGACGGTCGGGAATGCTCGGGTCTGTGGACCTCAAGTCAGAAGAGCATGCACATCAACAGCAAGGAGCTATTAGCAGTCCACTTGGCCTTGATGATATTAGAAAGCTTCTTCGAAACTTAGTGGTAGAGGCAACTCAGACAACACCACAACTTTGGCGTACATCTCCAAGCAAGGAGGCACACACTCCTTCACGCTGCTCGAGATCGCAAGGGACCTTCTCTTATGGTCAAGAATTCGAGGCATCTCCCTGTTGACGAGATTCATCCAGGGGGACTTGAACGTCTTGGCAGACTGTCTCAGTCGGAGGGGTCAGGTGATACCCACGGAATGGACCCTCCACAAGGACGTGGGCAAGAGTCTTTGGGCTACTTGGGGTCAACCCACCATAGACCTCTTTGCCTCCTCGTTGACCAAAAGGTTACCAATCTATTGCTCTCCAGTCCTAGATACAGAAGCAATCTACATAGACGCGTTTCTACTGGATTGGTCTTTTCTGGACTTATATGCATTCCCACCATTCAAGATAGTCAACAAGGTACTGCAGAAGTTCGCCTCTCACGAAGGGACAAGGTTGACGTTGGTTGCTACCCTCTGGCCCGCGAGAGAGTGGTGCACCGAGGTACTTCAATGGCTGGTAGACTTTCCAAGAAGTCTTCCTCTAACGGTAGATCTGTTACGTCAGCCCCACGTAAAGAATGTCCATCAAAGCCTCCCCGCTCTTCGTCTGACTTCCTTCAGACTATCGAAAGACTCTCAAGAGCTAGAGGCTTTTCGAAGGAGGCAGCCAGTGCGATTGCAAGAGCTAGGAGAGCTTCTATCATTAGAGTATACCAGTCGAAGTGGGAAGTCTTTCGAGACTGGTGCAAGTCAGCATCTGTGTCCTCGTCCAGTACCTCTGTAGCCCAAATCGCAGATTTTCTTTTACATCTGAGAAAGTTTCACTCCCTTTCAGCTCCCACGATTAAGGGCTACAGGAGCATGTTGGCTTCGGTCTTTCGACATAGAGGCTTAGATCTTTCCAACAATAAAGATCTCCAAGATCTCCTTAAGTCTTTCGAGACCTCTAAGGAACGTCGTTTGGCAACTCCTGGATGGAACTTAGACGTGGTCCTAAGGTTCCTCATGTCAGACAGGTTTGAGCCATTACATTCAGCCTCCCTGAAGGATCTCGCCCTCAAGACACTTTTCCTAGTGTGCTTGGCTTCGGCTAAAAGGGTCAGTGAACTTCATGCCTTCAGTAAGAACATCGGCTTTTCTACAGAAAAAAGCCACTTGTTCACTTCAACTTGGTTTCCTGGCCAAAAATGAACTGCCTTCTCGTCCTTGGCCTAAATCTTTTGATTTTCCTTGCTTATCAGAGATCGTAGGCAACGAACTGGAAAGAGTATTATGTCCTGTTAGAGCTCTTAAGTTCGATTTAGCTCGTACTAAGTCATTACGAGGGAAATCTGAGGCATTATGGTGCTCAGTTAAGAAACCTTCATTGCCTATGTCAAAGAATGCTTTGTCATATTTTATCAGATTTTTTTAATACGAGAAGCTCATTCTCACTTGAATGAGAGAGACCGATGTTTGCTTAAGGTTAAGACGCACGAAGTTAGAGATATAGCAACCTCCGTGGCCTTCAAGCAAAATAAATCTCTGCAAAGTATTATGGACGCGACTTTTTGGAGAAGCAAGTCAGTGTTCGCGTCATCTTACTTAAAAGATGTCCAGACTCTTTACGAGGACTGCTACACACTGGGTCCATTCGTTGCAGCGAGTGCAGTAGTGGGTGAGGGTTCTACCACTACACTTCCCTAATTCCAATATCCTTTTAATCTGTCTCTTGAAATGTTTTTAATATTGTTTTATGGGTTGTTCGGAAGGCTAAGAAGCCTTTCGCATCCTGGTTGATTTGGCGGGTGGTCAAAGTCATTTCTTGAGAGCGCCCAGATTAGGGGTTTGATGAGGTCCTGTTGTATGGGTTGCAACCTTTGATACTTCAGCTCCTGGGAGTCTTTCAGCATCCTAAGAGGATCGCTGGGCTCCGTGAGGAAGACAGACTTACAAGGCAGAGTAATCGTCTAAGTCAACTTCCTTACCAGGTACCTATATATTTTGGTTTTGTTATATTGATAACGGTCAAAATGAAAAAACTCTTAGCTTATACGCTGTAAACTTAATTAACTCTGGTCTCTACCCACCGCCTTGGGTGTGAATCAGCTATTATATATTCACCGGCTAAGTTAAATATTTAAAAATGATATTTTAATTATAGAATAAATTTTTGAATATACTTACCCGGTGAATATATAAATTAAATGACCCTCCCTTCCTCCCCAATAGAGACACAGCGGGACGAGAAGAATTGAAGGTTTTGTTTACATGCAAGAGTGGTATCTGGCCGACAGTTGGCACTGGTGGGCACACCCGCAACCTTCATAGCGATCGCTCGCGAGTTTTTTTTTTTTTTGAGTGTGTTTTCTGTCGAGCCGCAGAGTTGCAGCTATTATATATTCACCGGGTAAGTATATTCAAAAATTTATTTTATTATTAAAATATCATTTTTAAGTGACATAACTACTGTATTTGCAAATTCATTTTCAACCTGGATGCATTTACATTTACTATTTACATTCCTAAATATTATTTGTTCTCACAATATTGCAAACTTAAATCGTTTACCTAGGATAGATACCAGTGAAGCTGGAGTACTCAGCAGTTAAACTTTTATAACGAGGTGTAAACAGGTGGCTGGTATTTACCAGGCGGGAGCGGGGAAGTCTGTCCCCCTGCTTGCTCATTGAATAGTCACTTTGATTCTAGCTGTCAGTGGGAACAGACATTCTTCCACTGGCTGGAATATCTTGGTGGTTTACTGGCTTTTCTTTCCAGCGTGTTTGTGATTGTTTGGTGCAGTGGGGATGTCTACAGTTAAGCAAACTTGGCTTTTAAAATTTTCTTTGGACTTGATCCCTCATATGGAGAATAATTTCAGTATCTTATGACATTTTCCTTGGGTCTGAACTTCTTGAGTTTTGTCAGGTTCTAGGGATCCAAATAAGTGCTAAGAAGTCTGTTCTCATCCTAATTCAGAAGATCGTCCACTTGCAAATGGACATTGACACAATCCGGGCAATGAGTTCCTATCACAAGACAGGTTGTAGAGGTTGAGGAAAGTCGCGACGCCCGTCTTGACACGAGAATCTCTCACGGTGAAGAACTGGCACATTGCTCAGACATCTGTCTTTCCTGGAACGTTTGCTTCCACGGGGAAGGTTACACCTTCATTTCGTTCAGTGGAATCTGAAGTTCATTTGACAGGAGAGATCCAACTCTCCAGCTATGCTAGTGAAGGTGTCGCAGGAAGTCTGAGAGGATGTTTTGCCCTGGTGGCTACAGGAGGGGAACCTGATTGAAGGAACCCTATACTACATTACTACAGTAGTGGCAAGGGGACCCAGTTTCTCTCTCCCTTTGCCAGTAGGTGGTGAATATGCACTCATGGTTGCAGGACAACGGAATAATCCTATCAGCATGGTTTATCCCAGGGAAATAGAACATCACTACGGACATTCTAAGGCGTCATAATCAAGTTGAGGGCTAAGAATAGTCTGAATCATCTGGTGGCGAGGGGACTCCTGACTTTGTGGGGTTCCCCGATAATAGATATGTTTGCCACTCGCCTCTACAATAAACTTGCAGTTTATTGCTCGCCAGTGTCCAACCAAGCAGCAGCACTGGAGAACACATTCCAACACCCATGGGACAGCCTTGTCATTTATGCCTTCCTACTGTTTTGTCTCATGAGAAAAGTGATCAGCAGAACTATCATCACTCCCAATCTCCAAATCACTGTGGTAGCACTAAAATGGCCGCATGCAGAGTAGTATCTGAACCTTTCACGTCTACTTGCAGAAGTTCCAAGAGAGCTTCCACCTTGGTATGATCTCTTATGTTAACTACATGTGAAGAAACAACACAGTGCAGTGGGCTGGCTGTCTCTTCACGCTGGAGGTTATCCAGCATTTCCTCAGGAAGAGAGGCTTTTCACGACCAACTGCAAAATAACTCTGGATGCCTCCGAAAATCTTTAACAGCTGTCTACCAAGGAGTGTGGGCAGTCTTCACTGATTGGTGTAGTAGGAGAAACGCTTCCCCCACCGCTCGAAGCTTCTGTCCCATTAGTTGTGGACTTTCTGGTGTATTTACGGAATCCGAAACTCCTCTTAGTTTTGGCAGTTAAAGGCTATTGCACTGCCTTGAGCCAGGTCATCATACTGAAAGAAATAGACCTCTCTTCCTTGTGGTAATTATCAGTTTAAACTCAAAGTTTCAAACAATCTTGTCCCCCATGGGAAATCGACTCCCAGCTTGGAATGTGACAAGGGTCCTTCGATCACTTTGATAGTCCTTTACAAACCCTTGATGAGAACCACAGACAGGGATCTCACTCATAAGACAACATTTCTGTTAGCATTAGCCTCATCCAAAAGAGTGGAGAACTGCATAATTAGTGTCACATTCTTGGTGATGGAGATAGATTTCGTTCTCAAATTTGTCACAAAAACTAAACTCTTTAATCAGTGACTAGGTTTGATTCCTTTTTGGTATCATTGCTAAAGGAAATAACTGATAACCCTGAAGATCTGCTTTTATATCCTTTAAGGTAAATGAGGCTCTACATTAAACGAATGAGATCATGTTGACCACACTTGCAGAATCTCTTCATTAGCACAGGGAGGACAAAGAAAAAGTCTCAAGAAACACCATTTCCTTCTGACTTCATGAAGTCATCAGTAAAGCCTTCAAAGAACAAGGACCCAACAAATATGTATTACATCCTCCTAGAGTTCATGAAGTCAGAGATTGGTACTACGTTACTCTGTCGTAAGAACCACGTAGTTGCCCAAGTCTTGAAGGCTGGTACTGGAAGAGACAGACCACCTTCACACCACAATACCTTCAGGATTCGACACACACATGTCCCTGGATACGTTTTCTATAGGCCCTGTGGTGCCTGCCCAGCAAGTGGCGTAGCAAACATTGCTCCTTTTCTGGACATGGAAGTATTGTGTCTAAGAGAGCATTCGCATCATGATTTTAGGTTCGAGAGTGAAAGTGACTGGTCTTCCTTCCTCTTTCCTTCTTTTCCTCTCTTGGGATAAGAGTTTCGTGTTATAAATCATAGGCTCAACATAGTTTATTACCTAGTATTCTAGAAGTTTTATTTCAGCTGTGACCATATTGTGAAATGATCTTTATAATTTGAGAGTTGAATCAGTGGAACTCCTAAAGTCCAAAATTTTTTCTAATTTTTTCCTGTTAAACTAGGGTTGTATCTTGGCTTGTAATAATGACAGTGGTTTCATGAAATAGCAATAGTATGCTTTATAGAAAAATTGGATATTTTTTATTCCCTCTGTTCATTTGTGATTGTTTGAGACTGTATTGTGACTTATTGTTTTGTATACACTATGTTTTTCTTGGTATTCTTAACTTTGTAAAATATAGCTTTTGTTTTTGTAAAACTATATAGATTGGTTTGTTTTTTGAAGAATATAAGGTAACCCAAGTATTGATCATTTAATGCATTTTCCTTTTCAGATAATGTATAATTTCTATTTTCTGTTTCCTGAATTGAATTTTCAATTTTTCAATATTAAACTTACCCGATAATCATGTAGCTGTCAACTCCGTTGCCCGACAGAATTCTACGGAAGGGATACGCCAGCGATCGCTATACAAGAGGGGGGTGTACTCACAAGCGCCACCTGTGGCCAGGTACTGCAGTACTTCTTGTTGACACCACTTCAATTTTTCCTCTGTCGTGCTTCCGGCAAGACGTTCATGGATACGCTTATAATTTTGGAGTCTTGTTCACGGTTTTTGGTGAAGTATTGCTCTAAGATTTCAGCTTTCGCTATTCAGGAAGTTTTATTATTAGCTTAGCTAACTTTTGGAATTAATTTGATTAATTATGGTGACGAAGAGAGTATGAACTCTCTTTCACCTTTTTAATGGCCGACCCTTCCCTTAGACGGAAGTGTTGGTGTCTAAGAGAGTATAGACTCTCTTTCTTAATTTTGCTTAACAAAAGTTATAGATTTATTTTATATCTCTCCGCCTTTTATAGGCCTCTTCGATTAACTTCCTTTTATTATAAACTTATTAAAATTAATTTTTATATTTGTTTATATTCGACCTTTCCTAATAGTAGGCGGTCTTTTCTTGGTACCGAAGTTAATTAACATTGAGCCCGTCATTTCGGTTTTACCTGTTAACATATTATGCTATTTTAATGTTTTTGAAAGAATTTCTTTGATAGTCTCGTACTGTTTTCAAAGTTGAACTAACGTTTTGTTTTGTCTCTGCAGTTGTTGACGTTCAGAACGTTCAACTTGCGCTCTATCGTTACGATAGAGAGAGAATTTTCACGGTGTCACGTTGCAGTAAGAGTAACCGTGTCTAGCGTTTTGTTCATTCTTTCTTAACTTAATGGTTTTAATTCTAATAAAGGAACTTTTCATTTTGGGAAATATTTCAGTTTTTTCCTTTAACAATAATATGTTTTAACGATATATATGATTGGGCTCTTCTCTCAGGTTCTAAGTCAAGAGAGAGAGAGAGAGATAGAGACGGAGGGAGAAAGAGGAGGATAAACGTTTCGTTCAAGCGAGTAACGTTGTTATCGTTTTTGCTCTTCTCCCTAGTCTCTTTAGGGGAAGAAGGTAAACGTTTCTAGAGTTTTTTCTTGTTCTCAAGCTTTATGCGGTGAGAGATTTTAAACGTAGTTTATTTGATCTAGTGTTTAGTCTCTTTCCAGCCACTGAATTATTTATCTTTCATTAGATTTTTCTGTTACATTGTAATTCTGTTTTCGCAATTACTAACTTTTGAGAAAGGATAGAATTGCGTGTTTCAGGTACAAACCACTTAAAGTTTCGAGTTCAGTGAAATAAGTGCAAACAGAAAATCAAAAGTGATAAGTGATTAGCGCAAAGTGTGTCAGTGTTGTGCGTGAGGGTACTTCTGTGCGTGCCAGTCGTCCTCCCAGTCCGGGACCTCTTGCAAGCTCCCAAGCCCAGGGGAGAAGCAATGTCGAAGGGCAAAAGGGTTCGGCAGGCCTTGATCGGCGCACAGAAGTATCCTCGGTGGTTGCGGGCGTGTCTTACAGAGACCGTCACTCCCACCCGCAGACGATTGAGCCCTTATTTTGCTCGTCTGCAGAAGAAATTTCGGGGAGAAAACGCTGGTCTCAGGTCTCAAGACCTCTTAAACGTAAAGTCCAGACCTATGCCAGATGTACGAAGTTAGAGTTCAACAACCCGGATGCAGTCATTGGGTTAGCTCTGACTCTCCTCAGTCATCAGGTGACTGCGCACCTCCTAAGAGAGGTAAGGCGATGCCTCAACAGACCTCATCTTCTATTAAGGCTTTGCCTCAACAGACCTTATCGTCTGTTGATCCCAAGACGACTTTGCTGCAGTCCATGCAGTCGCAGCTTGCGGTCTTAATGCGTGAGTTTCAGGCTGAGAAGGTTACACCTCCTCCTGCGAACGCTCCGCCTCTCCGCAGTCCAGTCTGCCAGGCGTACGAAGTTGAGGTTCCTCAGGCTACCTTACCGCGTTCTGAGTTGCCAGTTACCAGCGGTGTGCAGCAACCTCCGCCTCCTCCTGCGAGAGCTCCGCCTCACCGCAGTCCAGTCTGCCAGGCGTACGAAGTTGAGGTTCCTCAGGCTACCTTACCGCGTTCTGAGTTGCCAGTTACCAGCGTTGTGCAGCAACCTTAACCTTCCTTAAGGCAACCTCAGCAATGGGAGCAGGAGTCTTATGCCTTACTTCCTCCGCTTCCGCTTGCGGTTCCACCAGCGAGGCAACAATCTCTTGAGGTACGACAACCTCTTCCATCAATGAGGCAGCCACCTCAGCACTCGCTGCAGCGACCTCAACCCTCCTCAAGGCAAGAGTCTCAACTCCTTAGGCTAGCACCTCAGGAACCTCAACTCGCGAGACAAGAACTGCGTTCTGCGCAGCCGCTACCTCAACTCTCGCAGCTCACACCTCAGGAACCTTAACTCGTTCCTCAGGAACCTGCTACTGCGCATCCGCAACCCTTACAGCAAGCGCAACTCTTGAGGCAGCAACCTCATGCTATGAGTCAGCCACCTCAACGCATGCATCTGCCACTTTTTCCTAAACTTGAGCTTCTTCCCATTCAACTTGGGAATAACAAATGACAATAATAACACCTCATTACTTTCATAACTTGCATTTGTAATCATATACATGTATGCCTACACAAACATTATGATAATGGAGGTTATTTGTATTACTTATATAAAAATATATATGTATTCCTTGCAATATATTTTTAACAAATCGCAAAATATGGCAAAAATATCTTCTAAACAAAAATGAATCATGAGTTATGAATGTAAGGTAATATTATGTTGATATTAAACCCCAGGCAAGCATGCATGTAGTAATGCAGTGTTGCCAACAGGGCGAGTTTCCCTTTCCTGAGGTGAAGTAGATTATAGTACATTTAGTGTAGCTTAATTCTACGATTATCATGCCGGCTATCAAATTCATCAACAAAACAGTCTAAATCAATTCCCTCGGCACGTGCACTTTCAATGGACGGTAATGCGATATTACTCACTCTAGCACTGGTCATGGAATTTCTGAGAAATGTTACACGCCATGCAACACGCTCTGCTTACCTTACAGCATGCTCTACATACAGCATGCTCTGCATACAGCATGCTCTGCATACAGCATGCTCTGCATACAACATGCTCTGCATACCTTACCGCATGCTTCTCAGTCACACATCTTTGGTTGTTGCCAACTCACTAGACTGTCAAGCAGTTTCATAACGTTGCCTTCTAGTCTGCTGCTTTTGCACCAGTGAAACCCTCACTGAGAGAACTTAGCTTTTCTCGGATATGGTCCCTGTAGATGAGAAAGTGCTTTTCTCCCTCCTTCTGATATTCCCTTGAGGACTCTGTCATTTGGAGAGGAGCCTTTAGCTGCGTAGCCTCCTATGGACTTTTATTTAAGCATAACATGCTCCCAGGGAAGGTAATGGTTCCACTTCAGTCGCTAACCCCGTCTGTTACCACACCTGCTCCCATAGACCTTGAGCTGTGTTGCAAGACATGCAGTCCTAACTTAGTCCTTGTTAGAGGATTTTTTTGTTTACGGAGTCAGTGTGTCACTGGGAAGACGTTCAACAACCAGCAGAAGTGACTTGTTGTGACGCAGTGCGGCAACCTCAGCAACCCGATAAGGAGTTGTCTGTACGACCCAGACAGTCTAGACAGCTTCGGGTTGTCACTGTACTTCCTCGCTTCCCCATGGTTGACAGTTCACAGACTGTGCAGCAGTACCATGATCTTGTGTCCGGCTCCGTCAGACGACTGGCTTTTAAGAGCTCCCACAAGTCGTCGCTGTCTGGAGATTCTCAGATGGACTATGGATCTGACCAAGGAACTGGGCCTCCTGGTCAATTTTGAGGAGTCTCAGCTCGTCCCATCCCAGACCATTGTCTCCCTGGGTATGGATCTTCAGAGTCGAGCTTTTCGGGCTTTTCCGTCGGCCCCAAGGATCTTCCAAGCCCTAGAATGCATCCAGAGCATGCTGAGAAGGAACCGATGCTCAGTCAGGTAGTGGATGAGTCTAACAGGGACACTTTCATCGCTGGCCCTGTTCATCGTGTTAGGGAGACTCCACCTCCCCCCCTTCAGTATCATCTAGCTGCTCACTGGATAAAGGACATGACGCTAGAGACGGTCTCAGTTCCTGTTTCCGAAGAGAGGAGGTCTTCTCTCGCGTGGTGTAAGAACAGCTTTCTTCTCAAGGAAGTCTATCTTTGGCTGTTCAGAACCCGACCGCCTTCTCCTCTCGGACGCATCAGACACGGGCTGGGGTGCGACTTTGGACGGACAGGAATGCTCGGGAACATGGAATCAGGAACAAAGGACACTTCACATCAATTGCAAGGAGTTGTTGGCGGTTCGTCTGGCCTTGATAAACTTCAAGTCCCTCCAGCTTAACAAAGTGGTGGAGGTGGACTCTGACAACACCACAGCCCTGGCTTACATCTTCAAGCAGGGAGGGACTCTTTCGTGAAGTTGTTCTAGATCGCAAGGGACCTCCTCATCTGGTCTAAAGATCGAAAGCTCACGCTGGTAACGAGGTTCATTCAGGGCGGTATGAATGTCATGGCAGATCACCTCAGCCGGAAGGGTCAGGTCATCCCCACAGAGTGGACCCTTCACAAGAATGTTTGCAGCAGACTTTGGGCCCTGTGGGGTCAGCCAACCATAGATCTGTTCGCTACCTCGATAACCTAGAGACTCCTGTTGTATTGTTCTCCGATTCCAGACCCAGCAGCAGTTCACGTGGATGCTTTTCTGCTGGATTGGTTCCATCTCGACCTGTATGCATTCCCGCCGTTCAAGATTGTCAACAGGGTACTTCAGAAGTTCTCCTCTCGCAAAGGGACACGGCTGACGTTGGTTGGCTCCGCTCTGGCCCGCGAGAGAATGGTTCTTAGAGGTACTGCAATGGCTGGTCGACATTCCCAGGACTCTTCCTCTAGGAGTGAACCTTCTACGTCTACCTCACGTAAAGAAGGTACACCCAAACCTCCACGCTCTTCGTCTGACTGCCTTCAGACTTTTGAAAGACTCTCAAGAGCTAGGGGCTTTTCGAAGGAGGCAGCCAGAGCGATTGCCAAAGCAAGGAGAACATCCACTCTCAGAATCTATCAGTCTCAAGGGGAAGTCTTCCGTAGCTGGTACAAGACCAATGCAGTTTCCTCAACCAGTACCACTGTAACCCAGATTGCTGACTTCCTGTTATATCTAAGGAAAGTAAGATCCCTTTCAGCTCCTACGATCAAGGGTTACAGAAGTATGTTGGCAGCGGTTTTCCGCCACAGAGGCTTGGATCTTTCCACCAACTAAGATCTACAGGACCTCCCTAGGTCTTTTGAGACCTCAAAGGAACGTCGGTTGTCCACTCCAGGCTGGAATCTAGACGTGGTCCTAAGGTTCCTTATGTCATCAAGATTTGAACCTCTCCAATCAGCCTCTTTGTAGGACCTCACATTAAAAACTCTTTTCCTCGTGTGCTTGACAACAGCTAAAAGAGTAAGTGAGATCCACACCTTCAGCAGGATCATTGTTTTCACATCTGAAACGGCTACATGTTCCTTGCAGCTCGGTTTTTGCTAAACGAGCTTCCTTCACGTCCTTGGCCTAAGTCGTTCGAGATCCCAAGCCTGTCCAACTTGGTGGGGAATAAACTGGAGAGAGTACTTTGCCCAGTTAGAGCTCTTAGGTACTATCTAAAAAGGTCTTAACCTTTACGAGGACAATCAGAAGCCTTATGGTGTGCTATCAAGAAACCTTCTTTTCCAAGTTCTAAGAACTCAGTTTCTTACTATTCAGGCTTCTGATTAGAGAAGCACATTCTCATCTGAAGGAAGAAGACCTTGCTTTGCTGAAGGTAAGGACACATGAAGTGAGAGCTGTGGCTACTTCAGTGGCCTTCAAACAGAGCCATTCTCTGCAGAGTGTTATGGATGCAACCTATTGTAGAAGCAAGTCAGTGTTCGCATCATTCTATCTCAAAGATGTCCAGTCTCTTTACGAGTACTGCTACACCCTGGGACCATTCGTAGCAACGAATGCAGTAGTAGGCGAGGGCTCAGCCACTACATTCCCATAATCCCATAACCTTTTAACCTTTCTCTTGAATACTTTTTATGGGTTGTACGGTCGGCTAAGAAGCCTTCCACATCCTTGTTGATTTGGCGGGTGGTCAATTCTTTCTTGAGAAGCGCCGAGGTTAAAGGTTGTGATGAGGTCCTTTAGTATGGGTTGCAGCCCTTGATACTTCAGCACCTTAGAGTTGTTCAGCCTCCTAAGAGGAACGCTGCGCTCAGTAAGGAAGACGAACTTATTTAAGGCAGAGTAATGGCTCAAGTCGACTTCCTTACCAGGTACTTGTAATTTCATTGTTATTTTGAATAACTGATAATATGAAATACGGGATACTTAGCTTCTTGATATACATGTACACTGGTTTTCACCCACCTCCCTGGGTGTGAATCAGCTACATGATTATCGGGTAAGTTTAATATTGAAAAATGTTATTTTCATTAGTAAAATAAATTTTTGAATATACTTACCCGATAATCATGATTTAATTGACCCACCCTTCCTCCCCATAGAACCAGTGGACCGAGGAAAAATTGAAGTGGTGTCAACAAGAAGTACTGCAGTACCTGGCCACAGGTGGCGCTTGTGAGTACACCCCCCTCTTGTATAGCGATCGCTGGCGTATCCCTTCCGTAGAATTCTGTCGGGCAACGGAGTTGACAGCTACATGATTATCGGGTAAGTATATTCAAAAATTTATTTTACTAATGAAAATAACATTTTTCAGAGAATTTGACAAAGGAATATCAGCACTGGTTGCAGGAAATTAGAGCTACAAAAATACTCAATACATATTTTTTAAATAAAACTGTGAAAGGTCTTTGGTTATATTATTTATAGTTCAATTTTATACCAGTGTCTGGTTTATATAAAACTTAACAGTAATTTTTTAGTTCAGATGCACAGAGAATGCTAGCTAACATACTAATTTTTGTGTGGTGATGATAATCAAGGGTTCAACCTTTCCCTAATAGAGTAAAGTTCTCGAGTATCCTTACCACAGAAGTCTTTACAGTATAGGGAAATATGGAGTAGGATTAAAATCTTATGAGAAATAACAAAGTGATAAAATGCATAGTACTGCGACTCAGCTGATAAGCCATATTCGATTTTGTTCTGTGGTTATGATAGTCATGCTATATATTTGCAGTAGAATTTGAAATTAAATACTGAATTAAAATAACAATATTCCTTAGTACTGTGCCAGTATTATAAAATATTTGAGTACTGTAAAGTGAGACTTGAGATCTTCAATGTTATTAAACTATTGCTGAAAGTCATTATCTGCAATTTTTTTTAAATAGCACACTCTTAAGTAAATTACTCCTTATTGAAATATGAAAGGATTTATCTAGAATGATTCTCAGTTCATATTTTTCAGCTTTAATCTATACTTCAAACTAATATTTGTGATAATTCAGAGTTTTGCAAAAATAATTTTTATTTATCAGTAACCGAACCCATAAAGATATGCATCTTAGGTATTGAAACCCTACAGCATTTATTAAGATTCTTGATGCCCACCATTTTGTAAAGCAAATAATAACTTATAATAATTTTGAGTACACTACCGTATTGTGTTTTCATGGATGTGAGTCTCAACGTGTCATTTAACGATCATAGATTTTAGTCTCTTGAAGGGTAAATTTTTTTTTATAATTTTGATGTTAATTACATTTTTATTCTCTTGTTACATTATATTTTGATATACCATAGAATATTCTTTCTTTATATATATTACTGTACACTGTTCATTAAAGATTAATCCCATTAACCTTGGTTTTATTTCTTATTCAGTTAATTGTAAAATGTAGTTGAAATCAAGTACAGTCCTATATTTTATACTGTACATAATGCTGAATGTTACACTTTTGGTATTTGGATGAAAAACTTGCCATTCAGCATAGCCGTGTGATGTCATCGGCCTCTTTACAAGTATGTTATACTTATATTTTGTTTTTTGTAGGAAATATATTACTGTTTGCAGAGGTTCTTGAGGGATTCAGTTAGATTAAATAGCTTGAGATAACACTTACATCAACTTATTTGCAGTGAAAGGGACATGACTTTGAATCATACCAAGCACCAGCCACCCGTTGGGATACTACCACAAGAAAGTTATTGAGCCAAATAATACTACATTGGATCCCTCTCTGGTTATAACTTATTTATAATCTGGCCTATTTAAACATTCTCCATTTTCCTCATAGACCTGACAACACTAAGATAACTGAAAAATTTTTCTTAACTCAAAGGATCAAATATTGCACTCTAATTGTTCAGTGGCTACATTCCATTTGGTAAGGATAGAAAATACTTTTTTTAACCATGGTAAGCAGCTATTCTAGGAGGACACTCCAAAATCAAACCATTGTCTTTGGTTAAAGTTCTCTTGCTTGAGGGTACATTTGAGTGCACTATTCTATATTTTCTTTCCTCACTGGGCTATTTTCCTTGTTGAAGTAGAACTTTGTCTTTTAACACATTATTATCATAGTTTCAAAGTGATATAACCTAGAGAGAAGACAAAATGTGGGAATGAAAGTTTTTTTATTCTTTATTTTAGTTTATTTGTGGTGATTATATTGTTGATTCTAGGACAACGGTAAGTCACAGACATGCTAGAATATCAGTCTGAGTATTTGCAAGTACATAATCATGAGACAAATAGTTAGTAGTGATTTAGCAAGAGTAAGAATTTTGAATAAAATATGCATAATCATAAAATGAGTGGTGTGATGTGGAGGAGTTAAATTAGTAAAGCAAGAAAATCTGAGTTGTCTGGTATCTATGAAATAAATTATGGAAAAGAAATTTATCCAAAGACCTTTAGGTTTATTCAGAAAGATTTAAATCTGGGAATAAATAAGTGTTTGATTGTAGTTATCAGATTAATGAGCTCCAGGGAGATGGGTAAAGGAAGATTTTGTCACATTACTATATAATGTAATAAAAATATCCTTGAAAACGAATAAAAAACTTTTAGATAACTGTCAAAAGACTGCTGATTTGTATATGTAATCCAAAGAATTGAACATTATGACAACTAGTCTTACGTAAAATACTTTAACCAGAGTGTCTGTGAATACTTGTTTAGTATCATGTAATATCTATCATATTTTTAATCGCTTCTTTATAAAATGAGATATCATAGTTTTGGATGAGTAGTTATTTTTTATACTTATATTGTTACATCATAATTAAGTTAGGGGGTCCTTTAACTGGCCAGACACCACTACATTGGATCCTTCTGTCTGGTTACGGTTCATTTTCCCTTTGCCCACATATACACCAAGTAGTCTGGCCTATTCTTTATATATTCTCCTCAGTCCTCATACACCTGACAACACTGAGATTACCAAACAAATTTTCTTCTCTCAAGGGATTAACTATTGTGCTGTAATTATTCAGTGGCTACTTTCCTCTTGGTAAGGGTAGAAGAGACTATGGAAGCAGCTCTTTTAGGAGGACACTCCAAAATTAAACAATTGTTCTCTTGTCTTGGGTAGTGCCGTAGCCTCTGTACCATGGTCTTCCACTGTCTTGGATTAGAGTTCTCTTTCTTGAGAGTACACTCGGGCACACTATTCTATCTTATTTATCTTTCTTTTGTTTTTTTTTAAGTTTATATAGGAAATATTTATTTTAATGTTATTTAAATATTCTATTTTTCATTATTTCCTTTCCTCACTGGGCTATTTTCCCTGTTGTAGCCCCTGGGCTTATAGCAGCCTGCTTTTCCAACTAGGGTTTCAACTTAGTAAGTTTTGATGATGATATGGAAACGCTGAAATTGTTTCTTCGTCTGGAACTTTCTAAAGGGCATGATTTTTCTCGATTGCCTGGGGAAATAACGTTATTGGTTAGCTGTCGATATAATTGCTTATTATTCATGAAAGACATAGATTCCAGGATTTTACATATCTATTTTAATGTTAGAAACCGAAACTGAAGTTATATAACGTTACGCAAACAGTATTATTATTTGAATACCGCGCTCTCATCATGAAGTGTATCACAACGCAGCTTTGTTTACATTCGGCAATATGAGATCTATATATTTTGTCCAGCTGTGAAAGGCGACCCTGTTTCTATAATCTATTTTTATGAAATTTGAGATATATTTCTAATTCTATATTGTGAAACATTGCTTCTTTGAAGCTTTTGAGAAAAATGACTGAGTTGGAACTAGTTCACCCATTGCCGACAGCGACTCGAGGGGTGTTACACGACATAATCAGCTGATCGGAGCAGACGACAGTCAGTAGAACTTCATACGTTAACGGGAGAGCATTACATGAAGCATTTCGGGCTTGTTTGTTAAATAGGTGAAAAATCCATTGCCATTCCTTATACGTTCTAAAATACAGTGAGTTATATCTCCTGACACTTAACGAGAACCATGTCAGTGAAAGTTAAAAGCTGTTAAGTGGGAGTTAAAGGAGGGGTCGCGTTGGTCTTGTATTGATCCAGCCAGTGTGGTGGTAAAGGCCCATTCCGGTGGCCATGGTGGTGGAGTTGTAAAGTGGATTTCCAGCCACGACAGAAAGCCCGCACCGCCATGGAGGTGGTTGGGGAATACGAATATAGTACCAAAGACCTTATAGGTCATGGTGCTTTCGCCGTGGTTTTCAAAGGGCGTCATAGACAGGTAGGTGCCAACTGAAATCGTATGGGGGTGTTGGTGTGTGACGTCAGGATTTGCTGGTAGCGGTGGTGGTGCTGTCAGGACATGTGGAGTCTGCGCAGCATAACTCCAAACACAATCTTCTTACACACCCACTTCATGATATAAAATAGAATGACTATAACAGATGTTTATGCTAACTCTATATATTTAAATTGAGACTATTTATATTCGTGTACGGTTCGAGATGCTCAAAGAAACGGTCGATTTTGACTAGTAGGTTTAGTTATTGGAAGGAGTTGACTGCATGATTACCAGGAAAGGGTCATGCATGATGAATTTGTGGTTTCTCAGATTGATGCAGTATGGAAAAGTGTCTGTTGTTGTGTCATGCAGCAAGTATGATGATGTTTTGTTTTTGCTCCTATGAATAATGCCTGACCCAAACGAGATGCAAGTGCCATCAATCACATAGGCTGAGGCTTAGGTTCCCTCTGTCTTTATTATGAATCAGAACAGTTTGTTACAACTAATATTATAGACATTTAATAGTATATCTGCTTTACATTCCATAACTTATCTGAATCACATTAGTACCCAAAGATAAATAAATCATAAGGGAATAATCACATCCACACATGTGTTTAGCCTTTGCAGAAACTTGGGGTGTCAATACAAGGTAGAATTTTTCTCTAGTACCCTACCAAATATGAGAGTGATTGTACAAGTATATTTAGTGTAGGATTTGTTTTATTTTAATGGCCTAACATATCATGTTTTATAACCAAAATATTGAGAGCAGATTGTGGTAAATTATTTTGTAAATTTGTTGTGGATTCAACAGCCCTTAATAACATTTAGATTAGTTGCAATTGAATATAGTGAATCGTAAATTTTTACTTGAATTGTGGAACTATAAGTCAAATTTGGTATAAGCTTTTATGTTGAACAGATTAACACTAGTCTCGTTTTATAGTTTTAATGTGCATAGTTATTTTAACGCCCTTGCTGATCTTTAAATATTTTTTTTATTAATTATTTCTCATAGTTGTTTTCCTTATTTCCTTTCCCCACTGGACTACTTTTCCTGTTTGGATCCCAAGGGCTTCCACGATCCTGCTGTTTCAGCAAGGGATATAGCTAGGCTTGTAATAATAAAAACAATTGCCTTTAATTAGTTGCTTTAAAAGTATTCTAAGGCAGTTGCATTTATATTTTCAGATTACCTTTTATGGCATCTTAATTTGAAAGTTTGAACTAGTCTATTCTCAGGTTGACGCCAGCTATAAATATTTTATCTATTTGAGGGAATAAGGCTCAATATAGATGATAGACTTATTATTATTACTAGCCAAGCTAAAACCCTAGTTGGGAAAGTAAGATGCTATAAGCCCAAGGGCTCCAATAGGGAAAATAGCCCATTGAGGAAAGGAAATAAATAAATGATAAGAACAAATTAACAATAAATCATTCTATAATAGTAACAATGTCAAAAAAGATATGTCATATATAAATTATATAAAGACTCATGCACAATGATTGTCTAGGAACGTTGGTACATTTTTAAAATGCACATCTAATTTACTCGTCATTGTTCATGTTTAGTTTTTCAAGGTTACAAAGTTTATCATTTTACTGGCTATTATAGATTTTAAAAAGAATGATTATAACCAACGATATATGATAGATGAACCAGTAAATTGCTTTGCCCAAAATAGTTTTATTTAGAAAACATGTTGTAGATGAGTAGCTAGATTTACATTCATTGTCATTCCTTATGACTGGCTTAATCGCATTTTGTAAAATATGGTAATAAGCTATAAATTTTATATTTATAGTCTAGATTTCTATTTATATTTAGCTGTTTTTTTATATAAGCTAGCGAGTGGGTGGGAACCATTTTTTATTAGAGTCGTCTCTTGTAGTTAACTAATTTAATCACGAATTAAAAAGTGAAAGTAAACTTTTTACATCGCCATTATTTTCAACGTTGATTTGAGAATTTTGTGTATTTTCAAGTACCATTAACGTTTGAAGCAAAGAGGCCAAGATTTTAATTGTGTTTATTGTATTTGTCAATGTTTACTTATCAGATTAGTATGTGGAATACTTGGAATAGTTTTTTACCTTATTGTAATCAGGATTTCCTAAACAGTGATCAAATTACAGTAAATACTTTTCAGTGCATCTCTTCACTTATTCAATGCCTTTATACATCGTCTTAATTTAGTTGTAAATCTATATTTTGAGAACTTAGTTTTATTCTTCGTTGTGTTGATTGCCGTTAAGGGGCCATTAACATATTGAAATTAAGTTAGTTAAGGTTGCTAACTAGGAGGTTTAATCTTTTTTTTTTATACTGTTAGGGGATTTATACAATCCTCTAACAGTAATTGTTTATAATCATTTTCATAAAGTTGGGTCTTTTGTTTGTTTCTTCTTTGGGTATTATGAACTATTACTGTTTAAGTCACATTTGAATCATGATTATCAGCTAATTACTGTTTGCTAAAAGCTAGGGTCTGACCGGAACGGGAAGGGAATAAAGAAAGAAATGTACGTGATGCATATGTTGTTATTGTTATTATTACTAGCTAATCTACAATCTAGTTGGAAAAGCAGTATGTTATAACCCAAGGGCTCCAACCTGGAAAAATAAGCAATGAGAAATGGAAATAAATAATCTATATACGATATCTTAAGATCGGCAACAACACTAAAAAAAAAAATAGGATATGCCTATGAAAAGACTCTTGTCAGCGTGTTCAACATAAACACATTCGCTGCAAGTTAGAATTACTGAATTTCCACAGATTCAACTTTCTGATTAGGGAGATCTTTTCTCAATCTAGCCACAGCTGGAATCAATAGAGTACTGTGTAGTACATGTAGGATGGTAGAGTCTGGGAAGATCCGACTGCAAAGTATGGTCAGAATTATGAAAAATCTTATACAACATGCACAAAGAACTAACAGAGCGACGATGCAAGAGATCAATATAAAGATCAGGACTAGGCCTAAGAAATTTGGTAGATGAAAGCTTTTGGTCAATATTTAAAGATGAAAGTCAGCAGCTGGAGACCAAGTAGGAGAACAGTAATTGGCAGTTATGATTTCGAGATGAATTTCAATATTATTCCGTTGTTTGAATGTAGACTTTTGAAGGCTAGATTTATTTCAGATGATATTAATTTGTGTGTGAGAAAGAGGATAGAGTGAAAAGGAGCTAGATTTTGCGTATATACCATGGGAGTGAACACCCCCATTTAGCTGTATAGGCCTACATAGAATCTCTCTTTTTAGTAATTTGTACTGTAATTTTTCCTTAAGATAATTGGACAAAAATATGCTATGATTCTTTTACTTGGATATGATTGTACAATTTGATCATACTTGTTATGATCTTGATCTACAAAGATAAATCCTCTCTTGTTTAAGTGTTTTGATCAATATTCCACTCATACAAGTACTGTTGTCAGACATGGAAGAAGATGTGGTTTCTCACAGGCCAACCAAGGGATATTCAGAAGTATGTCCTAATTATCCTCCAAAAAGTTTGCCACAAGAGGTAATTTGTGGTTTCTTCCACATTACCATTAAATTTGGCTGCGCATCACTAGTCAGATGTCAGGGTTAGGGTGTTGTATGAAACACACGTTCTTACTTCGTCGTCTTCGTATTGTTATTATTGAAGTTTTCATTATATGTTCAGTCGTATTGGGTTATTAATATTATTACTAGCTAAACTACAGACCTAGTTCTGACAGGGAAAATAGTCCAGTGAGGTAATGCAATGAACTATAGTAGGTTACTAGAGTTAATTTGAATAAAAAAATTAAATTTTAGTGTCTACTGTATATTTTTCCATCAGCTAAGTGTTGTAGTTGACATTTATCTAACTAGTTTCTTAGGTCAGATTTATGATTTCTTTACTGTTATTAATGAACCGAAGTTTCAAGTCTTAATTGCCTCCTTGCTAATGCTGTTGGATTTGTCCTTCCATAGGTTATCCAGTCTTGTGAGAAAATGTATAATTTAGACGATTTTCTAGGCTACCTAGGTCTATTGTATTGACCTTAACGATAGTTGAGACAACATTCGATGCACATTGGTTCATAGTAAACATTCAAAGTCAGCCTTTTTCATAATGTAGATGAGATGGCAAGTAAAGTTTGAAGGGTTTACTTTGTTAGGTGTAAATAACTTGTAACATACGTAGACGTAATGGTATAGGAATAGGCCTACTCCAGCAGTTTTCGAATGAGTAATGTTGTAGTTTAGTCTCTATATAGCCTAGTACTGTAGGCCAATAGTCTCCAGCTTTAAATAATATACTCTGCGTGTTGTTTCGATATTCAATTTTCTTGATCGACACAATATAGTCCCACGAAGAGAGAGGATCCTTTTAAAACTTCTGATTAGAGTACAAACACTTTTCATGATATGTAAGTCTTCACGATAAAGATTGTCTACCTTCGTTAAACAGTCACTGTTGTGAAGGAAATCTTCTTGAGGGATGGGAGTGGTTGGTTGGATTGAGCCTCTCCATCGGTCATGATGACGCTGCGATCTTCCCTGTGATAAATTAGCGTATATTGTATCTGGTTTGAAAAGTATATTGGCCTCGTAATCCCTATCTGTGAAGCTTTCTGGCGTACGTTGGTTGTCTTCTCTTGTCTTGGACCATGCCAAATGTAGTTTATATCGTTGCGTTCGTTTTACGTTTAATTTAGGTCAGTTTTCGAGTGAGGTGTTTGTTCATGAGTATAACATTATTTCTCAGACACAATATTTATTTATGTATTGCGTCTATGTCCGTCAAATCAGAAATGGCCACGTCTAGTCAGTTGACCTTTGGTCACAGTTTGGAAGGTCGTTACTTTGCTGGCCATTATTTAAGTTTAACAGTTTTCCAACTCTGAGCTGAGTGTGTGAAATCGAGATGGTAAATGTGTGTAGACCTAACGATATTTTACATAAGTTTGCTTATAAACACGGAGATAATGACAAAAAAAAAATTGTTTGTCTTATAGATCGGCAAAACTTTAATTGCAGAGATGTGCCCTTATCTGTACTCTTTGCGATGGTTGTGAGTAGGCCTATATAGTACATAAAAGTATTTTAGATAACATATGGTAACATTAATCAGGCTTTTAATCTAAGTTGGTTGTGTATGTGCGAGTTTTTAGTTGTAGTGTTGTAACAATTTCACGATTTTTTATCAAGTTAGATGAACAAAAAGTCAGGTCACACTTGGAAATGTGCTATAAACATTGAAATTGCAAAATTACAAAGCAGTGGTTTATTTGGTAACTGTTTTTGTCAAATTAGATTATAGGTACGTCTGACTATATTGTAACTGCAACTCTTTTCACAGTAAAGTAGGTTATCCCCCTACGTCAACGTCAGGTGCAATTGCTTCGTCCGTACTTGTTCCTGGCACCTCTAGTTAAATGTTTTATGTTCTCTGATTTTCTTCGGAACTACACTACGTTACCGGTGCGTTGTTCATTTGCAGACTTATTATGGACATACTGAGTTAGTTTTATTTAATGCTAGTCGAAAATTCATTTATTATAATACATGTTTAGGTGTTTATCCACCAGTGCCTGACGTTTTGATGTCTTAAAAGCCACGCCATGTTAGGGTAAACGGCTTTGTCACGTGTGTGTGTGTGTGTGTATTCAACAAGAACTTGAAGAGCGTGAACTATCTTTCAAGATTAATCACTTGGAATTAGTTTGCTTCATTCGACTCTCCGAGACCATGGGTTTGCCGAGCGTTTATTTATTCGTGGTGAGCTGCATTTTCTCGTGGAAATTCAAGGTTCTTGTATTTTCAATTGAATTTTACATTAATGGTTGGCCAACTTCATTCAGCTTGAGGGATTCTGAAGGAACTGTTTAACCGTTTCTTTTGGATAAATTCAGTCTTGTTTTGGAGACTTGATTAGTTTAACAGTGGATATTTTAGGTGTTATCCGTAGATTTACTTGTGGCTATTTTAAGTGTATTATTACATTGACAAGTTTTCTGTATCTGTGTAGTATAGATATGCTGTTATTTCCAGGATTATTTGTGAATGCAATAGCTGTTAGTGTGAGATATCCATTATTTTTAACTTGCACAATAAAATTGAATGTTATTTGAATAATTTTACTCTTAATGTTTAACATATAACATCCTGAAGCCATGTGGTCTATTCAGACTTTGGCGAAATGAACAAAAGTTCTTACGTGTGAAAATCAATTGTTGCATCATGATGTCACTTGTATTGTTTGCTTTTCTGTTGTGGTTATGCTGTGCTATTGTGAAGGTGATATTAGTTTCAAAGGCATTGCCAAGTTTAATTATGGTAAGTTGGTTTTCCCGGAAGACGTCTCAAAATTAAATCAACTTCCTCGATTTTACTTACTTTACTTAAAGGGCTGGTTTTCGAGTCCTATGAAGGAAGGGAACCCTACTCCTATACATTCCCAGGCATTCAGCATTTCACGGTATATTGCACGTTTGCTGTCAAATCCACATTATCGAAGGACTTGGAGAACGAGAGCCTTGAGTTTCTTAATGTCTAGTGGGAGCTTATTGACTTGAATAGTACATCGTCTCTGTACCATGGCCTTCTGCTGCCTTGGGTTAGTGTTTTCTTGCTTGAAATTGACATCTGTAAATCAGATACCCTTTCATTGTCGTTTGTTTGTTCTTTGTTTACATTTGTGTTTCTTTATCCATGTTGGACTATTTTCCTTAGTGGGACCAAAGGCTTGTAACATTTTGCTTCTCCAGCGGTTACAATTGGGGTTGTATTATTATTATTATTATTATTATTATTTATAAGTTATAGCCCTATAGATGGAAAAGCAAGATACTACAACCCCAAAGTGCTCCAACAGGGAAAGTAGGCCAGTGAGGAAAGGAGATAAGGAAATGAAGACAACTATATATGAAAAGTAATAATAATAGTTTAGTGATATGAACAATAATAATGACTGTATACATGCAGTTTATATCCCATCACATAAACGATTTACTTCAAGGAGTATCTTTTGGTCAGAGATCATCTGTTATTACTTTCTCTACCATGTTAACCAAATTAACACCTCCCTCCTTAATACCATTTTTTTTATTTTTTTCTTTACTTGCGGTTAGTAAGTAGATTCTTCCAAGGTTTTCACAAAGTGGAAGTTAAGGATAACCTCATACTGGGATGTATAGGTCTAGCGCGTTTGTGTAGATAAGTTTCATGAATAGCTGTCGTGGGTCTGTGCTTACCGTCAGTGGGAGTACATAGCGTGACATGGCTTAGCCTTAGGCCTATTGAAAGTTCCCTTAGAGCAATATGATCCTCTTTAGACTCCCACGTGCCTTTTGGGTAAATATCCTCATGGTGGGAAAGGATATTAGGCTTAAACTGAATTATTTCGATTTTTATTTATTTATTTTTATGATCACACTTTCGTTTGATGTCTGTATTTTTTATCATCAATGCTGCTGTTTTGAAAGCTTATTGAATATCCGTTTTTACTTTGTTTATACATTTGCCAACCTAAGTGGAGATGAAAGAGCTGTGGAGCAAAGATATGCTTAAGTATTATTTCTTGGAGGAATGAGATACATTATTTTTTTCCACGCTTGAGAGATTTTAACTACCGTTGGTGAAGCCTCGCGTTATGCTTAGTGGTTCTGGACTCGTGCACTCAATGGAACTTTGTGTTTTGCAGGTCATACTTTAGTATTTGAAAGTTAACCATATAATAATTTGTAATTATTTTTGTAAGGAATTAAAAAAAATCGTTAACACTGTTCTAGCATTTGGAATTAGTATTTTAATTCCACAAGCACTTCATAGTACACCACAGTTACATTTTAAAGATTTAGGTTAGTAGCAGACTATGCTTATAAGTTGCCACCTCTAGTTTTCCGTTTATTTACTTTGATTTTCTCTACCTGGTCTTTTAGCTCGCTCGTAACTAAGCAGGAAAGGAAATATACTGCCCGAATTTTATTATATCAAAGTGAGTCTGCTTATATCCATGTTATATAGGACTACAGCGTTATCTTGAAGCATCATAATGTGACTGTTCCTCGCAAAGGCCAAATCAAAACCCAGGAAACAGGGAACGTAACTAAATAAAAGTATTATATACCGGTAATTTAATGATAATTTACTCATGTAACCATTACATAACTTGTATCTTTTTTTTGTACTGTGGTTTAACCTTCCATCTTCCCCCCTTGGGTTAATTGCACTTTGATGGTTCTGTGCTGTACTTTTATGACAATGACAAGGCAAAGGTGATTATACCTGTGAGCGTATAACCTTAAGTGATGTTCTGGTATTAGTAGCTATATTTCCCTCGACCTTCTATGTTGACTGTCTGAATTGCATACACAGGAAAAGGGGAGAGATTTCGTGGTTCAATGAGCATGTCTTTTTCTCATAAGTGATTCCTTGGATGGTTTTTGCCTTCGCGTTTTGTGTTCGTGCCAGAGGAATTGAATATGCAATTGAGCATTGGATTGAATATGCAAGGTTTCCAGTTTCAAATAGCCAAAGGAGTACAATTCTTTGGGCTCTCTCTCTCTCTCTCTCTCTCTCTCTCTCTCTCTCTCTCTCTCTCTCTCACACACACACACAAACATATCATGGTTTTAAGGTTATTCCACATTGTGTATACCTTGAAGACAGGTATTCCAAATCCTACTTTTCCTGAAATTTTCATAAGATTTATTCCTTTAGTTTTTTGTCTTATAAAAAGCCAAATGTGAAGGGTGAGAGACCTATGGCCTCTTCAAGAGGCGAACATGAACAACGGGTCTTAGAGGACCCATTCAAAGATTGAGAACGACTAGGTCATACTTCCTGTTACTTTAGGTTAAACAGACTAGACTCCATAGTATTTTACAGCTTTTATGGCAATAGTGGTTTTAACTAGAAATTGAATTGTTCTTAAGTAGGATGTTTAATGTTTTAGGTTTTCATATTTTCTGGTGCCATTTCTTTGTCAAATTTTAGTCGTATTTTATTTTTTGCTTGCTTAAAGTGATTTAACAGTTTTGGTTTTAATATGTTAATATCAGTATTTATAAACTAACCTGTAGCGCTTAATAATCCTGATATTATAATCATTTAAAAATCAAAATTATACAAGCTGATAATTTGTACCACACACTAATTTTATCCATATCTTTATTGAGATATTCAGCAACCACATGTATACACAACATGGGATGAACTTGGTGCAAAGACTAGCATCATCTGCATATGCAACAAAGTAGCATCATCTGCATATACAACAAAGTAGCATCATCTGCATATACAAGTTTGGTTTAAAACGCCAACTACGTATACGTGTATTATGAAAAGTAATGGGCAGAGAACATTTCATGGAAACCATAGTTAACTATGGTGCACCCTAACCTCTACTTTTTGATAAAAAAAAGACCCATGTACACTTATCTGTTTGAGTATGAAAGCAATGGTCTCATGATTAATATGGTAAAAAGCGGCCCCAAAATCGAGGTCAATCATTACTTGCTCCAAGGCAATTGCAAAGGCCAAACTTTAATTAGGTAACATAATTACCTAAAGCACATTTATATAGTTAGAAGTGTAGTCAAAAGATGTTAAAAAAAAACTTTGATATGGGAATTATGGAAATTGGATGGTAATCAGCAGGGCTAGAGGTACAACAGACACATTGATTTCATGTAATAACATCGACAATGCAAAACGAATCTATTCTTGGTAATAGACAAAATTATTGGTTAGACATAGGCCATTTTCCTATACAAGAGAGACAATCGCTAATTTGTTTTTTCGATGTATTCTTAACTTTTGGCGGCTTCAACTTTTTTTTTCCTAAGCAGAGTTGACTCGATATAACCTTTTTTGGTTCCACAGATAAATAGTTCTGCTTATCTGGCTGTTAATTAATATCAATTAGACTTTTCATATATTCTCGATAGATAAATGATTGGATCTGCTTAGATTTAGGCATAATGTTTGCATTTTTTATTAGCAATTGAAAATTAGAAAAATATGATATTGTGGCAGGATGTTGCAGAATCACTCCTGGCAATTATAAACAAATTGTACTTACTGTTAAAATAAATAAAACCTTCCAAGGCTGGTCGAAGTAATAATAAATGATAAATCCAGCATTCACACACACAACTGCCTCTGGCTGCAGTCAAATCGAAAAAAAAGAATTCGCTCGACATTCACCACTGACATAAGTTAGCTAAAATATAAACAAACAACCTCAATTACACAAAGTGTCTTCCTCACAACAAACAATCATTACACTAATTCTCTCTCTCTCTCTCTCTCTCTCTCTCTCTCTCTCTCTCTCTCTCTCTCTCTCTCTCTCTCTCTCTCTCTCTCTGGATTTGGCAAACAACAAAATAAAATAAAACGAAAATTAATCCTCCACAATATTACCATTCCATTGTAAATTCCAAACTCCTAGTCATGGCTATTTTTGCTGTTGGGGCCTTTGGGTTTATAGCATCTTGCTTTTCAAACTAGGGTTGCAGCTTAGCTAATAATAATAATAACAATAACATAGTTGACATTTGTTCCGTGATAAAAGAAAAAAAAATACATTCAGGAACTGATGATACCAAAGTGTGGTGCATCAAATACAAAGCTACAGCTTCCCGTGGCTGTAGTCTGATTATTCCCGTCACAGGTCATGGGTCAGGGATCTTGCCCCAGAGCCATAAGCCTTTGTTAGTCCGAACTGCGTCTGAGAGAAACAGCACTGGACCGGTTGCGTCTCCTCCCTGGAAACCCCCGTCCGTCTGTTCATCCGGGCCGTTGAATGAATGAGACAGGCCAGGATTAAATTTGTCTGTAACACCCGGGGGCATATTGGTGGTGTTTCCAGCCGGCGGGTGAGGGTGTTTAAATGACTCCTCCACTTTTCGAAAGGGGGTGGAGGGTTGGACCATTAATCCCTTGAGGGCTTTAAAGGGATACGGGGAGGGAGAGTGTTATAACGCATCTTTGTTATATCGGGGTTGCTGACAGGCGATTGTACCCTGGAGTGTTACTCATGCTGAACTTCATTTTTCTCTTTCATTTCAAGTCAGTTGATTACAGGATTGAACCATGTTTCACGGGCCATGAGTGTTACTGTCGGCTATAGGAGATTTTCAGGACTCAAACTAGTGTTCGTAAGATCACATTGGGGATTCGGGAATGAGGATTTCCTAAAATAACTTCCCCCCAGCCATCCTCTTTACTCTGTCCTTCCTCTACCTCCCTCTCCCTACTTTGTCCTCCCAAATCCGACAATGGACTCCCGCCATTCCTGCATTATAGTAGTGATGCCATTAGTGTATTAATGAAGAATTTTGTTTGATTACTTTAATTAAGCATTTCGCGTTTTATTAAATGATTCTACAAATGGTCGATGATTGTAACCTTTGCGAATTATTATTTGCTAGATATTTACTAAATATTCTGGGTCACATCAAAATGCACAACAGCTTTTCAATTGCACCCCAGACGACGAGACAGAGACAGTGTTGCCAAGGGGTATTATTTCTTAGGAATTGCCTCCACGTGTCTTCGCCATTTCGCGCATAATGATAAAGTGCTGGCGGATCTTACAGTTAATAGCTCGTTTCCTCAAAGTTCGTCTGAGTATTGACTGAGCTTTTCTCGCTTCCTTTTGATACTGTCGTCAGAAAAAGGCTGTACAGCTTCGTTCTCCGCCTATGCAACACTGGTTGCGTCTTGATACGCACCCCTCTGCCCGTAACCCCACCCCGTTACGTAATCGGAGAACGCTATTTAGCGTTGAGAGAGAGAGAGAGAGAGAGAGAGAGAGAGAGAGAGAGAGAGAGAGAGAGAGAGAGAGAGAGAAGGGGAGGGGAGACAAGGACGTGCAGGCTACATACCGTATTTGCCACGTTATTATTGTAGTTAAAATAAAGTGACTGTAAACCAAGCATAGGAAATGGCAATGAAATAATTTGGCTCGGTCTATGTGAGCTAAGAAAATCATTAAACCTCTTATCCTAGTGTAGCCTAATTTGTTTACAGACCACAGAGCTGAATGGGCTGTGTCTCTTGTACAGTATACTTTCATAATCGAATCACGTCATTACTTGATACAAGAAGGCGGATGGGCAATACCTCGTTCCGTATTTGTCTCTGGGGCCACAAGCCACGCTTACCCAACCAAGCTCTTCAGACGCCTCTCGTGACCGACGCTGCTGCATCCGGTCGTGATCGTCAGTCTTAAGAGATAAATCCTGAGATTGGAAGAAAGGGTGTGTGTCAAAAGGGAGATTATTGATGGTGTTCTGTTTAGAAGAGAGAGAATCTTTGTCGTCTCGTCAATTTAATGTTTGTATTTATCTAATACACCGTTGTTAGTTAATCCAATATATATTCACTGTTTTAATCAATATGTGTTTACTGTGTTTGATTAATCAGACTGTGGTTAGCATACAAAATAGTGCCTAAATCATTTTTGGTTTGGGCTAATTTTTTATGCATGAAAGGAAGAAAAGTAAAAAACATGTTGAATAGAGTTAGTTTAAAGAAAATTTAGTTTGAGTAGATTTTACCTTTTGCGCTAATAACGTATTTTTATATTAACACTTAAAATAACTTACGAGGCGTCTTTATTAATAGAATAGTTACAGTTCTGTTTCTCCTATAGTCCATTTCTTTTAGCGATGCATATTTGCACCGACTCGCAGCGGTGCCCTTTTTAGCTCGGAAAAGTTTCGTGATCGCTGATTGGTTGGAATTATCTCGTCCAACCAATCAGCGATCCGGAAACTTTTCCGAGCTAAAAGGGCACCGCTGCGAGTCGGTGCAAATATGCATCGCTAAAAGAAATGGACTATAGTATTATATTTACACTGTTGCATTGTCCTTTGATTGGAGATTATTCCTGTTCTCCGTAGATGGTTGCAATGTCACTTACAGAGCTTACTTGGGTCAGTGTTAATGGTAAACCTTATGTGACTGGCATAGCTGTAATAATAACAATGGCGTTCTGTGTCTGCATTTATTGCTTTGTATTGTTGATAATGCAGTGATATCAGACTATGGTGGTTATTCATTCAGACACATCGGTAGCATATAAAATCCTTATAGTTTTGAGTATTAGATAAATTTAGTTCCAATTAATAAAAAATAAAATATAGGTTTAAATTTTTTCTTAACTTTAAAATGTAAAAAATTCGTAACATATCTTTTTCCCCATTTACCTTCCATCATCACCATCATCTTCTATCATCATCATCATCATCATCATCTTCTATCATCATCGGCTGAGAACGGAGAGATGCTCAGGCCAGGTCTATAATAAAATCCTTATAGTTTTGAGTATTAGAGAAATTTAGTTCCAATTAATAAAAAATAAAATATAGAGGGTTTAAATTTTTTCTTAACTTTAAAATGTAAAAAATTTTGTAACATATCTTTTTCCCCATTTACCTTCCATCAAAAATTCGTAACATATCTTTTTCCCCATTTACCTTCCATCATCATCATCATCTTCTATCATCATCGGCTGAGAACGGAGAGATGCTCAGGCCAGGTCTATTTATTGGCTTTCCCTTCCATTGTGTGGTCATCTCTGGTAGTAATTACTGGCCCTGGATGACCACGGCATTTTTTTTTTTTCTTTTTTGCTTTGAGTCCATTGTTGGTGGTATGCGTCTCATTAAGGCTGCAGATTGCATAGTTTGGAAAGTGTGTCGTAGTCTGTGATACTATTTTCTTATAGGTATATTCGGTTACGGTGGAGTATAGTCTCTATAATCTTTATTTCATTACTTTGGTAATTAGACTGAACGTATTTTAGGTTGAATTTCGTTTTTCATTGATTTGCAAATAGAATAAAAGTATTCTAGGTTATGTTTTGTTTCTGGTTAATTTGTAAATACGAAGGAACATAAAGTGCGATATCTCTCTCTCTCTCTCTCTCTCTCTCTCTCTCTCTCTCTCTCTCTCTCTCTCTCTCTCATTTCGTCCATATACTATTGTGATGGTGAATTGAGTTAGGGTGGTTTTAAGCCTTACATGTTGTTTTACTCATGTGCAGAATTGAGAGAGAGAGAGAGAGAGAGAGAGAGAGAGAGAGAGAGAGAGAGAGATGGGGGTTAGTATCCTCTATGCACCAAATCCTCGCACATTGGCTTTGATAGTTCCGCCAGACGTCGTGTACGTAAAGCAGCCAACCTGTAATTATGGAGGTCAGTGTACGGGCCCCGACCGTCTTTGCGTTTGCAGTGTAAGTGTACTTTTAAGCAACACACGCTCCTCCCGTTTTCTTTAATACGTGAAGTGAGAATAAGAACCCTGGTCAATCCATGGCTGGTTTGATTATGTTTAAATCTCTCTCTCTCTCTCTCTCTCTCTCTCTCTCTCTCTCTCTCTCTCTCTCTCTCTCTCTCTCTCTCTCTCTCTCTCATTTCTGGAAGGGGGTTTGGGGGGAGCATATTTATTTGCTGAGTCATCAGCAGCCATTGCCTGGCCCTCCTTGGTCCTAACTTGGTTGGAGAGGGGGCTTGGGAGCTGATCATATAATAAAGTCTCTAGGGCAATGTCACTGTCCCTTGTCTGTGTCATTCATGAGCGGCCTTTAAACTCGTGAGTTAGCTATTGTGATAAGCATGGTTTTGAAAAGATTAGGTAAAGTTCATTTTGACACTGAAATGAAATTTCAAACATATTTGTTGGTGTGATTCACATTCCCCGCTATTCCCAGAGACCAGGCTAATCAACAAGCTGTAGCTGTAGCCACTTGTCTACCGGAACATGTAGGTTATATATTTTCCAATGGAAGAGGGAACTTGCCCTTTTTATCTTTGGTAGTATTTATCACCAGCCTATTGTTATATCTGCGCAATATCTGCATTGACAGGTGACAGGTAGGGGCACTCTTATCATCTCTTATCAGCGTATAAGATAAGCATCCAAAGTCGTTGGATTTTTGCAGTATGTGGTCTGGTTACTAAGTCATAGCTTAGGTCTCTCTCTCTCTCTCTCTCTCTCTCTCTCTCTCTCTCTCTCTCTCTCTCTCTCTCTCTGTGTGTGTGAAATGCTCATGTCATTATCCGCTTGATATACCCACTTCATTATACTTTGTTTCATTTCCTTCGAACTTACAATGACCTCATTTCAATTTGTTTCCACGTTTGATTTTTAGCAGTTACAATGCAGTATGTTTGGCTTGATATTTAGTGTGAATATACATATATTATTATTATTATTATTATTATTATTATTAGCTAAGCTACTTCTCTAGTTTGAAAAGCAGGATGCTATAAGCCCAAGGGCTCCAACAGGGAAAATATCTCGGTGAGAAAGGAAATCAGGAAATAGATAAACTATGAAAAGTAATGGATAATCAAGATAAAATATTTTAAGAACAGTAACAACATTAAAGCAGTACAACATTTTAAGAACAATAACAACATTAAAACAAAGTACTTTTTCAAGAACAGTAATAACATGAAAGCAATCAAACATTTTAAGAACAGTAACAACATAAAACAATGAAATATTTTAGGAACAGTAACAACGTTATAGCAATAAAATATATTAAGAACAGTAACAACATTAAAACAATAAAACAAATTAAGAACAGTAACAACTTTAAAACAATAAAACAAATTAAGAACAGTAACAACATTAAAAAAGTAAAACATTTTAGGAACTGTATCAACATTAAAACATCCTTCATATATAAACTATAAAAAGACTTATGTCAGCCTGTTCAACATAAAAAAATGTGCAAGTTTGAACTTTTGAAGTTCTACCGATTCAACTAGGCTACCCGATTAGGAAGATCATGCAATGGTAATGATATTACTTAATAATGGTGGACTTTATATCAGTTGTGTTGTCATTTTAGCATCGATATCATAAAAGTCATGTGAAGTTCATTTTATTTGTGTTCGCAGAAGTGGGATTACATTTTATTTGTGTTATCGTCTTTCATTTCCCGTTTATTGAAAACCATTACTGCTTTGGCCCATTGCGAATCGCTTCAAGATTAGATTCTGTCGTTGATTGATATATTCCTTTCCTCTAGTATGACCTTTTAATTATTGCACCGTGACCCAGCTGTGTAACCCCTTACTGTAACTTAACCTTTGGAGATTGGATGTACGTAACTGCTGATATGTGGATTAACAGACCCCCTAATTGCTAGGTAATTTTAGGTAATTGCTGAACTTTCTGACCCGTTTTTTTTTTTTTTTTTTTTTTTTTTTTTTTTTTTTTTTTTTTTTTTTTTTTTTTTTTTTTCCACTAATTTCGGAAGATGATTATACGTATTTTAATGGCTATAATCCAATGGGTGGATTTTTACTACTTTCAACTAGTTTATTATTTGAGAAATTGATACCTCCAAACAGTGTTATTTTGTGTGCGATACTCTTTTCCTCATGAAAAAGGGTCATCGAATATGTATAAGGAAAATAAGGGTGTCTATTGGTGTCTGTTATATGATAGGTTATTATTATTATTATTATTATTATTATTATTATTATTATTATTATTATTATTACTATTATTATTATTATTATTATTATTACAAGCTAAGCTGAAGTACAACCCTAGTTGGAAAGGCAGGATGCTATAAGTTCAAAGCCTCCAAATAGGTTAAAATAGCTCAGTGAGGAAAGGAATTAAGGAAATAAACTACAATAGAAGTAATGAACAATCTAAATTAAATATTTCAAGAAAAATAACAATATTAAATTAGTTCTTTCGTATACAAACTATAAAAATCTTCAAAAAAATGAGTGGAAGATAAATAAAATAGAACAATATCTGTTAATATCCACATGGGCTCATTTCATATATGGGCAACAAAATTATATATAAATATTGGCAGTGCAGTCGCTTCTCTCAAACACACTTTTGAATCCTCATATCTTACCGCACCACTCGTGTATCCAATGGACGGCTCTGTCCGAGTCTGTCATTTGCTTCCTGTAGATCTACATCAGAACATGCAGGTCACAATGGGCAGCAACGGATGATGATGTCCATGGTCTGGGGGAGAAGCCCCCAGTGGGCAACAGAGGAGGAGGAGGAGGTGGCCCAGGGTCGGGGGGTCATTCCCCACAGGGGCAATCAGCATTGAGGACATGTCCCCACTTCTGAAGTCTATCTCCTGTTTTCCCGACTTTGAATCTTGCTTTGTTTAAGGCGGTCCACGACTTTCTGTTAAGGGACGCTCCACAAAAGGTTGGAACAATTTCCCTTATGTAATAAAGAACAAGTTTTTGGATATATAAATACAAACGCGCGCGCGTGCACACACACACACACACACACACACACATATATATATATAT
>NC_090750.1:79311666-79316666 GCF_036898095.1 Palaemon carinicauda
TAAAAAACCAAACCATTATTCTCTAGTCTTTGGTAGTGCCATAGCCTCTGTACCATGGTCTTCCACTGTCTTGGGTTAGAGTTTTCTTGCTTGAGGGTACACTCGGGCACACTATTCTATCTTGTTTCTCATTCTCTTGTTTTGTTAAAGTTTTTATAGTTTATACAGGAGATATTTGGTTTGATGTTATTCTTAAAATATTTTATTTTTCCTTGTTCCCTTTCCTCACTGGGCTATTTTCCCTGTTGGAACCCCTGGGCTTATGGCATCCTGCTATTCTAAGTAGGGTTGTAGCTTAGCAAGTAATACTAATAAGGATGTAATTGGTTGGTAGCAGTTTATCATAAGTCGCTATTTTTTTTTCTCGTAAATCTGTTGCTCCCAAAGAAGACTCGTTTATGGTGGTCAAACTTGCAAAGAAGAGTTCAGTCACATCCAACCGGATATGATAATCCAGCTCTCTCTCTCTCTCTCTCTCTCTCCTCTCTCTCTCTCCTCTCTGCTTTATTTTGATTTCAAGGTTGACTCATGAACTGGCCTTGCATCGGGTATCCACCCAATTTTTTTGTCTTTATTATGGTATTTGCATAAGCCATATTTAGCTCTTTGCTTGTGGTGTAGATTGATGGAAAATCTCTCTCTCTCTCTCTCTCTCTCTCTCTCTCTCTCTATATATATATATATATATATAATATATATATAATATATATATATATAGTATATATATATATATATATATATATATATATATATATATAATGTACGCTTTCCTTTTATATATGATAAATAGAATAAAAACCTCACATTCCTTTTCAAAAGAGGAAGCTAGATAGCCCTTCGAAAGTTAAAATATCCTTATTCGAGAATGTACTTTTTTTTCCTATCGACGTGTACTTATTTAATTTACTACCTTTTGCCAGTATATATAGTAATGGAAGGTAGTTTTTACTTTATTTTTTTTATTTTTTATTTAATTTTTTCATACATTACTAAGTCTTAAAGCCCTCTGAGACAGGTTTCCTAATCTTTAAAACGGTGCGTTTTAACGATTAGGCTTAAGGAATAATCTTCTTTAGCACGTGCGCTAGAAATGAGAGAGAGAGAGAGAGAGAGGAGAGAGAGAGAGAGAGAGAGAGAGAGAGAGAGGAGAGAGAGAGAGAGAGAATTTCTTTAAATTGGTAAACAATTTTGATTACTTAGAATGCTTTGAAAATATGGGTTTAGATAACGGAAACAATTTGGATTACTTAGAATACTTTGAAAATGGGGATTTTAGGTAACGGAAACAATTTTGATTAATTAGAATGCTTTTAGAATAGGATTTAGATAACGGAAACAATTTTGATTACTTAGAATGCTTTGAAAATGGGGTTTTTGATAACGAAACAATTTTAATCACTCAGAATGCTTTGAAATGGGGTTTTAGATAAAGGAAACCTATTTTGATTACTTAGAATGCTTTGAAAATTGGGGTTTTAGATAACGGAAACCATTTTGATTACTTAGAATGGTTTGAAAATAGGGTTTAGATTACGAAAACCCTTTTGATTACTTAGAATGCTTTGATAATAGGGTTTAGATAACGGAAACAATTTGGCTTACTTAGAATGCTTTCGCAAATAACGCTTTAGATAACGAAATATATAAAACAGAGACTCGCTTAGTTGTCCGTGGAATGTTATATAGCATCCGTCACGTGTCACACATGTGACGCACAGGTGTCAGGTGTGCCAAACCCCTTGTGGACGTAGGTGGCATCTTGAACTACATTGCAGTAACAATAACAATGAAAGTGATTAAAACTGGGATTATTTTCATGAAGCGCATGTGGAACTAAGCAAAATGTCGTCTACGAGTTAAATAGGCTTTTTACATTATAGAATACTAATTTTTTGAACTTGATAAGCTGAGATAGGTGTATAAACAGTAAGATATGAATAGAAAATAAAATCACCCTAATTTATATCTCCAGGAGATATTAGTTCACCAAACGTTCAGGTGGACTCCACAAGGCATTAGAAGAGTTAAAGACCCAGGAATACATGGCTGAGATGCTAAGTGGAGAAGTATTGAATTAAAAGCTCAAGATAGAGACGACTAGTGGAATCTAACCAAGGCCCTTTGCGTCAATATGCGTAGGAGATGAGGATTGATTTATACCAGTGATGTTATCTAGAAGCAGCATTCATCTCTGCAACTTACGCTTTAAAGAAATCTTCCCAAAGAATTCTGGATTCTTGGGTCCGCGAAAACCCACGCGGAAGATAAATGGTTCCCTTAAATTCATGATAAGATCTTCCCTGGTGACTTACTTAAGAGCCCGAACGCTGATAGGGTTGCCAATGGAGTCCATTTCTCCCGAGGGACGCGCCCCAAGATTGTGGTTAAGGCTCTTACGGCCTGTCGGATCTCTCTATGAGCTAAGCACCCCCCCCCCCCCCGTTACCTCCATATATTATTTGTTATATGATGTCAGCCTTTGGAGATGATCTATAGAAGTTTTTCCTCACCCTGGCGGGTTTTTAGCTTAATATAAGCCTCTTGGCTCACAGTTTAATTTTTTTATCACCAGCCCTTAGGCTGTTTTAATTTTACATCTTGATAGAATTTTAAGATAAATAGCTTTTCATGTTTTGACACCTCAGAGGCAGGTACTTCGTTTAATAATATTGACCTGGCTGACATGAGTCTTTTTATAGTTTATATATAACATATCTGTTTTTGACGTTGTTAATAGTTTATATAGGACATATCTGTTTTGACGTTGTCACTGTTTTTAGAATGATTTATTGTTAATTTATTCTCATCATTTATTTATTTCCTTCCCTCACTGGGCTATTTTTCCCTATTGGAACCCTTGGGCTTATAGCATCTTGCTTTTCCAACTAGGGTTGTAGCTTGGCTAGTAATGATAATAATAATAATAATAATCATGATGGAATTTTGATATTAATAGTCTTTTGTGTGTTGACACCCGAAAGGCCAGTATGTTTTTTAAAAGGTTAATTATTGTAAAATGAAACTCATCTATTTCATGAATATGATGGATGAGGAAAGAACAGACGAATTTGCATATAGAATCGCTCATTATTCAAAGTGACGAAATATGTCTTTACCTTCTGCCAGTTTGTCTTGAAAATTCAAGAGTGTGATATATGATTTTCATAACCCTTTATGGCTCCTCTTTAAAGTCTTCGTTTGATGGCTCATCGTTGCTTATGGCTCCCTTCTCCCTCTTCTCTTCTTGGTCTTCATAATATCCGAGAGTATTGGCGTAATATCCACTTTTGGCCTTTTGGATATATATTTTTCTTTTGACTCAATTTTTAATTTATCTCTGGCGTTTACAAGTTTTGTGTTTGCTTGGATTGGGTAATAACGATTTATTAAGGTTTGTATTTTGATGAAGATCATTAAAATCATGCTTTAAAGAGATCATTAGGATCATGTATTTTTTTAGAGATGATTAGGATCCTATATTTTTAGAGGTCATTAGATTATATATTTTTAGAGATCATTAGAATGATATATTTTTAGAGAGCATTAGAATGATATATTTTTAGAGATCATTAGAATTTTGTAATTTTAGAGATCATTAGAAAGATGTAATCTTAGAGATCATTATAACCCTTTATTTTTACCTACCATTAGAATCATATTTTCTTTTAGATTATCAGAATCACGTTTTTAGCGATCATGGAGATCATGTCATTTAAAAACCATTAGGACCAGGTTTTTTCTCTTGAGATAATCCGAATCAGGTTTTTTCAATAATGCCAAGTGTCAATGACTTCTAGATTGGCAGATGAAATCCTTAAGAGCACCCCCACTCTATCTCCTATTTATATATACGCCTTCCTCCCCCTCAACCTCCCTCACTCTTTCCTTGTCACTCTTTTTTTTCCTGGGGGTTCATAGCTCATAAAGGGAACATCCCCACCACCTACGCCTCCCACATATGAGGAATGACTCTGTCCTCCTCCTCGTTCTCCTCCTCCTCCTCCTCCTCCTCCTCCTCCTCCTCCTCCTCCTCCTCAAACGTCTTCATTTCTATTTATAAATCATCCCACCTCTCGGGGTTTTTCTCCGTTAGGCCCAGTGTGGTTTCCAAGTCGTTTTGTTTTTACTTTCCGTGTGTTTTTCTTTCTTTTGAATGCACAAGTGTACCTTGTGTTGGCATTTAGTTTGTATTTGTTTACGGGAGGTTCCGTTATTTATCGGTTTGCGCGTCAAGGTTTTGGTTTTCAGGACGATTTAACGCACACACACGCCTGCGCACACACACATTATATATGATATATATATATATATATATGTATATATATATACATATGTATATATATATATGTGTATATATATATATATATATATATAAAGATTTGAATGTTTAATTCTAAAGGAAAAAAAAATAAATGTTGAAACTGATGAGAGGAAATGCCTCATTTGTTATGCAAATAGTTTGAATGATAAATTGCTTTCGTTACGTATGTGACGGGTGAAGCTCGGAGGAACTGAAGGGCTACGAAATTTGGATAAATATAGAAGTGGTAAGAAACGAGGTTAGTGGAGATATAAGAATTTTTTTTTTTTTTTTTTTTTTTTTTTTAGCTGATAGGAAATCTGAGAGAAGTGAGGACAGTTAGCTAACTAAAGGTTGAAGGTGTTTGGTTCCAGTCCCAGTTTCAATTTCATCAGAAATAGATGCTCAATAGAACGTCAGCCAGGTAATCTAACCCCTCCCCCCCCCCCCCGCCACTGTGGTGCCCAAACAACAGTGGCCTCCCCAGTAGACGGGTTAAACTCACGGTCCTGGGCTGGGATAGATCTGTTGCCATCCAAATGCTAGGCGAACACGTTACCACTGCTAGCTAGGAGGATGATCATGATGGGGAATAGTTTGGAAAGTTAAGTGTATGAAAGAATAATGTAAAGAGTGGTTTTAACCGCAATGTTGTTTATATATTGGTACATTTTGCTAGTTTAAATTAATTACAATAATT
>NC_090750.1:79321666-79339166 GCF_036898095.1 Palaemon carinicauda
TTGTTCAGGCTTTCCAACCTTTTTTTGTGCTTTCTGTTTGCATTTGTTTGTGTGCTCTCTATTGTATCAAGTATTCAGCCCTTCTCCTTGTATCATGCATTCAACTCTTCCCTCCTTTATTGATACAGGAGAGCATTTATGTCTCGTGGGATTTTTTTTTTTTTTTTAAGCTGTTGATGATGTTACTGTTTTTAGAATGATTTATTGTTAATTTGTTCATCTTTTTTTCTCATCATTTATTTGTTTCCTTATTTCCTTTTCTCACTATGCTATTTTTCCCTGTTGGAGCCCTTAGGTTTATAGCATCTTGCTTTTCCAACTAGGGTTGTAGCTTGGCTAGTAATAATAATATGCTTCGATAATTCTTTATTATAAATGCTGGTGTTAATTAATTATAAACTTGCATTCTTTTTTATCGTGACAAGGAAAATAATATTTTATTCTGTACTATGATGACGATACAGAAACTAGCTTCGTAGGTTAGAGCAAGTGCGAGGTAAGACATTTCTTTACATTAACCCAATCTATTGCGTCGTTACTGTTTATACTTTTCCGCTGCCTCCGGCCTCGTAACATTTCCTTCATTTTCTTTCAATGAACGTCGCCTATTGATTCGTCCGTTGCAGTGTGCTCTCGGGGTTGCTTTTTGTCTGCAATATCATGTCACTGCTGTTGGCGCAGAAGATGACTTGGGTGTTTTTTTTTCCTCCGTGAAACAAAGACGTCTTCCTTCGTCAGTATTAGTGCCACATTGTGTCCTCACCGTGGTTTATATATATAGGCTCCCCCCCCTCTCTCTCTCTCTCTCTCTCTCTCTCTCTCTCTCAGATTTACCTCTTTCGTAAGAGGTTTAGTTCGGTATACTTTGGTTTATATAAATAGGCTATAGTCCTCTCTCTCTCTTTCTCTCTCTCTCTCTCTCTCTCTCTCTCTCTCTCTCAGATTTACCTATTTCGTAAGAGGTTTAGGTCGGTATACTTTGGTTTATATAAATAGGCTATAGTCCTCTCTCTCTCTCTCTCTCTCTCTCTCTCTCTCTCTCAGATTTACCTCTTTCGTAAGAGGTTTAGTTCGGTATACTTTGGTTTATATAAATAGGCTATAGCTCTCTCTCTCTCTCTCCTCTCTCTCTCTCTCTCTCAGATTTAGCTGTTTCGAAACTGGTTTCGTTCGGTGTATTTCAAGCATATATTTCCCCCTCTTGTTTGCAAAAGCCTAAGCAAACATAATTCTCTAATTACTCAGGCAGTATGCATTTTGCTGTGAAGAACGCCAGGGGTGTTTTATTTTCCCTTTTTATTTGATTTAGACAAGTACATTTTTTTTATCCGATATAATCTCACGAAAGTTCACTCGTATTATTATGTTAGGGTACAAAGAAAATGTCGATAATTCATCATAACTAATGGGTTGGATTTAAGGTACGTACCCGTCATCTTCCCCCCCCCTCTCCTCCCTCCTCCTCCTCCTCCTCTTTCTCCTTCTCTTGTGATCAAACTTCTCTGTGTATAAAGATCTGTGGGTACAGAGAAAGGGTGGAATTAATACCATGGTTCCGTTTATATATATATATATATATATATAATATATTATATATTATATATAATATATATAATATATATATATAATATATATATATATATATATATATAGAAATTAGTTTTCTTTTCGCTTGCTCCTTTGAAACGAAGATGAAAGGGAAAGAGGAACTTGGATGAACGTCAGTGTCCATGATTTAAGATCTAAGATATTAACAAAGGGATTCTCTCTCTCTCTCTCTCTCTCTCTCTCTCTCCCCAAGGGTAATAAGCGCAACCACTTGATTCTCAATGAAAATGAATTGTCAGCAAACATACATTTACATACTTCATCTTCTTCGTAATCATCATCATCAACCATAACTAGTCCACTGTAGAACAAGGGCCTCAGACATTTCTTTCCACTCGTGTGTGTTTATGGTCTTTCCCTGCCAATTGAAACTAGCAGATTTTCTTAGCTCGTTAATCCATCATTTTCTCCTCGTTCCTCTGCTTCGTTTGCAATCTCTAGGGATCCATTATGTTATTCTTAATGCCATCTATTGTCTGACATACTCATTATTATATCCTACCCATGTTCATTTCTTTTCCTTACATCTTGTTTGAATTTCCTCTACTTCAGTCCGCTCTCTTATCCACATATAATATATATATATATATGTGTGTGTGTGTGTGTGTGTATATATATATAGAGAGAGAGAGTGAGAGAGAGAGAGAGAGAGAGAGAATTAACCATCGTTATTACCTGTAGTTGTCTGCGAATGCATACTCAAAAGAGGCCCAGTGCATTGATCGAGAGAGAGAGAGAGAGAGAGTTGTGTGCAGTCGAGATTAGTCCCAGAGAGGAACGTTATAAATTAGTCATTGATTTCCCGACACACTCGGATTGTGTCTGCTTCTCGGGGGTCCTTTGCAGAAGGCTGGCTGGTCAAGCGCTCTTGGGGGCTGAGGTGAGGAAGTTGGGTGTGCCGTTGTAAAGCACTATTTTGCAGTTAGTTATGGCTTGTTATTGGTATTTAGGGCAGTTGTTAATGTTTCTCAATTTTCTTTTTTCAATGGAATGTAGAGTATATATATATATATATATGTGTGTGTGTGTGTAGAAATCACGAAAACTGACATGAGTGTAAAATGTATTGTAGTCACGGAAGGAAAAATTATACACATACCGTGTGTGTATGTATGTACTGTATATATATAAATATATATATATTATATATATGTGTGTGTATATGTATATATATACATACATATATGTATGTATGTGTATATATATATATATATATATATATGTATATGTTAAATTATCCTTTGTAGGAGAACTGACTGGTAAGAAACTTGACCTATGTCGTGATATCTAAGATTGTAACACAAAAACTTGAGAACCTGGCGTCTTGTCATCACTATTAATATAGAGTAATAGATAAATCTGCGCATAAACGAAAGTAATAACTTGGACTTGGGTAAGGTTTGGAATGGAATCTTCAATGCACGACTAGATTAGTGGGAGAGATAAAGATGGTGTAACCTTCATGATTATTAGTATCATTTTTATTATTATTATTTTTATTATTATTATTTTTATTTTTATTATTATTATTGTTATTATTTCTAGCCAAACTACAAATCTGGTTTGAAAATCAAAATGCTACAAGTCCAACGGCTCCAACGGGGAAAGCAGCCCTGTGAGGAAAGGAAATATCAAATATACTAAAAGTAATGAATAAAGAAATATAGAATAATTTGATATCACTAAAATCTTTAAAATAGATCAGTCACATATAAACTAAATTACAAGACTCACGTCCACCTGTTAAAAACAAAATATTTTCATAAAAAGTTACAATTTCTGAAGTTCCACCGATTCCAGTAACTATTAAGCATATTTTTGTCTATTAAATCTTGCGTAGAAGAGTACTTCGTTAAGGGTATTCTAAGTTTTATTTCTTCGCTATAGTGTTGAGGTTATAGAATCTGGTGTGGGTGTTTCGGTAGTTGGGGTAAAATTTGGGTATGTGGCTTTTTATATATGTATATGTATATATGTATACATATATATATACATATATATATATATATATATATATTTATATATATATACACACAATGGAGCTGCTTCAAGTCTATTGCAGGACAAAGGCCTCGGACATGTCCACACACATATATTGTATATTATATATATATATATATATATACATATATATATATATATAATTACGCATAATTATAAGAAATAGACACATCAGAAGATTCCACTAATTGTGTACTCATGATGATCTGCCTTAGCAGGAAGCTGTTAAGTGCCTGCAGACTGCCGTGCCTGTCTTGGTGCAGTTAGAAACGTTGGGCTCCGACCTTGGAGCCAAGGTCGCCATTAAGGGGCCCCACTGGGGTCTCAAGGGTTTGTCGGGCCCTGGGGAAGGGACGAAGGAGGAAGTGGAAAAGCCCTGAAGGACCTCGAAAGGGATATATAACGCTACCTCTTGAAGACAAGAGGGAAATGAAAGGATTCTCATCTTTCCTGAGTGACTGTCTAATTTTGATCCTGGTGTTTAGGATTTAAATTGGTAATCTCCCCTATGTGATAAAGAGCAAGTGTTTGGCTATATACTGTATATATATATATATATATATGTGTGTGTGTTTGTGTGTGTATTATAGCCGTGGAAGGAAAAATGAAGACTTGATTGGAGTTGATACTTTTGTTCATTGTTTAGTCTGTTGATGTCCCTAATGGACAAAATTACTAACTCCAGTGAAGTCTTCATTTTTGCTTCCGTGGCTATGATAGATTTTTACACTCTTCTCGTGTCAGCTTTCGTGATTGCTACATATTATATCTGTGTATAACTATCTATAAATATTTAGCTGTCATTTTTGACGGGTTGCGTATACTTTATTAGTAGTTTTGGTACCTTTTTTTAATCACTCTAGGTAGTTTACTTCATCCATAATTTTGTTGATTTTGAACTGATTAAATTTTAGAATTGCTCAGTATAGTTTTTGTTTGAAGTGGCTGTGTTGTGAGTAGTAGGAGTTTGTGATTGTCATTGATTTTAAGGATGGTTCCAGTATAAATTTCATGCTCCTGAACTAGTTGTCCATTGACATTGCTGGAAGATATAGATTCCCTTTTACACGAACGGGGTCAACAGGAAATTATATCATGGATTCAAGTGGATGATATTATGATTGTCTTATTTGGTTGTTGCTTCTTTCATTGCGTCTTATTTGATCGTTGTTTCTTTCATTGCTCTTGCTATTAGTTTTAGTTGGACATTAAAGAAAATAGAATTGTTGGTGTGTCGTTCATATCTTGTTATTATAATTGTTATATTTACTATTGTTGTTGTCATTGATTATTATGGTTGTTGTTGTTGTTGTTGTTGTTGGTAGCATGCAGAAGATACATGTACATGCATGAGTTCGTTTGTGCATGTATCTCCCATTGCAGCCTTTGCAAAGAATACACGCACACACAAAAAAGACTGATTCCATTACAAAACAATTGCAGTTGTTCTGGTGTTGATGTTTGAAGCCAATGTAGCGAGGAGGAGGAGGCCTCTGCATATCTAGGTCAGAGAATGGGAGCCGGTACCCCGAGGGTCACTGGCTGAGGAAGTAGAAGAGAGGGTGTGGGGGGGCAGGGGGTTTAGGGGTCACAGTTGCTGAAAAGGAGGAAGTTTGTATTTTATAGCATTGCTTGATGGATTTAGTGATTTTGTACGATTTAATATTTTTTTAAGATATTTTCTGTATTATATTTTTAGAAATGTGTATATGGAAATATTAGGTATGATTTAATTATACACTTTTTATGTAAAAGAGGAGGAATTCAGGATTTAGGAGTGATTAGAGTGATGTTGTGTTAGAAAAATTAAAGAAAATAGATGAAGCAAAATAATGTTTCATTGGGTATTAAAGATGGCAAAGGAGGAAGGTAGAAAAAAGTAAGGAAAGATGCTATAATAGAAATAACCCAAAAGACAAACAGACAGGGTTTCAAGAAATGGACGTTCGAGATATAAAGGTATAATATAGAATTATAAACAGAAACAGAAAGAAGAAAAACAAACGAAGACAGATTTATCGATTATGACAAAATGAGAGGTAATACCTTTGCAAGAGGCGTTACTATGAAACTGTGTTTGTTATTGTACTGTAGTCAGTACTCAGTAATGGATGCTGTACCATCCTTGGCCAATCCGCCCCTTTCACTTTTGTCTTGCTCTTCCGCTCTGGAGGGACATCAACACAATAGGATCATTAGTATTTATAAAGGATTCGTGAGTGTCATTGTTTTATTATTATTATTATTATGATGATGATTATTTTCATCATCATTATTATTATTATTATTATTATTATTCCTTTCTTCTTCTTCTTCTTCTTCTTCTTCTTCTTCTTCTTCTTCTTCTTCTTCTTCTTCTTCTTCTTCTTCTTCTTCTTCTTCTTCTTATTCTTCTTATTCTTATTCTTCTTATTATCATATTATTATTATTATTATCATATTATTATTATTATTATTATTATTATTATTATATTGTTTTGTATCAGCATGAGGTAAAATTAGGCTAAATACTTCTATTGAAAGTTTGTTCTAGCCTGTTGAATATAAAAACTAAGTCCCGTTAATCGAATACAGTTAGGCCTAACATATCAATAACATATGTTCCGGGTAACATGTTACGATAAAAGAATAGACTCTCTAAAACAAAAGTGAGTTCCGTTCTTTGGTCTCTTTACTATAGTGAATCGAGACCCGGAACTGTTGATGGCCTCCGATACCATAATGTAAACAAGTCGCACGTGTTACTGAAGTGGCCAAGTGTGTTTGTTTACATTTGGGTTTTTGTGTACCGTAGATTGATTTTGTCTTACCTTTCCCCTTATTGTTAGTGTGTTTTTCCTTATTGTTTATTGTTTTCTTTTTCTTTTTCCTTATTGTTTGTCTTACGTTTTCCTTATTGTTTTGTCTTACGTTTTCCCTTATTGTTGTGTCTTTTTCAGTATTGTTTATTGTCTTCTCTTGTCTTTTTCCCCCATTGTTTAGTGTTTTGTATTACGTTTTCCTCTATTGTTTTGTCTTTCTTTTTCCTTATTGTTTATTCTTTCTTTTCCCCTCCTTGTTTAGCGTTTTGCCTTACCTTTTTCCTTATTGTTCTTTTTCTCTCGTTTAGTTTCGCTTTCCCTTATTGTTTTGTGTTTTTTTCCTCATTGGTTAGCGTTTTGTCTCACCTTTTCCCCTATTGTTTTGTCTTTATTTATCCTTATTGTTTAGTTTTTGTCTTTATTTTACCTTATTTTTTAGTGTTTTAACTTACGTTTCCCTTTTTTTTTTTTTTTTTTTTTTTTTGTCTTTCATTTCCATTATTGTTTTGTGCATTTAGTGCTGTTTCAACTCAATTTCCTACGTATGTATATAAACCAATTAATGTCATTGTTATTATACGTAATTTCGCATAGCCAATACACATTGAAGCATAACCTGCTTCTTTTACAGTACAATACTTCGTAGTGTAACTCATTCTTATTAATGGAATACCTTCTGGGTTTATTTTAGATTAGATATGCGTTTTAAGTAGTCCTATTCAAAGTTGTAATAAGGTGCAGGAAAATTTACATTTACTTCCATCCCAAAATACTACTTTATACTTCCCATAGAATCTTCTTTTGCATGTAAGGTTTTTACTCTGACTTGCAGTTAACCCAGAAATTAATACGACAAGCTTTTGTATGGTAATGGTGGGAACCCGGAGTTGAAATACTGTTCAGTTTGTCCGTCAGGCCATGTTTTTGCTTAGTAGACTTCAAGGCTGCGGGGGTGGGGTATAGTTTTAATGGGGTTTATTAGAACAGGTACTAGTTTGGCATGTTTTTTTTTTTTCCTCGTCTGCTTTTTCTTGCTTCAAGACTATAGCAGATTTGGAAATATTGTGCTTGTTAACTTTAGAGAAGAGGAACAGTGGTGTACAATATTTGCTTTTATTCATTTCCATTTATAAAAATCGTGATTGGTAAATAATCGGGATTAGAGTATTTCCTCCCTCGATTTTGAGAGAGAGAGAGAGAGAGAGAGAGAGAGAGAGAGAGAGAGAGTAGATTAAGCTATAATATTTTCTGAATGCAAGTTGTAAACATTAGTAGTGTAAGCTCGCAATAGGAGGTGTCACTGAATTCTAAAGTAACCAGGAAGAGGAAGGGACCATTGTGTTACTATATATAGTTTAACGTTTTGGTGTATATATATTGCACAGTTTCGTCTTGTGATTATCATATCATCATTTGATTAAAGGTTATTGGTGTTATTTTCTTCTCGTGACTTGAAGAAATTTCTTATGCAAAAGGTAGTGCGTATTCTATGATAACCACATGACTATATATATAATATATACTATATTTATATATATACTATATATATATATTATATATTATATATATAATATATATATATATAATATATATAATGTACACATACACTGGATGCACAATAAATTAAAAAAATTATTTTTTTCCCAGTTCGTAATCATGTTTATGTATGCAGTCAAAGCATAACTATTATGATTTTAGAATATTATCACATTTACCTAGCGGGTAATATCTACCTTCCCTCTATTCTCTCTTCGTTTAAGAGCTGTCCCCAACTCTTAAAACCTCTCAACTAGCTCTGTTCCTTTACATATTGGTTAAGAGTTCATTCCCCAGTTTTACTGTGTAAGCAACTTGTTGTTGGAACATCCTTAACTTGTAAATTTCAGTTAAGTGCTTAACTTTGCTGGGCAATTTCTGTTCATTTTGCTCCTCTTGCGATCTATGTAAACTTGTATTTTTGGCATCAATTATCTTATGGAAATAATTAAGATACTTGAATTCATAGGATCTTAAGATTATGAGAATTGTTAATTAGAAAAAATAAGCACGCCCAATTGGTGTTTGTGCGTATGTACATATATATATATATATTATATATATATATATATATATATATATATATTATGCGTGTGTGTGTATATATATACACATGCAGTATATATATATATATATATATATATATATATATATATACTATATATTATGTATGTATATATATATATATATATATATATATACTGCATGCGTATATATACACACATGTATGTATATATATGTAATGTATGTATGTATGTATGTATGTAATTGTAATTCATATATATGATATGATACAAACTCCTACTTATTCATCTTCCCCCTATCCTGAAAAAAATCAACCCACTTTCTCTCGTGTAAAGATCTTTCAATCTCTAGGGATGAGTCTCAATATTTATAGCAGAAGTTGTCTAGAAATAAGTTCCTTGTTTTTCGAAGGGAGCGTGCTCTCTTGAATAATGCAAGACTATGTTAATGAGGAATTATTTCGAACTTTATGCAGATACTTTACTTTTTTCGCTTGATTAATTGGCTCGGCAAGGAAAGAGGAAATGACGTCCGCGAGGATGAATTTTTGACTGAATTACAGTGTGGTGATTTTGAACGTTCTCTCTCTCTCTCTCTCTCTCTCTCTCTCTCTCTCTCTCTCTCTCTCTCTCTCTCTCTCTCTCTCTCTCTCTCTCTCTCTCTCTCTCTCTCATTGGATTTTCTTAGATTCGGATAAACGTAGCATCAAGAATGAATTCTGACTAACACTGATATCAATCCTCTTTCTTACACCACTTAAGTGTATAAGAGCAAAATAACCCTCTTTCATTACTAAATAATGTTTTATTAACGGCCTATAAAATTTTATTATGATTATTATTATCAAGTTCTATTTGGTTAAGAACAAGGAAGTCTAGCTCAATGAAAGTTGCGATAGCGCTTAAAATAACATTTTACAGAATATGTAGAGAGGAATAATATAAACACGCCCACATGAACCATACTATTGCACTCCCATCTCTCTCTCTCTCTCTCTCTCTCTCTCTCTCTCTCTCTCTCTCTCTCTCTCTCTCGTTGGATTTCTTAGATTCTCATGAACATAGCATCAAGAATTTCGTTTTTATTTACTTCAGTGTTAATACCAAGATCCAAAGAATAAGTTATATTGGACATGCTAATTTTCGTTTTACTGAGTGGCAAGTGTTTCGTTTGATCAGTATTTCTATTTTTTATGTTAACATTGAATATAACTAAACTGAAATACTTCTATCTCTCTAAGGGGGTTTGTAATGGCAGTATACTGAAGTGGTACATTAAAGTTTTTATTTAAACCTGCATTCACCTTTTATTGTCCAACCTTATAATCTCTTCTCAATATTGCAACTGCGGAGTTTACTCTCGTATTTAACATAGGATAATTGTCTTAATATTTGGATCATCCATCTATTCACCCATATTTAGAATATTTAAAGATTATAAGTATATACTGTATATACATATACATAATTCTTTTTTTTCATTTATTTATTTTTTTTCCTTATCAATTGAATTTTTGATAATCTTATAATTCTTTATATCCCGATTTTTTTTTCGGGCCAGCCCTGTGAGAATCAAGCTTGACTCATTGGACTGGTAAAACTCCTTCTTTTAATAATAATAATAATAACTTAATATTCGGAAGGAATCGTACGATTTTCAATATTCAGTATTTAAAGATAGATGTATTCTTGTGGTTTTGGCCCATTTTTTGTGTCTTAATTTGATGAATTTAAATGAAATGATAAGTTAAAATACAACTGGAAATAGCGAAGGATAAAATATTACATTAGTTTGTCTAGCAGTTTAGGTGAACATTATCCTTAATGTATCTTTTACCATTGAAGATATGAATATAGTGACTCAGATTTTGTACAGTATTATTATTATTATTATTATTATTATTATTATTATTATTATTATTATTATTATTATTATTATTACTTGTTAAGGGTTTAACAATTTTCTTTCTGTCATTTTTGTGAGAGAGATATGATGTTCATGCTATTTAATTTACGATATTACTGAAATGATCAGTGAATATGAAGAATTTTGAATCTGAAGTTATATAGGATAAAACTGAAGTAATTTGATATAATCTTTAAAAGGTAACTTCAGTTAATGACTGAAAATACCCCTGGCTATTAAATAATTAATATTCGATATTTATAACAACCGCATGTCATTTTTTATCTTATTAAAGGATTGTTCTAAAAATAATGTTTTAATTAGATCATTTGCATCAATTAGTACACAAAAGTTTTCTGTTTACAGTTTCATGAGATTTACGTTATTACCTTTAATGATGGTACTGTTCCTAGAATGTTTTATATTGTTTGCTATTTTCCCTGTAGTTTATTTATTTCCATATTTCCTTTCCTCGTTGGGCTATTTTTTACTATTGGAGCCCTTGGGCTTATAGCTAGTCTAGTAATAATCTCCCTTATATAATGAAGACCAAGTGTGTAACAATATACCGTATAACTATATAAATACGCACACGTATATACTGCGTGTATATATATATATATATATATATATATTATCATTCATTTCTCGCATGGGGAGTGGGAGTAGTCATACCTTGGTGGGAAGGGGGTATTCTGGGAGGTACACTCTGAAATCACACAAATTTCCGAACCAGCGGGTTGTAGTTAGGAAAGGGGGAGGGGGGTGTAAAGGCTTGAATCTGGATGTGTGTTAATCTGAATATTTAGAAGTCATTTTTGACGGCTTGGGTACACTAGTAATTGTTACAGTAATACCTGTAATTGTTTAAGGAATTAGATAATCATCCTAATTACTGTTTTCCTTTTTGTTGCAGAAACCTTCTCTAACGGTGGCGATTAAGAGCATAACAAAGAAGAACATTGCCAAGAGTCAGAATCTCCTGAGTAAAGAAATAAAAATTCTCAAGGTAAGTGTACGAGCTTCGTTTGTATGTACGTTCGTGTGTGTACACATGTATCCAAACCCTGTGTTTATTGTTTTCGAGTGATGAGTCACTGACACTCAAATACGAATGTCTTATCATCAGTTCTTCACGCCCACAAACCTGTTTTATTTTACCTAAGATTTATATATTTATATTTACTCGGAGGTAGGTTTTTCAAGTTTTATTCACGGGGCATATATATATATATATATATATATATATATATATATATATATATATATATATATATATATATATATATATATATATATATATATATATGTGTGTGTGTGTGTGTGTGTGTATACAGTGTGTATTATATATATATAATATATATATATATATTATATATATATATATATATATATAAATATATATATGTATGTATTATGAATATATATATATATATATATATATATATATATATATATATTTATACATTGTATATATCGAAATGCTTCGTATATACTTGTACATGCGTCGACACTAAAATATGTAAAATCATTTAAAATATGTATATTTGAACACGTACAGCGCTCATTTACTAGGAGATTTATAGTATAGGACGTCGATGATTTAAATATATATGATACCCACACGTAATTTAAAAGTACTCTTTACTTACTCTTCATCTTCAAGGTCATTTATGTTTATAAATGCTCTACATGTAACTGGATTCACTTTGAACTGTCTGATGTTTTGCCCGGACGTCATTTTGAGACTGATTGTAGTTAAAGGACCTTGATTGTATCCTTGTATAATCTTGATTAACAGTAGAAATGGTGAAGATTGTGATTCAGTGGTTACATTATCATGAATGTAAACTGTGTTTATCTTTCGATTTTGCACCGTCACGTGTAATGGGAAATGTCGAGATTTATTTGAGCTTTACTTAGTCCTGTGTTCAATTGGTTAGACGGTGGTTTCTCATGTTTGTCTGAATATTGTTTTGAATAATCACATATGTAATTATAATGTTGAACACTCCTTGAGGGCTATCTATCTCTCTCTCTCTCTCTCTCTCTCTCTCTCTCTCTCTCTCTCTCTCTCTCTCTCTCTCTCTCTCTCTCTCTCTCTATATATATATATATATGCATACATATATATATATACATATATATGCATACATATATATACATATATACAGTATGTGTGTTTGTGTGTACAGCATATATATGTTCTTAAACTATCGTATATGAGTTGTATATGTGTGTATGTACAGTGTATGTATGTATATATATATATATATATATATATCATTAAAAGTTTTAACTTAACGTTGGCTTTTCCTTAGGTATATATTTGAGTTATTTTTTTTTTCAATTAATCTAATGCGCATTAGTTTTAACCAGTGTTATTATTTTGAAATGTAATGAGAATATATTTATTTTATTTACACTGGATACCGAAGGCTTGGCGGAGCACAAATTACTGCCAAGGATAATGTGTTAGTGCGCATGTAATTTGCACTCGAGATATTAACCGTAAATTTGTAGTTCGTTGATAAAAGATTGGATTTTTTCATAGATATGCAATGTAAGATCGTGATGTGTTCCAAAATTAATTTTTAGTGGTGTATCGAGAATAAGGTCGTTGATAAGAAACCGTAAAATACCATCACTGTCTATTCCTATACGTTTATAGATATGATGATTTTGATCGGAGCCATTTTTTAAATTTCGGTTTTCTTTACCTAAACATTGTCGGTGCTCCATATTTTTCTTGTGTAAAATATGCAGATATCTTATGTTTCAGGCTAACAGTAATGATCAAATTTCTGTTACTTCATATTTTCTTGTGTAAAGTATGGAGATATCTTATGTTTTATGCTAACAGTAATGATCAAATTTCTGGTACTTCATATTTTCTTGTGTAAAGTATGGAGATATCTTATGTTTTATGCTAACAGTAATGATCAAATTTCTGGTATCCATATTTTTTCTTGCGTAAAATATGCATATATCTTATGCTTTACGTTAATAGTAATGATCAAATTTCTGGTACTTCATATTTTCTTGTGTAAAGTATGGAGATATCTTATGTTTTATGCTAACAGTAATGATCAAATTTCTGGTATCCATATTTTTTCTTGCGTAAAATATGCATATATCTTATGCTTTACGTTAATAGTAATGATCAAATTTCTGGTACTTCATATTTTCTTGTGTAAAGTATGGAGATATCTTATGTTTTATGCTAACAGTAATGATCAAATTTCTGGTACTTCATATTTTCTTGTGTAAAGTATGGAGATATCTTATGTTTTATGCTAACAGTAATGATCAAATTTCTGGTACTTCATATTTTCTTGTGTAAAGTATGGAGATATCTTATGTTTTATGCTAACAGTAATGATCAAATTTCTGTTACTTCATATTTTCTTGTGTAAAGTATGGAGATATCTTATGTTTTATGCTAACAGTAATGATCAAATTTCTGGTACTTCATATTTTCTTGTGTAAAGTATGGAGATATCTTATGTTTTATGCTAACAGTAATGATCAAATTTCTGGTATCCATATTTTTTCTTGCGTAAAATATGCATATATCTTATGCTTTACGTTAATAGTAATGATCAAATTTCTGTTACTTCATATTTTCTTGTGTAAAGTATGGAGATATCTTATGTTTTATGCTAACAGTAATGATCAAATTTCTGTTACTTCATATTTTCTTGTGTAAAGTATGGAGATATCTTATGTTTTATGCTAACAGTAATGATCAAATTTCTGGTATCCATATTTTTTCTTGCGTAAAATATGCATATATCTTATGCTTTACGTTAATAGTAATGATCAAATTTCTGGTACTTCATATTTTCTTGTGTAAAGTATGGAGATATCTTATGTTTTATGCTAACATTAATGATCAAATTTCTGTTACTTCATATTTTCTTGTGTAAAATATGCAGATATCTTATGTTTTAAAATAATAATAGTAATGATCTGTTATCTATTTGTAATTTATTTATCCATTTATTTTATATTTTCGTGTCAGGTTGTGGTTGGTTTATAGTCTTTACTCTATAAGTCGTCAGTAAATAACATATGGTAAATGCCATGAGCATCCTTCATTTAAGATCTATTTTGTGGTCCGCTGAAATCAGACACGAGACATTACCTTAAAGTCTATACCGCATTATCAGCCAAATTTATCGTGCATGTAAACATTTTGTTTACCTTACGAGTTTGCGTCCAATTTTTAGCTTTATGACTTGTGGTACCTGTTTACCTGCCGTAATTGGATTTGTTCGGTTAAATCCGCGGATAATATTACGCGTTGCATATTGCATTTGGCAAACGATTGCCTGCAATTGGGGTACCTGAGCTTGGAAGTTAACTCTGCCGCGAGGGTCCACATGACCGGACAACATATGTCGGCGTATCCTTGAAAGGTGGATGGTTCCTGCAGGTGACCTTGAATTCGTCAGGTCCTTTACCCTTGTTGGAAGACAACGAAGGAATGGGAATAAGAGGAGGAGGAGAAGGATGGAAGAAGAAGATACGAGCAAGGATGAGGAACCCCTCCTCGGCACGCTCCCGAGGTTTTCTCGGTCTCTGTTCAATATGGAACTCTGGTCTCGGCTTGCAAATCCCCCACTCATGTATTTTTCAAGTGCGATCTTTTTATGGAGGCCTGGAAATCCTGCGGTGTTTGCGTGCGTGGGACCTGATGAGAATGTATTTTTCATTTATTTTTATATTGTAGGATTTTTTTAAAACTTGCATTTTCTTCTTGTCTTCCTTAAGATTTTTTTACTGGTTGATATTATTACGGAGGCCTGGAAATCCTGCGGTGTTTGCGTGCGTGGGACCTGATGAGAATGTAGTTTTCATTTATTTTTATATTGTAGATTTTTTTTAAATGGTTGCAATCTCTCCTTGTCCCCCTTTATTTTATTTATTTATTTATTATTATTATTATTATTTTTTTTTTTTTTATGAGGCCTGAAAATCCTGCGATGTTTACGTGTGTGGGACGTTCAGGTGTATATTGAATTTCCTTTTAGATTGTAGAAATTATTTTTATCCTAATCGGTTGTAATCTCTCCTATCTTCATTAAGATTTTTATTTATTTATTTATTTTTTTTTTGTAATGGAGGCCTGAAAATGCTTTTTTTGCGTGCAATAGAATTTTTTTTTTTTTTTGTATTTTTTTTTTTTTTTACGCTTGCAAAATCTCCTTACCCATCTTTAAGATTATTATTACCTTTTTTGCAATAGAGTTCAGTCGTCTTTGATAAAACGAGAAGCCTCGACTCCTTTAGAAGCAGGGCGGTGTCTTGCCAGGTCTAAATATGGGTGTCTTAGCAGTTGAAGAAGAAAAAGCAATAGAAGAATCTTCAATTTTTAGTTATGGTGTTGTTATGCTCTTCGGAATAGCAAGTCATCTTCCCTCTTCCCCCCCCCCCCAACCCGAGTTCAATGGGCTGAAATACTTTTGAACAGAATTTAATTGTTATTTTGAATTTTTTGAGTAAAAATATTAATGGTTGAATTAATGATCGAGGAGTATTAATTAGAAAAAAAACTTACAGGTTTTGTATTGATGGCTTGAGTTTGATTAGTTTGTAATTTAGCATGAAGATACGGCGTCATATAATAGAAAATGGCATAAAACTTTATATGTTGTATTTCGTATATATTTTAGTATTAAATTTCTGTATGAAAATATCTCATTTTTTAAAATTTTGCATGTATTTGTTTCGTCCGCTATTAAGGTCTAAGGTCAGTGACTATACTGTATACTCAGCGACTAAGGTCAGTGACTATATAATCAGAGATAAAGGTTTTTTTTACTCTAAATTCAGCGACTAAGATCAGTTACTATAAATTCATCGACTAAGGTCGATGACTATATATTAAGCAACTAAGGTCAGTGACTATATATTATACATCTAAGGTCAGTGACTGTATATTAAGCAACTAAGGTCAGTGACTGTATTCAGAGACAAAGGTTTGTGACTATATATTCAGACTAAGCTCAGTTACTATAAAATTCAGCGACTAAGGTCAGTGACTATATTTAGCAACTAAGGGCAGTGGTTATATATTCAGCGACTAAGGTCGATGACTATATATTAAGCAACTAAGGTCAGTGACTATATATTCAGAAACAAAGGTTTGTGACTATATCTTCAGACCAAGCTCAGTTATTATAAAACTCAGCGACTAAGGTCAGTGACTATATTTAGCAACTAAGGTCAGTGACTATATTTAGCAACTAAGGTCAGTGACTATATATTCAGCGACTAAGGTCGAGGACACTATATATTAAGCAACTAAGGTCAGTGACTATATATTTAGCGACTAAGGTCAGTGAATATATATTCCGATCAACAGTTTCATAATCTCAAACTTCAAGGTATTGATTTATTCCTTCAGATATTGAATATCGTCAACCTTTTTTTTTTTATATTTCTTTATTCAACAAATCCACTTTGTATCAAATTCAAAACACGTTCTTTGAAGAAACAGACCCGTCTTGATATGTGTAGCCTTGAAATTTGATACAAATATATTTTCAATCATTTTGATTTATTTGGATATGAAAGTTTTGGAGTGAACGACAGGAAAAGCGATTTGATTGGATTATTTCTTTGGATTTATTTCTGTTTATAAACCTCTTGTAAGTATCCGTTGTTTATATTCGTCTTTTGGATATTAGTAAATAATATTTGTATATTTAATTTTTGTTTATAAATTTGTTTGGTGATATTTAATATAATCATTGAAAAAGGCAAAATACTCTGACTTTATCTACTTTTCATTCATCATCATAATCATCATTTGTTACATTACAGATATATAAAAATTCCCCCCCCCCTTCCCCCATATGAAGAGAATTAGGTTTCGTCCAGTTCAGTGCTTATTTCCGTAGCAAATATTGCGACGCAACGCATAAATTATTGTAATGAATTCAAACATTGAGGAAATCCAAGGCCTTCATAATTGAAGGATTTTATACATGCGCGCTCTCGCTATATATATATATATATATATATATATATATATATATATATATATATATATATATATATTTATGTGTGTGTGTGTGTATGTATATGTATCTATCTATATATATATATATATATAT
>NC_090750.1:79344166-79356666 GCF_036898095.1 Palaemon carinicauda
CATTAAAGGGTTAAAATCTCTCTCTCTCTCTCTCTCTCTCTCTCTCTCTCTCTCTCTCATTTCCACAATTGTTTACTTTACAAGCGGGGTGTGGTACGTATTTGAAGATATGTAAGAGCTTTATTTGGGCTTCAGTCCAAAATAGATACCTGTGTTTTATACGTGCAGCACAAGTCACGGTACATATTTCTCTTTTATGTGTTACTTCCCTTATTTTGGGTACATCCAAGATCCATATAGGATACGTAGAGTAGATGTTTTGGTATGTCAAACAAGCTTTAAATATACGCTTAGTTTCTTGACTCTTGAATTTTTCCAATAAAACTTGATTAGATATTCTTTACAATTTAGTGCCAAGTTGATTTTTATAATATTGCCTATACATGTAGGAAAGAATTTATATTATGGAAATAAAACTAGAAATCTTTTAATCGGTAGTAAAAAGGCTGTAGGATTCTAGATTTTTTTTTCCGTTTTGACAGGTTTGTACATTGAACACTGAGATTCTAGCCCTATGATAAATCCCATAGATTTAATAATCCTTCACTGGTGTATTTGTGACGTGAATTTACTATGTATCTTAATAGGTAATTATTATTATTATTATTATTATTATTATTATTATTATTATTATTATTACTTGCCAAGCTACAACCCTAGTTGCACTAGACTGTACCCTACCAAAACGTACCCAAAACATTCTTGTCTGGCGAGAGTATTCTTGTTTGGGATCACTTCCTCCACCCCAGCCAGGTTGGAGGCTCTCTCTCTCTCTCTCTCTCTCTCTCTCTCTCTCTCTCTCTCTTTTTGTTTGCATCGGTCCCTGTTTTAGTTTGTTGTTGGGATTGACAAGTTTTCTTTCTCGTTCAAAAAGAATAGTAGTTGTTAAAAAGCTTACACTTGCATACGGATCTTTAAAGCAAGTTTGTCCAGCTATATTTCTAAAAAATTCTCTTCCCTTGCTACAATAGAATGAATGTCAAGACTTCGTTCTTCACACCCTGCGTGAAGGGAATTTTTGAATTGAGCTGCTATCTTAGTTTTCCCCGGTTGTAATTGATAGGTTTGTTTTAAACGGTGGAAATAAGAATAGCTATGTGACAAAAACTTTTGTGTGGTAGTGGCATTCTCAAAAGGATTAGAAAACGTTTGTTGTGAGTATTAATTAAAAAAGTTTGTTTTGAATATTAATTAAAAAGTTTGTTTTGAATGTTAATTAAAAACTGTTGTTTTGAATATTGATTAAAAACGTTTGTTGTGATTATTAATTAAAAACGTTTTATGTGATTATTAATTAAATTTGGGCATTGTAACAATTATTTTTTGTGAACTCTTTATTTGTCCTGTGCGAAAAATAGCATATCATATTTACGAAGTTAATTTTAGGAACCATGATACAGCTTATTTCTCTCTCTCTCTCTCTCTCTCTCTCTCTCTCTCTCTCTCTCTGTATGGTTATTATTGATAACGAAAGGCGGACAATGTTCACATTATTTTTAATAAAAGGGAGAAGAATACCCAGGCTCTAACAGAGCTGACCTTAATAAAATCGGGATCGAATATAGTATAGAATTCAATTTAAAAAAAAAGATAGAAAATAAGAATCGGCTTTAGATAGAAATATAAATTTATATATTAAGTCTGTTATCAAACTCTGAATCCGATAAAATGTTATACATTTTTCTTTGTCCTTAAAAAAAAATTACCCCCCCCCCCCCCAAAAAAAAAAGTCATTAGCGGGGTTTACACGGTCGAACTGTTCATCGAACCGGGTTATCTAACCTGCTTATCAAACGGTTCGAAGAGGTGGAGTCGGTCACAAATGCATAAAGTTTGTGGACAAAGAAGCCCCGCACATAAAAGTCAGGCTAGATCTGACTTTCTTCGAACCGTCCAACGAACATGTTCGACAACCAGATATCCCATTCACACGGTTGAACATCACGTGTCTGTCGAACCGTGTTCGACGAAGGTGTTCGCATTAAAAACCCATGGGTCAATCTCATGACCAATATGTAATGTTGCTAAAAATGACTTCGGTGACACTATTGACATAAAATGCTCATTTTCCCATAAGGTAGGTTGTGCCATAGCCTCTGTACCATGGTTTTCCACTGTCCTGGGTTATAGTTCTCTTGCTGGGGGGTACACTCGGGCACATTATTCTAACTTCTCTTCCTCATGTTTTGTTAAAGTTTTTATAATTTATTTAGGAAATATTTATTTTAATGTTACTGTAATTAAAATATTTTATTTTTTCCTTGTTTCCCTTCCTCATTGGGCTATTTTCCATGTTGGAGCCCCTGGGCTTATAGCATCTTGCTTTTCCAACTAGGGTTGTAGCTTAGCAAGTAATAATAATAATAATAATAGTAGTAGTAGTAATAATAATAATAATAATAATAATAATGATAACAATAATAACAACGTTTAGTGATTTGATGCAGGAATTCATGTTTTGAAATAGTTGCTACTTGAAATTTGCCTCTTTAAAGAGGAGGTGTTATAGGAGAGAAATTCAGGAAAGAAACACACACTATATATATATATATATATATATATATATATATGTATGTATATATTTATATAAATATATGTATTTATATATATTTTTGCTGAAATAAAGGTTTATTATTATTATTATTATTATATATTATATCACAGTATACCATACGGTAATTCAACCGGGCCTTGCCTCGCCAGACAAACAACGCTGACGCCAGACTGGCTGCTCCGTCAACGCGAATAACTTCACCAGCAGGATATGTTACAAAATGAATAAAATGTTAACGACTATTTTTTTCCTTAACCTTTTATTATTGGCCCCTCATCCCATCCATCCTCCTTCACTCCCACCACCTACCCACCACCCACGCCTTTTAAGGTGAAGGGATCAGTTAGTTCCTTTAAGCTGGGATCAAGGCTAACTGGTCTAAGGGGGTGAGGCTTTTGGATATTTGCGTAGCTTGCACCTGACTGTACTAACACACATATATACATACACACACAATATATATATATATATATATATATATTTGCGTACCTTGCACCTAACTGTACCAACACACACACACACATATGTATATATATATATATATATATGTATGTATGTATATATATATATATATATATACACACATTGAATTAGTTGAATGTACCCTAAACGAGCAACTTACAAAAGTTATTATTTTTTTACTTGTAATGTAGAGTATGGTTTTGTATGTTAATTTTTTTTTCTAACTGAATTTTTAGGAGTATTTTATCATGGCGTATTTTAACTTTTAATCTAGAATGTTGTTTTGTATGTTAATTTTTTTTTTTTATTATTTTTTTTAGGAGTATTTTATCATGGCGTATTTTATCATAGGTTGACCGCTGCTCTTTTTAGCCAACGGTTCTTATTCACTCCCTGTGGTCGTGTATTGAATAGCTTAGCCTTGAGAACACCATTCTCGAGATTGATCACGTTTCTAAAGGTTGTGTTTAGTTTGCACACGTGATTTGCTTCGGGTTTTGTATGACTGCACTTGTTGGTCCCTGAAAATTCTATTTCTTTCGTCTAATCTTTTATTGGAATTAGCAATGACATTGTTTTAAATGACTTTTGAATTTTGAGTTGCGATTGTGGAAGTTGATTTAGAATAATGTAGTTGGTTGATTCATCTTTGTTTTTAGGTGACATTGTTAATCACCTTTGAAAATAATTCCTTGGTTTCATTCCTTTAAGATAAATTGAAAAAATTTGAGGTTTAATTTTTTTATATGTATATTTCATCTTTGCGTTTTTTTTCAACTTTTTTTTTTTTTATTGAACTGGAACATTCCTATGTATTAACTAATGGCTTTATAGACGAGTGGAAATCTTGCTGTGGTATAAGAGCACCTCAATTTAACAGTAGCGACCGTATCATCGTATCGATAGTGCTATAATTTGTTATTTCAATATCTAGAGAGGAGAGAGAGAGAGAGAGAGAGAGAGAGAGAGAGAGAGGGGGGGGAGAGAGACTTCTACGTAATCCTGTAGGATGTTTATTCAATTTTGCAATGAGATGAGCATAAGTAATATCCTACGGCCGTGACAGTGTCCAATGCTCCTTTTGGTGGGATGCAAAGCCCTTTGCGAAAGAGTCCATTGTAGTGCAGTGGGTTTCTGATCCTCTCTGCAGTCCCCTTTGAAGTACATCAACGGGGCATGAGAGGGTCCATTCACTGTGGCCAGCAAGGTTCAAAAGGGAACGTAATTGGCCATCAAAAGGAGGCGTCCTGCGTTGATTTAGATAAAAAGTCTGCGAATTGGGTCACAAAAAACGCTCCCTATTTTTAGCTGAGCTTATTTGGATGTTTATTTTTTTAGGGTTTTGATTTGGTTGTTTAATATTAGGCATATTCAATTTAAGTAATGTATATGAAATGCCTTGAAGTAGGAGAAGATGAATGGAGATGTATAGAATTAAAAGCTCACGATAGAGACGACTGGTGAAATCTAACCGAGGCCCTTTGCGTCAATTGGCGTAGTAGGAGAAGATGATATGAAAAGCTTTGTAAGCATTGTACTTATTTATAGCCGTTGGTATAGTGGTAAAAACGCTTTTTACACAAAGTACGAATTTAGTTTATTGTAGAAATCATCGAATATGGTTTGTCTGGAAATATTGCGATATATTAAAAGCAAATTCCAAATAATCTTTGCTCAGATGATATATTTTCTCATGACATTTTATTTTTCATCTACATTGATATTTGGGGTAGGAAGTTTGAATATCTGTTGTGGTTATTGGGTGCTTTATTTAAGTTGTTATAATGTAATATAATTATGTAATGACAAACATGATTGTTAATTAAACCCGTAGAGCTCACAGTTGCCATATCAAATCTTGATCTAATCATCAAAGATTGGGTACATCATTGCGATCATCTGCTGAAATTATTCAATAGATAATTTTGATGGAACTATTGTTCTGTCAAGTGTGGATAAGTGTGGATTAGGATTTTAGGTAATTACCCTAAGCTTCATTACCTAACGAATCTTGACATTGCATATGCACTTGGGTTTTGCTCTTTCTTATTTACTTTTCAACGTTATCGAAGAGCTTGATGACTATTCAGTTTCATATAGTACCTTCACTTTACTTCCATCAATGGCTCACGAGATGCAATCTATGAAACCCCACTTCCCCTGGTCCACAGTACTTTTTAGGGTAATCTACGATAACGACTCATATACTTTGCCAACGATTTTGCATAATGCAAAATTCGCCATACGTGTAACCCATTGTCTTTTTGTTTCAAAAAATTTTTTGCAAATTGTCAATTTTTTTCTGATTTACAGTTTCATAGTATCTAAGATCTTTTTAAATCTGAGGTTACTGTTGTTGATAATGCTGGTCTCATAGAAAGGGGTTCTTCCTCTTTATGAAAGCAGCTTACAATTACAGACAGCTGTTCGTTCCTGAATAATTACCCCACTACTATGGGTCTTTGTCATCCTTAAATGTTGATGTTATTAGGTATATAGCTCAGACACTAATAACAGTTAGTATTTATCAGGAGGATTGACGCCTATTGGACTAGTGTGGAATGGTGGATTTGCATGATTAGCATATACTTATCAGTCGCCTATTGTAAAGTAATTTTAATTGCTTCATTGTCAAACAGAATTTCAGTGCCCTTGGCTCTTTGATTCACCGTGGACATTCTGTTGTTATTATTGTTATTAGCTAAGCTACAACCCATGTTGAAAAGCATGATGCTATAAGCCAAAGGACTCCAACAGTGAAATATAGCCCAGTGCGGAAAGGAAATAAGGAAATAAATGAACTATATGAGAGGCAATGAAATGAATATTCATCACTGATAATGACAGGCATGTAAGAAACTAAATGAGCGATGTTATTGTCATTGTTGTAGATGATATCCTTAACTGATTGTGCTTATCTGTTATTTTTATTTAATGTTGTCTACAAGCTAAAGGTCCGCCTTTGAAATCACGGATTTTTCCATGACCTTTACAGTTATATAGTTTAGATTTTTCAAATTGTTCTCTTAAATATATCTATATGATATAGGATAAAGAATTAATGTTTCACAAGAAAACGTTCTGCTAAATCTTAATCGTATGCTATGAATATTAATGAACATAAACAGGATTACAGACTATGATATTCACTGGGACGTGCATTGGCATTTATGTATTAATTATCTTTAACATCTTTGCTTTTTTATTACTGCCTTGCTTTTGTGATGGTCATATGCAATTATACTTATAGCAAATGGGTCATCTCTCCATATGCTTCTGCGTATTATGATTATTATTATTATTATTATTATTATTATTATTATTATTATTATTGCAGATATGCTGTTCTATGTATCTGAACTATGATCGTGTCTATCTAATCTAATGGATATATCAATGTTCTTCTTTGAAATAAAATTCTTCTTTCGTAACCAGCTCTTCTTTGATGTGTTTCAGAGGCCGATAGGGGTGAATACTGTCTCGGTAGTCCTTAACAGCTGGGGTCGCTCATATTCGTATGAGGTTGAATATATAGTAGATCAGGATTAAGGTTAAAAAGGGTGTTGGTGTTACGCAAGGGGAGGATCTCTCTCTCTCTCTCTCTCTCTCTCTCTCTCTCTCTCGTTGACAAAGATGGCAACCCGTTCTATTTTGCCCTTTGGATTTTTGCTTTTATGACAGATCATGTGTTCTTTGTTGTCACTGGTGTTGGGTACGTTTTATATATATTAAAATATTTCACATGGGCATATATGATATATGTATGCATATATATGTATATATACACATATATACTGTTGGTATAATAAGAATAACGATATTATTATTATTGTTATTATTATTATTATTATTATTATTATTATTAATACTTGCTAAGCTAGAACCCTAGTTGGAAAAGCAGGATGCTACAGTATAAGCCCAGAGGCTTCAAAAGGGAAAATAGCCGAGTGAGGAATGGAAAGAAGGAAAAATGAAATATTTCAAGAACAGTAACAGCATTAAAATAAATATTTCCTTTATAAACTATAAAAACTTCAGCAAAACAAGAGGAAGAGAAACTAGATAGAATAATAGTAATAAAATATACATTGATCCATAACTGGTCAAGATGGCATTGGACCTCAGATGGAAGGAAGAGCTATTATCTCTCTCTCTCTCTCTCTCTCTCTCTCTCTCTCTCTCTCTCTCTCTCTATTCGCTGTCTTAGTAAATATCCTCTTTATATTGCACGGTCATATTATAGCTCATGTATTTTGAAGCAGGGTGATAACCTTGGGAAGTTCAGTTCAGTTTTAGTGCTTTGTTTGTCCTTCTCTACTTGGGTACGCCTATTATGATCTTGTTTCTTTTATTTATTTATTTATATGTATAATATATATATATATATATATATATATTTATATTTATAATTATAATATATATAATATATGTTCTTAAAATATTTTAGTTGTTCATTACTCCTCTTGTCTATACATTTCCTTATTCCCTTTCCTCATTGGGCTATTTCCCTGATGGAGTCCTTGGGCTTATAGCATCTTGCTTTTCCAACAATTTTATAGCTTAGAAAGTAATAATGATAATAATAATAATGACGATGATGATGATGATGAGGAGGAGGAGGAGGAGGAGGAGGAGGAGGAGGAGGAGGAGTCACGTTTTTAAGTTTTCTATATTTTATCGCCATTGGCAATAAACCTTAAACATCTCATCGAACGAAGGTCACATTCCGGTAACCTCCTTAAACATTTTAAGATGATCTACAAAGTTGCATTAAATCGTTAAATCTCATAATGAGAGCTATTTGGGTGCGATAACATGGCCTGCGGTGCAATAATTGCTCATTAAGCCCCATTGCCTGAGTGTGGAAGATGCCATAATTTACTATGAGCTTGCAATCAAGCGCTCTTGCGCTGAAATCCTCTGCTCTCTTGCGCAGTGGTTTTCTTTAGAAGGGTTGATCACTATTATGATGTATCGCCTCGACTTTCTGGCTATGTCCCTTCGTTTATTATTGTTATTACCTCTGGCAACGAACTTGGGAGGAGGTTATGTTTTCGCCCATGTTTGTCTGTTTGTTTTCGTGTGAACAACTTCCTGGCCACAATTTTACTCATCGAGTTATGAAACTTTCAGGAATTATTTTTTACGTTGAGACGTGGAAGTGATTCAATTTTGAAAGTTCTAGGTCAAATGGCAAGTCGAGAAATAAGCTGCCGTGGTGATCACAATTTTACAAATAGAATAGTGAAATCATTGATTAATTGTTATGTTGAGACGTGAAATTTATTCAATTTTGAAAGTCCTAGGTCAATGATCAAGGTCAAGGTCGAGTAAAAGGTCAAGAAATAAGCTGCCGTGGTGGAGGTCTGCGCTCTGCTGAGGGCCCCTCTAGCTTATATATGAATTTTTTTTTTCTTCTAAGATCCGTGTGGTTTTCAATGTTCATTTTTATTTATTGTTTTTCTGTATGTTGGCCTTTCATTCTTCGTAATAAAAGAGAGGAAAAAGTTAACTTCCCTAAATTTTTATAGGATTTTATAAGATGAATGACTCGTAATTGATCTTATGTGAATATTATCATTCTTAGTCGGCAAGAAATAAATTATTTCACATTCTTGAAATGACATCTGAAAACGCAAATATTGCTGGCACAGGAGCCAGCCAGAAAACAACAGTAAGAAATGGCTATAATACTTCTTTGAAACGTCATGCCTGAGTGTCTGAATGTCTTGCATTCTTGTGCTCTACTAGTGTGCGTGTTTATATTACTTCATGTGTTTTGGGTTTTTAATGTATTTCTTTTATTTTCATCGCTTTTTTTCTGAATTTATTGAATTTTTGTGCTCTGCTGGTGTACGTATTTATATTTCTTCATGTGTTTGAGATTTTTTATATTTCTTTTATTTTCATCTCTATTTTTTTCTTCTTTTTTTTTTCTTGAATTCTTGTGCTCTGCTGTTATGCGTATTTATATTTCTTCGTGTGTCTTTGAAATTTAATTCATTTTTCTATTTTCGTCACAGTTTCTTTTCGTAAATATTAATTTTGATATATCTTTATTTTCATTACAGTTATTTTTTGTAAATTTTAAGGAAAATTTTAATTGATAAAACCAAATACAATAAATGTAACTTGTATAGAATTAAATAGTTTGAGCTAAATCATTTTACTGTTAAAAAAAATATTTTAATTGAAACAATAAAAAAACTGCAATTTATTTTTACTTAACCAAAAAAAAATTTCAAATGAAACCATATAAAAAATCTGCCATTTGAGTACAGTATATTAGCAAGCCTACAGAAATATCCATCTCCCCGAAATGTGCGCACCCTACCGTACCTGTCCCATTCAATTTGCCCCCCCCCCCCCCCACCCCGTTAGACATCTTGTGAAAACTGACGTTTCGCTAATGCCGCGCACTTCCAACGCTCTCCTGCTAATCCTGCAATTGCGCAGCAATGCAGTAGTCGTGACGTTGCAGCAGAGGTCGGAGGGGGGGGGGGGTCTAAAAAATTAGGGAATGCAGTCACGTTTGCCAAAAGTACGTAATTGTAAGAATATTTTCGTCTACTAGGATTTTAGGCCAGACTGAATGCACAGGACATTGATCCCTTGAGAGGTGGGTCTTACTTTGGCTACTTTCCTCTTGGTAAGGGTAGAAGAGAGACACTAGTTATGTTAAACAGCTCCTCTAGGAGAAGGGCACTCCAAAATTAAACCATTGTTCTCTAGTCTTGGGTAGTGCCATAGCCTCTCTACCATGATCTTCCACTGTCTTGGGTTAGAGTTCTCTTGCTTGAGGGTACACTCGGGCACACTATTCTATCTCATTTCACTTCGTATTGTTTTGTTAAAGTTTTGGTAGTTAAATAGTAAATATTAATTTTAATGTTGTTACTGTTCTTTAAATATTTTATTTTCCCTTCTTTCCTTTCCTCACTGGGCTATTTTCCATGTTGGAGCCCCTGGGCTTATAGCATCCTGCTTTTCCGACTAGGGTTGTAGCTTAGATAGTAATAATAATAATAATAATAGTGGAAATTGGGCAGTAGTCTCTTAGGCATTGTCATTCTGGGTTTCGCAAGTTTTAATGTTGGTTCAAAACTGTTTAGAAAACTAGAAATATGAGCAAAAATTTTTAGGTAGAATTTTTTAGTGATAGAGAAGGTGGATGGAGTGTTTATAAATGCTTACTTATAATTGTTTCAAACCCATTTAAGAGAATAGAAATATAAACTAAAAGGTATAAAAGTAGATAGATTGTTTATAAATAGTCTCTTATTATTTAAAAAGATGGGGAACTAAAAATATAAACAAGGTTTAAAGCAGATGGAATCTTTATAAACGGTCTCTTACCATAGTTTCAAAACAGTTTAGGAAACAAAAATATTAACAAAATGGTCTAATAGTAGATGTAATGTTTATAAATGGTTTCTTTTTATTGCCTGGGATGTTGTATGAGCTTTTTCGTTATTTTCTGAAGGTAAACTAGCCAAATGCCTCGATCTACCTAATTAGGCGAGTAATTATAGATAAGTAGGCGTTTGCAACGTGTAAAATTGTTTGTATCTCTGTCATTTAAGCGAAAGAAGTGATTGAATTAATGTAGATATAATGAAGCAACATGTCATTTGCTCCATTACTCTATCAGCATTACAAACAAAAAAATAGAAGGAATCTGCACCACCAGGTGACGTAAAAGTAATATCAACTGTGAAATTCTGAACTTATAAGTAATATCTGGCATATTCTATTGAAATATTTGCCTTTGCAAGTGGCGACATTTTTTTTTACATATGTTCCTTCATTAATACCTGCCTTTTTCGCATTTTTATTATATCATTACACCCATTTAATTGTTTTCCACTGTGAATGTTGTTTTTTCCTAAAACCTTTATCGAAACATTTTTTCATGGGAAATGTTAATGTTGATTTACTCTGGTATCAAATTCAGGACTAATTAACCTAATAGAGTTCTCTTGCTCGAGGGTACTCTCGAGCACGCTGTTCTGTCTAGTTTCTCTTCCTCTTGTTTTGTTATATTTATAGTTTATATTGGAAATGTTTATTCTAATGTTGTTACTGTTTTTAAAATATTTAATTTTTCCTTGTTTCCTTTCCTTACTGGGCTGTTTTCCCTCTTGGGGCCCCAGGGCTTGTAACGTCCTGCTTTTCCAACTAGGGTTGTGGCTTAGCAATTAATAATAATGATAATAATAAGAATAATAATAATAATAATAATAATAATACATTCCAAATTGTATTAGTGTATTCCAAAACTAAATTTATCCTCCTGTTATCAAACTTGTTTAAAGTATGTGCTATTTACAAATAAATGTCGGTGGTATGATAACGAGGGTTTTACCTTTTTTCATGGTTGAGTAATAAACTATTTTCTTGCTTTCCTGAAAGCCTGCTTTGTTTAAAATGTTTTGGGTCAGGTATTTTGGTAAAGTCTTGACAGATATACTTTAGTTCGTAGTCTAAAAACTCGTTCACATTTCCTGTACGTTTTCGTAAAAAGAAAAAAATAAATGAATAGATAATTACAATTCATTTTACCCGTGGAATGTTTAAAAAATATATCGGTGTAATTTCCTGAACTGTGCTAGTTTTTATGAACGATAGATTTAGTATTTTCTAAAGTTAGATCATGTAAAACTAGCACATGCTGTGGCAGCTCGGAAGTAAAACTGTTGGAATTGGTCCAAATTTCCGTTAAAAGTTTAGGAGACTATAAAAAATCTCTTATTTGTGTAACAAATTGAAAAAATACTTGTTTGCCATATTTTCACTGAAAAAATAACACAAATTACCTGTTATTATGGGCATTAGGAAGTCCATAAGTAGATCAATTAAAGAGGAAATAAAAAAAACATTGACATAAAAATCTTATCTAGTGTACAAAATACAGTAGTTTTTGAAAATCCAAGACGTTGCCCAACCTTTTATTTTCTATAAAACTTTTGTTAGTATCATTATTATTAGTAGTAGTAGTAATAATAGTAGTGATATTATTGTTATAATTTATCGTCATCGTCGTCAGTTATGCTGCAATTCTAGTTTATGTAAGAGATACAGTGAAATGAAATCTGCGTCAACTTCTCGACAACAAAAAAACATTTACGCCAAATTTGAACTTCTGAAGGTCCACCAGTTCAACTATTTCATCATGAAGGTTTCTTCACAATTTGGTTACAGCTGGGCTAAATGTTATTAAACCCTTGTTGAACTCTTATCAAACTTTTCTCAAACATTTAACCTTAAAACCATATGTTACAAAATCATCGTGTTTTTTTACGAGTCACACTTATTATATCATAAGAAAAAGTGATTCCCGGAAGACTTATTGAAGATGTAACAAGTGCATTTTACGGTTACTTTGACCTTTTCGTTGCTCTTTTAAGGTCTGAGAACTTCAAGGTCCAGTCAGAATTTCTCTGCCAAGAGTACTTACGGAGGAGAATGATTGCAACGTTTGTTT
>NC_090750.1:79359166-79365168 GCF_036898095.1 Palaemon carinicauda
CCTGGCTCTCCTTGTCCTAGCTTGGATGGAGAGGGACCTTGGGTGCTGATCATATGTATATGCGGTCAGTCTCTGGCCTTGTCCTGCTTGACAGGGCAGTGTCTCTGTCCTTTGCCTCTGCCATTCATGAGCGGCCTTTTAACCTTTAAATTGCTGAGACATCAGTAGCCATTATCTGGCCCTCCATGATCCTAGCTTGATGGAAAGAGAGAGGGTTTGAGCACTGATCATAATGTATGGTCTGTCTCTGCCATTCATGAACATCCTTTTAACCTTTTTTATAGTATTGTTTAGTAAGGATAAATATATATAATCTTTCCGGTCACGCTCAGCTCACACTGGCCTCGGGTGAGGGGAGAAGAGCAGTCATACCCCGGTAGAAAAAAAATATTAATGAATGTCTGATTTTCAGAAAATGTCTTACATAGTATTTCGTTTGTTATATGCTCTGTTATAGCTTTCGACAATTGGGATGACCTTTGCTTTTTCATTATGCAAAGAAGAAAATTTATGCGTGTGTGTACATATCCATCAAGATATTTAGGCGTCATTTTTGACGGGTCGCGTACAGTACTTATAAAAACCGTGCGGTGTTGAGCTGACCGCTATCATATTGTTTACCTTTTTTCTGCGGACTGAACTGAAGAGTTTTAGTTTATGTATATGATGGGATAGTCTTTCTCGAAATATTTGATGTAAATACTAGACTCTTTCTTTATCTTCTAGTTAATGTGTACACACCTTCCATTTGCAGTTATGGCGACCGTGGACAAAATTGTTAAGAATTGTCAAATTTTCTTTCCGCCTGTTGGAAGGTTGTTGAACTTATCTTGAACATCTCTCAGGGTCTGGTTTTTAATGTTCATGAGAATATTTTTGCGTCGGTGAACCGCTGTTTTTACTTTTTGCGCAACAGTATGAATAATGCAAAAAAATTATCTCTCTCTCTCTCTCTCCTCTCTCTCTCTCTCTCTCTCTCTCTCTCTCTCATATATATATATATATATATATATATATATATATTGATTGATTGATTGATTGAGAAGTTTTATAAATACTTGCGAGCAAGATGTCTTTGGTATTGGTCCGAATCCCAAGAGATTCGTTGATGAGTCAAGGCCTGAATCTCTAGAGATTAATTGATGAGTTAAGGTTCGAATCCCGAGAGATAGATTGGGGAGTTAAGGATCGAATCCTGAGAGATTTATTGACGAGTTAAGGTTCGAATCCCGAGAGATTCATGAGTTAATGTTCGAATCCCGAGAGATTCATGAGTTAATGTTCGAATCCCGAGAGATTCATGAGTTAATGTTCGAATCCCGAGAGAGTCATGAGTTAATGTTCGAATCCCGAGAGATTCATGAGTTAAGGTTCGAATCCCGAGAGATTCATGACTTAATGTTCGAATCCCGAGAGATTCATGTGTTAATGTTCGAATCCCGAGAGATAAGGTAATGTTCGGATCCAGAGATATTGATGAGTTAAGGTTCGAATCCCGAGCCTCGCTGGTAAGTTGAAGGTTCGAATCCTGAGAGATTCATTGATGATTTAATCTCCCTTGGTCTTTATTCCGCCGAGAAACTTGCTTTAAAAAGAAGAAAGAAATAAAAATAAGAGAACGAAGGATATTGGTATTAGAAATGATGAGGCGGAATTCTTTTGTGCAATGCTTGTATATTAACTTGTGATTTACAGTTGACTAAAGGTTTCTCGTCAGTTTTATTCATTTGAGTTATCGAGTGTGTGTTCAATTTGTCAGGTTGGTTTTATCATTTTTCTGACTTCTTTTTCTTATTCTCTTTACCCATTATTTATTTTTCTTCGCTGGGTAATTTTCTCTTTCCTATTTACCTCTTCATTCATTATACCAGCATTTTAATTTATTGGTTGATTATATTTAGTCGGAAGGTTTTTATTTCAATCTATCCACCAGTTTCCTTCATTTATTTGTTTATCCTCGTGAAATCTGAATCATGCATTTTACATCAGTCTTCATTTGTTTTCCCTTCATTTACTTGCCCTTCAATAGCCTTCTTTTACTTGCCCTATATTTAGTCTCGCTTCTCTGTTCCCATCAAATTCAATATATAACATTTCCTTTTGATCTTCCCGCCTCTCCCTATCATTTAGCCTTCCTCTCTCATCCCTTTCTCTTTCCACGCCTTTTTTCCCTCTTATAAGAGAAGCAAATTGTATCCGGCAGATGTGTGAGAAAGATGACAAATTGGTCAGCATCTGGGCGGTGCGATATTTAGGCGATGGTGTTGGCTATTGTTTCCATCAAGTATTGGCATCTTGCCACAAGTGCCATATAAGATATTCCTAAATGGAGATAAAAACATAGGAGGGGTTTTCTTTTTATCCTTATATATGTTGTGGATAAGATACAGTTTTAGATACATTGAGGGGATGTGGTTTGATTCTTAAACGCCTAATGAGATTTTGATGAAAATTTTACTTTCTGTATTAATGTTTTAAGGAGTAAATTCCTTTTTTTTTTATCTCATTTATGTTTATTGAAAAGCCGGTTTGACCAAACTTAGTGCGTGCTTGAGCATCTATAAACAAACATCTGTTTTAATATTTGATTAATTATATACTGATAGTTGCCTAATTGTAAGTTAAATCGATTTCACTATTTTTACCTGGGCTTTAGGTTCTAATTATATGAAGTGGAATTCTCTCTCTCTCTCTCTCTCTCTCTCTCCTCTCTCTCTCTCTCTCTCTCTCTCTCTCTCTCTTTTTTTTTTTTTTTCTCTCTCTAGTTACAGTGTTGTCTGCTAAAGCAGTTACTTGTATTTAGCTGACAATTATAAGCATCTACAGATGCAATGTCAGTTATTATAGACCCTATTAATATTGCGCAGCAACGTAAATTCTGGAGATTGCAGGTTTTAAAAGAATCTGAAGGTTTTCTTTTGTATACCACTTGGATAAATTAATCTACAATGACCTTTTAATAACTTTTGTTGCTATTGCCGTAGGTGTTATTGAATGTTTCTGTCATTCCAGTGACTCAAATTACCCGTTTATATATATATATATATATATATATATATATGTAATCCGTTGTCGGGTTACACCACACACACACACATATATATGTATATATATATATATATATATATATATGTGTGTGTGTGTGTGTGTGTGTGTTTGATGAAGCTAAGCTTATATATTAATTATGTTACATAACCATTCAATTTACGCTGGATATTAAGTCCTTCGTGGCTTTCACATCTTGACGACCATGAATATCATCACAATGTTCCCTATAAAGTGCGGGATATGGCATCCTCCGGGGTTACCAGAATTAACATTTACACTTTATTTTCAATAATATTTCGTCACTTTCACATTTTCGAAAGGCCATTTGCTGTTTTCCCAAACGGTCCTACTTAACAGAGCGTTGCATGACACCTCCAATTGATGGGTGCTTGGTTTGTATGGGTGGGGAAATCCTTAACGGTAGGCAATGCTTTCTGTTTGAAAACTATGTTTTATTATAACTGTTATTATTATAGCTTTTATTGTCGTTATTGTTATTTTAGGCTTAACTTTCTGTTTGCAAATTGTTTTATTTTAGATTTTATTATTATAGTTATTTTTGTTGATGTTATTCTGTCCTGCTTTCTATTATGATAAATCGACATATTTTTTTATGTTTTATTGTGAATTTTATTTTTATAGTTATTATTGTAGGTGTTGTAACTCTAAATATACGCATAATAATATGACCATGTGTAGAAAATTGCAAAAATGCAAGGGAAAGTTTTTCATTTGAAATAAAATCCAATTACTCAAATGGATTAAATATGAAATGCTAATGATTTTCATTTTTGGGACATTAAACATCTTATGAGGTTACATAATTATGAAGTATATCAAAATGCCATATACAATACGAATAGGTGAACAGGAATGATTGTATAAGGCTATATGATTCCATACTGATTTGCAAAGATTAGGCAATATTACTAGTGTACTTAAATGTAAAATAACATTAATATGTTAAATTTAATAACACAAATTATACATAATAAATCATGTGTTCATTCGCACACTGATCTAGTATGCTGATCTTTTAAGTGTATAGTGAAAATGGTTTCCCTTTGCTTCCCACATCCGCTGGTTATTGCGTAATGCACAGAGGTTGCTGCAAACCCTGTAATATTGCATTTGAGGAAGCTTATGTGTCGCGTGTGGAAGACTGTCGCCTGTCGCCATGGGGATATCGTTATTTCATAGTCTTTTTTTTATTTTTGAACAAGGAAGAGAGATTTTGGTTCTTGTTTTATATATATATATATATATATATATATATATACTGCAATAACAAATGTAGTGGTTTCTAGTCCACTGCAGGACAAAGGCCTCAGACATGTGAATTCATGATTGGGGTTTGGAGTGCTGACCGGTAGCGATGGCGGATTTTCGTCTGATCACTCACTGCAAACTAACCTAGTATATATATATATATATATATATATGTGTGTGTGTGTGTGTGTGTATATGTATATATATATATATATATATATATATAATGTGTGTGTGTAATTGTATAGAGCCAATCTTGCTTTTCACATGATACATGCGTGATATAGTGGTATAGTTGAAAATTTTTGTCAAGGATTTATAGGTAAATAATGAAAATCAGAATGAGAAAATAGCATTAGTTGGAAGCCTATTATTTCTTGCATTATTTTATCTTCCAAGTTTAGCTATGCTTTCAAATATTTCTTTATCTAAATCAAGGGAAATTTATAGTCCTTGGAATAAACTGCTCATTAAAATCAAGGAATTTTTCATGCAGTTTCCCATTGCAGCTGTTAAATTACCTTCCAATTGGAAGATTTCTTCTGTGGGGAAAAAATCTTCGTCTGTTACGGTTACTGTTAAGAAACAGTTTTTTTCGATAATGGGCAGGGGAAATAGAGACAAAAAGTCCATAAAGAGGTTTCCCCCATTTTTCATGCACTGTGTTACAAAAACTATTAGAAGGGAAAAACTTTGAAGGCGACAGCATTGCTAATTTCAATGTTCTTTAAGAAACTCTTCTTGAAAAGCTGCATATGTAGAAAAAATCAGCCTTCTGAGCAGCAGCTGTGTGGATACATGCTCATGCACTAACATATGTGACACTCAGATTTGTCATTAACACGCGTGACGTTCATACTTTCAAACATTAAGAAACCAATACTTCTTTAAATTGTATTGTGCTTACTTTGGGAATTATACTAAAGAGAGAATTGTATATAAGTGTATCTACCCTGGGCAAGATTCGAGTCTATGTCTTTGGATCGTGATATTATTATTATTATTATTACTATCCAAGCTACAACCCTAGTTGGAAAAGCAAGATGCTATAAGCCCAGGGGCTCCAACAGGGAAAAATAGCCCAGTGAGGAAAGGAAATAAGGAAATAAATAAATGAAGAGAACAAATTAACAATAAATCATTCTAAAATAAGTAACAACGTCAAAACAGACATGTCATATATAAACTATTAACAACAACAAAAACAAATATGTCATGATATAGAAGTACAATGTCGAACTGAAGCGATGAGTTCGAATCCTGGCTCAATCGTCATATATAAATTACCTTTTGGAACTATTCCCAAATTATACTATGAATTTGATGGTAATCAATGCCCGTGGCTTAACATTTGAAACGTGCGTGTGTCAGTGTAGTTAAAATAGATCGTTTTGAGATAAGGAGGTTGAAGCTTTATTATACCTCATTGTTTATAGATAGCGATATGTAATAATGCATATTTTCAGTTATTCATATTTTTACCGTGAGTTGATAGTCCCGTGAACAATAACGTTCATTGAGATTTATCATGTATCTCAAGTTTAGAGTCAAAATATCGAGATATTTGTGGTTCTGATTATTAATTTTTTTTTTTTAGTTAACATAGTTATCGATTATTATAACACCTAATAACATTAGGTTGTCTAATAATAGACACCACAGATTTGATATTTAACAGCATTGCA
>NC_090750.1:79365668-79368168 GCF_036898095.1 Palaemon carinicauda
TTTGATTAACATATTTTTTTTTTTTATCTTTACAGGTACGGTTTCGTAGTCTTTCCTAAATTCACTGTAAGTAATGAATTGTTTTTGATATATTAATCACCATAGTCTTATTTCGAAGAAAAAAAATCGTTAATATTTTGAATAGATATAATAACAGATTTATTTAAGGGAAGAGTAACATCTTCAATATGCTGGGTAGTTATATTTAATAGAGAGATTATTTAAGCACAGTAAAATCTCAAGATTTTGGAATAGATATATTGATAGATTTATTTATTTTAAGAACAGTAAAATCCCAAGATTTGGAATGGATATATTGATAGATTTATTTATTTAAGAACATTAAAATTTTAAGATTTGGAATAGATATATTGATAGATTTATTTATTTAAGAACACATTAAAATCTTAAGGTTAGGAATAGATATATTGATAGATTTATCTATTTGAGAACTCGATAAATTCGCAAGATTTATCTATTTAAAAACTAGATAAAATTCTCAAGATTTTGGAATAGATATATTGATAGATTTATCTATTTGAGAACTCGATAAAATCGCAAGATTTATCTATTTAAAAACTAGATAAAATACTCAAGATTTGGAATAGATATATTGATAGATTTATCTATTTAAAAACTAGATAAAATCTCAAGATTTATCTATTTAAAAACTAGATAAAATCTCAAGATTTGGAATAGATATATTGATAGATTTATCTATTTAAGAACTCTATAAAATCTTAAGATTTGGAATAGACATATTTGATCAAAATCCATCTGTTTATTCACGTCCATGCTGTCAAAGCCTTCGAGTTAATTTTCGGAGAAGGGCCTCATTTGGTCATCATAGATGTCACGCCCCTCATGGTTGGGCGTCTTGAAGGGCGTGAGACATGACAAATGCGCCGTGAGTCCTCCTCCTTCCCCTGTCCCGACCTCGCAGACGCTTTTACATGAATTTAAAACCTTCAGTCGCTTGCTTGGGTTTGCAATTGCATTGCTTCCCAGGGAGGTGTCGGTGTGCCTTTAAATTAGGTGGATCGCTCCAGTATTGTGCAATCACGGATATTTACCTAGCTTTAGACAATTTAAACTTGCGTAGCCAATATTGTTTACTGCACTCTCTCTCTCTCTCTCTCTCTCTCTCTCTCTCTCTCTCTCTCTCTCTCTCTCTCTCTCTCATCTCTCTCTCTCTCTCTCTCTCTCATAGCCTTAATAATGTCGTACACAAACCTCATTTATTTCTTAAATAGATATATATATGTATATATATATAAGTGTATATATATATATATATTATAATATATATATATATATATATATATATATATATAGAGAGAGAGAGAGAGAGAGGAGAGAGAAGAGGAGGAGAGAGAGAGGAGAGAGAGAGAAGAGAGAGAGAGAGAGAGAGAGAGGAGAGAGAGAGAGAGAGAGAGAGAGAGAGAGATAATTTCCCATAAAGCGTCAATAATATCATACATAAACTTATATCTTAACTAGAGAGAGAGAGAGAGAGAGTCTTTCAGACCCCTGAGCGTAGATGTTTGTATGACCCCCGAGAGCATTAGAGGATGACTAAGTAACGTTAGATTTTATCATCATCTTTTTTCCTTCCCCTACATAAGGGGGGAGGAGGGTTGTTGGCATACGGAGACTGCTCTCTACTCGCCAGTATTATTATGCAAATAGCAATGGGAGACGGAATGTGGGTTTCGAAGATGTGTTCTTTAAGAGCGTGGATGTATTCCCTAATTTTTATATGAAAATATAACATAATATGAATAGGTTTCTATCTTTTATGTAGTCGTGTTCATGTTTGAGTTGTAGTTGGTTGTGTCTTGTAAATGAGTTGTGATGTATTACAGGTTGCAGGTTAGAATGGCAAATGAGTTGAGGAGTAGGAAGGAGGATGCTGAGATCTAATTGCTCGCTCTAACCTGTCGTGTGGGAGAGATCAATTTTAGATTCGTACATTAAAGGTTGAAAGGTTAAAGGTTGTCTGGTTGCAGTTCCAGTTTCGTTAGAATACAGTAGATGCTCACCATAACGTCAGCTATGCAAGCCCAACCTCCTACTGTGTTGCCTAAACATAGCATTGGCCTCCCCAGTAAACATCTTCAACTCACGGTCCCAGGCCGGGATCAATCTGCTGCCATGCGAATACTGGGCGAACACGTTACCACTGTACTAGCCTTCCTGGATAGTACACATATGTAAATGTATATACAACAGCGATAACAATTGCAGCCGTTTCTAGGCCACTCCAGGACAAAGGCCTCAGACATGTTATTTGTGGTTTGGGATTTGGCCAGTTTTCATCACCATGCTGGCCAGTGCGGATTGGTGATGGGAGATGTTTTTTCTGATCACTCGCAGCAAAACCAACCTAGTATGTGTGGCACTTACTATTACATCTTTGTTGATCATAGCGATACAGAAAATCTTTCACCACGTTACGTTATCCCCACTCCAGAAATTATTTATATATATACATACATAT
>NC_090750.1:79375668-79383168 GCF_036898095.1 Palaemon carinicauda
GAAAGGGCCAGGTAGTCAGTACTGTATATTTATTATTATTATTATTATTATTATTATTATTATTATTATGGTGTTGGTGGTGGTGGTGTGGTTGTTACTATGAATATTTTCAGGATGCTTATAATTAGTAATATCGTTTTAATTTGGTTTTGATTTTTTTTGTTAGTGACATAGTTTAGTTGAGCAGATAGACAGTACTATACATTTGTTATTATTATTATTAGTGTGGTTGTTACTTTTATTTTTCAATTATTATTGTTATTATGATGACTTATTATTTATTATTATTATTATTATTATTATTATTATGATGATGATGATGATGATGGTTGTTACTCTCTAGCTGTGTTTGGTCTCATGGTGATTATATATAATCGATAATACCATTTTAGTTTGTATATTGTTGTTATTAGTGATATTAGTGACATAGGTTAGTTTTTTAAAACCTTTTGTTGTATTATCTTTGATGACTAGAATAATAAGGATATTGAAGAGCTGAAAAAATATAATTCTAACGTAACAATTCGTTTTGCAATGAATAATGTCGTTGTGATAAATAACGTTATGCTTCCTGATAATGAAGTTTTGGAAGACAGAATTTGAGCATAAAAAGTTTCTACGGCAAATTATCATCATGAAAGGGTAAGTCAAGTTGTGATGATATGAATTGCGAATCTTTTGAACTTAAATAAGGTGAATGTTTTGAACTTGAAAAGTCTAATCTTTTGAACATGAAAAAGGTGACTCTTTTGAACTTAGAAATGATGACTCTTTTGAACTTAGAAATGATGAATCTTTTGAACTTAAAAGAAAACGAATATTTTGAATTAAAAAAAAAAAACGAACATTTTGAACTTAAAAAAGATGAATCTTTTAAACTTAAAAAAGACGAATCTTTTGAACTTTAAAAAGATGAATCTTTTGAATTTAAAAAAGGCGAATCTTTTGAACTTAAAAAAGATGAATCTTTTGAACTTAAAAGAAAACTAATCTTTTGAACTTGAAAAAGATGAATCTTTTGAACTTAAAAAAGACGAATCTTTTGAATTTAAATAGGATGAATCTTTTGAATTTAAATAGGATGAATCTTTTGAACTTGAAAAAAAAGAATTTTTTGGACTTGAAAAAAGACGAATCTTTTGAACTTGAAAAAGACGAATCTTTTGAACCTGAAAAAAAAGACGAATCTTTTAAACTTGAAAAAGACGAATCTTTTGAATTTGAAAAAGACAAATTTTTTGAACTTAGAAAAAAAATATTGGCATGTATTATATCCACTTCAGTACTCCTCTACTCTATAGCCTATTGAAACTTCCATTATAGGAGGACATTTAATGCAGGTTAGAGGAGTTTTATCAGACCGGGTTTTTCATCATGCCCCATTGCCCAGGATTCTGAAGTTAGATAATTGGACATTATAGTCACCTTTTGAAACTAAAATTCAATATTATGAACCGATTTATTTTTATCCTATTACCACTGTTTGTTTGTGAATGTTGGACGCGAGGTAACAAGATAATGACCTTAATACAACCGGTTGAGGGCAACACCGGCACAAAAACTCCAAAAATATGAAACATGCAATGGCAAGGTTAAACAGGTTTTTCTATTATCAGTGCGGGAGAGAGCGAAAGATAAAAAAAAAAACAATATAATTACAATGTATGAAACACGTGCGATACGTTATCTAGTGGATATTTGCGGTAACAGAAAGGAGTATACATTAATTAGATAATCTTCTGTGTTTTTACTAACTTAATATGTTTATTGTAACAGCAGAATAAAGACGGATAAATTGAACAACTGATTTTTTTTATCTTCATCAATATATCCTCCTTTCCCACCGTTATCCCTACGTTCTCTTGATTCAACATGCTGTTATTAATCTAGGATTTCGTTTTAACGGCCGTGTCTTTTCGCAAATTATGTGGCACTCTTGGATTTATGTATATACGATAGCTCCAACCCCATAAGAAATACGAATCTGTTTATCTGAATAGCGTGATATAATGTTAATAATCCTGCCATTGGCGTGGCAACAGCGTAACCCTAACGGAGCCTTGCTAATGGAAACAGCCGTGTACTTTTTTCGTACGTTCTATTTTTGCTGGTAATGTTATAGTTACCGCTGCTATCATAATGGGATCCTAGATCAAGCCAGCCTTGCCACCCACAAGACACTTTATGATAGTTTTTTGTTCTTTTGGTGGAAATGGAAATAGATGTTTCCTTTTTTATTTTCTATTTTATGAAATTTTACTGTGGGAGGGAGATTAGGATTCGTTATTTCTTCTTCTTATCACCAAGTTGATTGTTGGCAATTACTGCATGGATTGTGGACGGGAATTGTTTCCGGGAGATGACTGTGATTTAAATAACCGCTAGGTTTTAGAATGATTTATTGTTAATTTCTCCTCCTCATTTATTTATTTCCTTATTTCCTTTCCTCACTGGGCTATTTTTCCCTATTGGAGCCAGTGGGCTTATAGTATCTTGCTTTTCCAATTAGGGTTGTAGCTTGGCTAGTAATAATAATAATAATATGAAGAATGTGTTTCCCTCTCTTGGAATGAAAGGCTTTAATTGTTCCGATCAAGTGAACAGTTCAAAGTTCAAAAGGAACTTGCTGTTAGTGTCACTTAATTACTATATTTCACATATCATTATTTTAACCAATTTGAACTATTTATTTTCCCATAAAATAAGGAAAGCACTGTGCTTGTTTTGGCTATGGTCCTTTATGAAAAATAACGTAACCGAGAACAATAATTGATACAGGCGTCAAAATATACTATTTTATTTAAAGGCCTTTTTTATGAACTTGGAAATTATGTAAGCACCATTTGTGTTTTTAGTGCTCCTCTTGGGTTAGAGTTCTCTTGCTTGATGATACACTGGGGCACACTATTCTATCTTATTTATCTTTGTCTTGTTATTTTCAAGTTTTTATAGTTTATATATAAAATATTTATTGTAATGTTGTTATTGTTCTTAAACTTCTTGCAGTTTTCCTTATTTCCTTTCCTCACAAGGCTATTTTCCCTGTTGGAGCCCTTGGGAGTTTAGCGTCCTGCTTTTCCAACTATTGTTGTAGCTTAGCAAGTAATAATAATAATAATAATAATAATGGCATCACGTGAATGCATCATTGACATTTCAGTATTTATTTTTCACATATGAAAATATTGAGATAGGCCCTTCGCATACACCCCATTCATTCATAATTACGGACACTTGTGCAGCAATGAACATATACATTCTAAGGACTTAACTTTCATATCAATTCCCTTTTCATGTATGATTGTACACGCGCTCGTAATATACGTGCACGCGATAATACAGAGCAACATTAGGTACGTCATTTATAGTTGTTACGTGCAGATAATTATATAGGATTTAGTCTTGTATTCAGATTCATCTCTCTCTCTCTCTCTCTCTCTCTCTCTCTCTCTCTCTCTCTCTCTCTCTCTCTCTCTCTCTCTCTCTCGACTCGTAACACACGTGCACGCGAAGATGAGGTACGTCCTTTATTTTGTTTATTTACGTGTAGGTAATTAATGTAAGATAATCTTGTATTCGAACATTCTCTCTCTCTCTCTCTCTCTCTCTCTCTCTCTCTCTCTCTCTCTCTCTCTCTCTCTCTCTCTCTCTCTCTCTCTCTGTGGAAAGAAACCTCGGGTGAGCTGGAATTTACGACTCCAAAAATATGAGTGGTAGGCCCCCCCCCCCCCTTTCTTGCCCTTCCTGTTGCATCTGCAAGAGGAGCGAAAGTAATTGGAGATATTTTGGTAGACCGAAAGTAATTGGGAGATATTGTGGATTTATTATAGTTTTTGTTTCCTTTATTTTTTTGTGTTGTGGGGTAAAGATAATGGAAAATTGAATGTGGGCCTTTGTTGCGATCAGGTAATAAAATGTATCTTAGGAAATTTTGGGTCTATACTTTTTAGAGTTGGAGGTTCGGTTTACTTGTGTTCGTTTTTCTTTTATCATGGTTATGTAAATCGCGTTAAAAGTTATTATTTTGGTTGTTGTTGATATGCAATCTTAAGAGTTTGTCGGTCGTCCTCTGGTTTTATTTTTATTATTATTATTATTATTATTATTATTATTATTATTATTATTATTGTTGTTGTTTTTATTATTGTTATTGTCGCTGTTATTATTATTGTTGTTGTTGTTGTTGTTATCTTTCAAGACATAGTTAAGCTTATGAGTTTGTCAGTTGTCCTATGGAATTATTATAATTATTTTTGTTATTATTCCAAAAGATCAAATGACTCAAGTTTATATTTTGTTTTAGTTTAGTATAACAATATATTGTTATTTCCGTACTTCTCAATACGTAATTAATTTATCACCATAGTTATTATAATTTTCATATATTTTTTTTATTTCTACATAAACCTACGTTATATTTTGACATATGATTATCTCAACATTATCAAGTAGATAGGGAAAGTCTATCGCCGTGTCTTGATCCATCGGTCTCCTACCTCATTAAATTCCAGACACGTCTCCCCCTGCTAAACTAATTTCCTTCCCCCCTTTCCTCATCTGTACTTTGGTCCAAATCAGCCCCTTCTTCCCCATTCCTCTTCCCTAATAATAAATCCCTTTGGAGGAATAATGCCTCCAAGATAAATTCCCCTCTTCTCCCCCCCCCCCTGGTGTCCCTTCAGCCTCCCTGCTTCATTTATCTCATCGTCTGTTTTTCCCAATTCATTTTGGTCCTGGTCGTGGGGATTCCAGGTAAATCAGCATCTTCGTGGGGGTTTTTTTCGGGCGGGGGGGGGGGGGGGCGGTTGTGGGAGTAGAAAGGAGAGGAAATATGGTTATAGTTTCCCTTTGGATGTTCTTTTCCTTAACATTTCCTTATTTTTATGGTTGTTTTGAAGAATTCTTTAGAGATGTATCTGGGTTTGATTTTCATTGTGAGTAAATTTTGTGTAAAAGGAATAAAAAAATATAATTTTACTTAATATATGTCTTTATTTTATATTTTAATGGTTTACATGTGTGTAATTTTCAGGTGCCAGGATTTTACCATTTTGGAAAATTATTACAATAAATAATTACATAAGATTTACTTTCCATACATGGCTTGCGCTGTAAGAGTCTGGCTTGACTCATTGGGCCGGTTAATCTCTTCCTTTTTAACTATAAAATCACTTGTTACATTTTATACAGTTTATTACTGTGTTCGATGGCATTCTAATGTGAAATGTTTAGATAGTGCCCCATGCATGTATAGTTGAAAAAGGTCCAAGACGACCAGCTTCACATCCTGATTCTGCTTTAAATCATGCAGTGTAGTAGTAACACATTCACCTTGAAAAAATGAATGGCGCAATAAAAACTTTATTTAAAGTCTTATTAAAGGTTCATGGTGATTATCTTTCATGATTTTTTATATATTTGATAATTTTGAAATGTAGAAAGAATATTTTTCATTACCTTGTGTCCCAACAGAACAAGTTTCAAACTTCATATAGACAAAAACTCGTTCAAAAGTTGGAACAACTTCCACATAGTGTTCAAGATGGTCAGCTTCACATCCTGATTTAGCTTGAAATGAAGGTTTATAATAGTTATAATTTCTACATTTTTTTTATACTTTATAATTGTAACATGTAGAAATTATAATTTAATAATTGTAATATGGAGTAATGGTATTTTTTTCCTTCCCATGTGCTCGGCGTCAATGACCTTTGATGTCGAGATGCCAGAAAACCTCAAATCAATCAATCATTCTCTTGTGTCCAATCTGAATAAATATCCATCTTCTTATAGACCAAAACTCACTCAAAAGCTGGAAAAAACTTCTTAAGTGTTCAAGATGGTCAGCGTCACATCCTGATTAATGTTGAAATTAAGCAGTGTTATGAACATACCAACGGTGCGTGGTCTCACTTATTAAAGAAATGACTATTTATGACCACGATTTGCTAAATCCAGTTAAGGGTGTCTCATCCATTCCGTTATGCTGCAAACTTATGTCGTTACTTTTGTGGGAGCTTTGGTTTCTCAGATTTATGGAAGCGCTGGAATATTCGTGTAAGGCGAGATCTCAACATTATTAAGGAGCAAATTCCTAGTCTCTCTCTCTCTCTCTCTCTCTCTCTCTCTCTCTCTCTCTCTCTCTCTCTCTCTCTCTCTCAATAATTCCATGGTATTTTTGTGCATATAAAGTTTTGTGGTTACTTTCGGTTACTCCGATAGACAGGACTTATCAACTGACGTTGGTGAAAAATATTGTTTATAAACTTCCCTAGCTCATATATATATATATATATATATATATATATATATATATATATATATATATATATATATATATATATATATACACACACACACACACACACACACATACACACACACACACACACACACACATATATATATATATATATATATATATATATATATATATATAAAGCCTCAGACATATCTTCTACTCTCGTCTGTTTATGATCTTTCTATACCAATCTATACCCGCAAATTTTTTTAGCTCGTCAATTTATCGTCTGCTCTTCCTTCTTTAATAGGTACAGAATTTACTGCCTGCATAGCTCTGTAGAGTGTTGACGTTATTTTTATGAGACAAAATCAATCTTTTCCCCGGTTGAGAGAGACGCAGTGAGCCCCTAATCTATTTTTAAGGCTAGAAGCAATAGGATTAAATAAACCGAGATATGCTATTACCGTCAAAGTGGTTCAAGGTCACGGTATTGGCGTTGCAAAGCTAGAGGTCGTGTCATTGCTTCACGGTCTGTGTTTGATTTTAAAATGATTACTTGGGTCCAAAGTGCCTCAGGTTTCATGCATCGGATTATATCACGTAGAGTCGGTTTTAACAGGTTCAGTGGAACTTCATTTTCAAAGTCCGTATAGTTTACTGTTATTTAAAAAAATTAATCCTGTATATTTCATCCATATGTTTCTTGGTTATAATAATTTGCTTTTGGTGTTACATTACACAGAATTTTAAGTTATAGAAACATGGGTTTTATACCTGGAATTTTTCTCAGATTTGTCAAGGTCTGATCGTACCTGAAGGTTATAATGTCGCTTAATGTTGCATGACATTTGATTTCTACAGGCATATTTACATTATTTAGCAATAAATTTATTAGTTAGTGTCCTGGTTTTCAATGTAGGAACAAAGTATCTTTTTATTCAATATATTTTCACACTTCATTTGCAATTGGGTTTCTCACTAAATTCAATTATCAGTAGAATATATTCTATTTCGTCCAGATTCTTCCCATGATACAGAATCAAAATAGTTGCGTATTGCGTAATCTTGACGCAGAGAGAATGAAAAAAGAAATTTGCCCTGTTGGAGTTTATACTTGGTCGCAGTTAAGGAAAAAGAGTTTGCGAGGGAACATTTCTTTAAAAGGAAAAAAGATGTGGAAACTTAAACAAGATTTTCTTCTTCTTTTTATTTTGTGGGAGCGAAGCTTTTGGTTTCAGTAGACTTGTAAAACTTTA
>NC_090750.1:79388168-79390668 GCF_036898095.1 Palaemon carinicauda
GCTAATAATAATAATAATAATGATTATAATAGTAATAATGATAATAATGTATTTTACTAAATCTTTGAGACCACATTTTATCGAGAAACTTATGTAGGTTGTGTTATATCCGTCTTTTACGTTATTCCATCGAACGCTTGATCTTTTTGTTCTTTTAATTTTGTTAAAAAAAAAATATGATTGGCATCTTTAGGCAGTTGCTCATATTACGTTCTCACACTGAAAAAAAAATACCATAAAACGGTAAAAATCCTGGAATAAATGTTGCCAGGGATTTACCGTTTTAAAAACCGTATATATTTTAAATGATGCTTACGGTCACCAACCCGTTGAAGATAATAACAAAGTAGGGTAAAAATGACGGTCTCGTGTATTTTACTGTAGTACGCCTGAAAACAGTATATTTTTATGGAGAATTTACGGTTAAAATTCCGGTATTTTAACTGTGTGCGTCTTATGGCTATTATTTGTATAACTGTCCAAGCTGGAACCCCAGTTTGAAAGCAGAATGTTACAAGTCCAAGGACTCCAACAGGGAAAGCAGCCCCGTGCGGAAATGAATTAGAGAAGCACACTTCATTTATATAGTACAAAGGCTGCAATTGCTCTCCACGGACTGAATGTGACCCACTGCGACTTTTATTGTTATATAATCCTGTTTATTATCTCTCTCTCTCTCTCTCCTCTCTCTCTCTCTCTCTCTCTCTCTCTCGAATAATGAAACAAATCCAGGGGTTCACACCAAACATAAGGGCCATCTTGTCTAAAGCAGACGTAAATTCAAACCAACGACCAACCCTGCAGTAGTTGAGGTGTTCGACCCCATCAATTATCTCTTCTATTCTCCTTTTGGGTGGCAGCATCATAAACAGTTGCTGATTAATGATGATAGTTCAGTAAATGCTTTATGGAATGATTCCCTCAAAAGATGGTTTGTAATGATCACCTCTTTTTCATTTTGTTAATGGTCAATTTGTTTGGTCCCATGTTTATTCAGAACTTTCTTTCGTGTGTTATTTTATACAGTTGTTTATTTTCTGTATGTCAATAATTCTCTCTCTCTCTCTCTCTCTCTCTCTCTCTCTCTCTCTCTCTCTCTCTCAATGAATTACGGTCCAATTTACCCAAATTTATTGGCTTGCACCCGAACTCTGCATTGTTTATTGCTCTATCTTTATGCCATTCACCAAAGAGAACATCACAAGAGAGTTTATTGCCGGGAATGAATTGAAGCCTTCGTACATTTAGCTTGCAAATACGAGAGTTTGAGCCAGCACTCAACGCTTTATGGGTTATGGTGGCCTATTGAAAGCGTCTCTGCCTGGCGATCAGCTGGACCAGGGTTCGAGACCCGCTCACTCAAGCGCGATAGTTTCTTGTAGTGTCTGGAACCTCACCATCCTTTAGGACTATCTGTTGAGTCATCAGCTTTCATTGCCTGGCCCTTCTAGGTCCTAGCTTTGGTGGAGAAGGGACTTAGGCGCTGATCTTATTTATATATGGTTAGTCTCTAGGGCATTGTCCTGCTAGCTAGGGCATTCTCTATGTGGTCAGTCTCTAGGGCATTGTCAATGTGGTCAGTCTCTAGGGCATTGTCCTGCTAGCTAGGGCATTGTCAGTGTGGTCAGTCTCTAGGGCATTGTCCTGCTAGCTAGGGCATTGCCAGTGTGTGTGCTCACAACATGCTTATTTGGGTAAGAAATGCTGAAATACATAAGGCCTACAACTTAGTGCCGTAGAATAGTAGTTACATAAATATTAATAAATGGAAATTGAGATGACATGAGCAGACAACCTCGTGAATTATTGCAAGAATGAGGAATGATTTTGCATGAATGAATGCTTTAGTAGACGTTTGCGGTTTTTCATTCAGATATAAGCTGGCTTTCCTCTTTCCTCCCTCCCTCATTTCCTCCCTCTCTCCCTCCCAAAGAAAACCCCAAGTAAGGCGAGGCAGTTTCTTAGGCCGCCAGACTCCGAACCGCACGCTCACACAGCTGAGGATCAGATTGCACCGCATTGCAAACGCCTTGGAAAGGCCGGAAGCTAAGTCGGGAGGTATTTGGTTACTTTGATATTGAATGGGCAGAGAAATCTTGAGATCAATGTTTCCAGCATTGAGCGCAAAGATACAGCAAGAATTAATTGGGAGTTAACAGTAAAATATCTTTACTTCATGATAAAGAGCAAGTGTCTGGATATACATATATATATATATATATATATATGCACGCACACATAAACATGGTCATGAGCAGCTCTTCCCGTTCTTATGAGAGAGAGAGAGAGAGAGAGAGAGAGAGAGAGAGAGAGGAGAGAGAGTAGTCATACCCTGTTGAGTGGGGTATGTGTGTGTACCTATCTAATTATTTAGTCGGCATTTTTGACAGGTCACGTACACTAGTTTTAGTTAAAGTTTCAGTGAGAGGTGACATAAGTACTTGTCAGATTTAAGTAGGATCAAGAGTTCGAATAAGTAAATGTACTTATAGAATTCCAG
>NC_090750.1:79395668-79400668 GCF_036898095.1 Palaemon carinicauda
ATGCTCTATTTTGTCTTTAGTTTTACGTTTTAGGCGTATAAAAAGGAGAATAGAAACTGGAGAAAGCAAAAGGAAGATATAAGAAGAAAGAACGGAAGTTTAAGGAAGATATAAGAAGAAAGAACGGAATTGGAAGGAAGGTATGAGAAGAAAGAACGGAATTGGAAGGAGGTTAAATCTTCTCTCTGGAATTGTTTTCTCACAAGGAATCCCTTCTCCAGTTGCACCCGTAATTGAATTGCTTCATCAGGAATCGTCATCATCCCACCAGGTCTTCGTGATAGAAATTCCAATGAGGATTCCGATATTTTCTCTTAGGATTCCTTTTTTATATATATTTTGAAGTAAGACTAAACTCAAAAATTAGGATTCAAAATTTTTTATATTTTGAAATAAGAATAGACACTATAATAATTTTTGTTTCGCGTAATTTTTTTTTAGAAATATGTACATTGTTATACATAAATATACTTATATTTATACATATAATACATATAAATATACATAGGTATTTATACACTAGTATGTACTAGTTTGTACAAAATTAAAATGTTCAATCACATAATTATATCATTGGTGTTAAGTGCAGTAGATTGTATTGTCGGTCATTTAACAGTTAAAGTTAGGTCATTTATATTTATAGGCACAATGGAAAATTAATTTAAAATATTTAATACCAAAAGGTAATAAAATTATTTTTGGATCATCTTTGTGGGTGGTGTTATTTTTTCAAGTGAAAGAGGCATTTATAATCTCACGAACCTGTTGTTTCATTAATTTGCAATTCTTTTCATTTGGGTTATCTCGCGCTGTCTGTATTCGCTTTACATTATAGTAAAAAAAAAAAATATTTAGGATAATTCATAATTTACTCACGAATTACCTTTAACCATTACATCTTTGTTTATAGCATGTATATACGTGTTTATTATATTTCCAGATAGGTAGCGTGGATGAAAAGCGTTCACTGTATTTTCTAATTTGAATTTGCAGGTAATACACAATATTAGTTTATAGCATGTATATACGTGTTTATTATTTTTGCCGATAGATGGCGTATGGATGAAGAGAATGCACGGTATTTTCTAATTAATTTTAATTTGTAGGTAATACACACTATTATTTCGAGTCTTATATAACCGCGGTAAACTGTTTTTGTTGTGAACGTTTCAAATTGTTACCCGTGTCAACGAAATGTTATAGGCTCGCTTTACCAGAGCGGATTATTTTTTTCGAACGGAAATATTTCCGCTCGTTAGGAGGTATGTCTTCACACGAGAGGATTTTTCCCGAGCGGTCTCGTAGTTTCTATCCACTGTATAAGCTGCTACACTGGAACCAAGGTTAGCAGTTCACGCGGCTGGTAAAATTATCAAAGGTTTAAAGGTTACTCATGAATGGTAGAAGCAAGGGGCAGTGACATTGCCCTATCGAGCAGCACAGTGCCCCAGAGACTGACCATATATTCTTATGATCAGCAACCAAGCCTCCTCTACCCAAGCTAGGACCAAGGAGTGTCAGGCAATGGCTGGTCCGAGTCAAGATAATCTCGAATGAAAGTACCAGAATGATATTCTGTAATTGTTTAGAGTTCTTTATGAGAACGTGACTTATATTCAAAATAATCTTGATATTCCGTAGTATCTTAATTTCTCCAATTTATAAGATATACAATCTCTTCCCAGAAGGTGAAAATAATTATCTAAAATTTCAAGAAATGCATTATGTAAATTAACTTTATCCGATTTTTTACTCATTTACGCCGTCTGCCTTCCCTCCTTTTAATGACCCAATTGTTCCTAGTTTGCCTTTCCCCAACTTCGTTATTTTCTCCCTTACACGAAGACGCTTTATCTGGAATGAGGAAATTAGGAATAGGCGGTAATGAGAATTGCGTCTCTGGGGATGGTGGTTTGGGTGTGGGCGTGGGTATGTGTGGGTGGGTGGGGGTGCTCTGTTGCTGATATGGCCGTGGGTGTTGTACAAAGTTAACTAAATTGGTTCTTGTAATTGGTGTTTAGAGGTAGCACAGTCTTCCTGGAGATTGTGTTGTTGTTGTTTAGTTCTGCTGTTAGAAGTTTTTGTTTTTTCGGAATTCCTAATAAAGGATAAGTTTGCTGTGATCATTGCTAGTTTTAATTCGTAAAATTAAAGGAGCTTCAAACACACCCGCTTATCTCCCCCATATAATAAAGAGTAAGTGTTTCTTATATATATATATATATATATATATATACACACACATTTATAAACTACTGCACGCAACACGGCTAAATATTTAGATAAGACAAACACACAGGCACGAACCTCTCACAATGATATCCCTACTGTCTTCTTCCCCCCCCCCCCCACTTTCCCCTTCTTGATGGACGGGGAGAGCTGAGCGTGACCTAAAAGAAAGCCTTAGAGCAATAGCTAGTTAACACTCAAAGAACTATAGAAAGAATAATGATGGGAATAACACCAAGAGACAGAAAAAGAGCAACGTGGGTACGAGAGCAAACTAAAGTAGAGGATATTCTAACAAATGTAAGAAAAAGAAATGAACATGGACAGGACATATAATAAGAATGACAGACAATAGGTGGACATTAAGAATAACAGAATAGGTTCCTAGAAATTGCACAAGAAGTTGTAGAAGGGAGGGAAGACAATGGATCGATGAACTAAGAAAGCTTACGGGGGTGGACTGGCACCGAAAATCCATAAACAAACGCAAGTGGAAGGACACCTCTGAGGCTTTGTTCTGCAGTGGACTAGTAACGGCTGATGATTAGATGTATATATATATATATTATTATATATATATATATATATATATATACACTGTATATCATCATCATCATCATCATCTCCTACCACGCCTATGACGCAAAGGGCCTTGGTTAGATTTCGCCGGTCGTCTCTATTTTGACAAAGAATGCAGACATATCTATCTATCTGTATATATATATATATATATATATATATATAATTTCATTCCCGTCACGCCTATCTGCATTGTTAGTCATATAACTATTATTCTCTCCCCGTATATAAGTTGTATGTGTGTATATATATGTGTACATAATTTCAGTAGTAGCATCAAGCTTTCCTGCAAGGCTCGCTCAATCGTAATTTTACTGTTTATGGTCATTACCATTGCCATCCAGTGGAAGCCCAAACCTGGTTAATGTCACGGCAGTAAAGTAAACGGCTCCTCCCTGACTACTGGCATTTCAGTGCGAACGGAAGTCGGGACCAAATTCTCTGGCGAGGAAAGAGGAATGTCAGGAAGGGAAATTGGGATAAGGATCTCTGTATCAGCTGGAGGAGGAGGAGGAGGTCGTTTTCCTGTCATGTCGTTCAGGGACCTGGGATTCCCTCTCTCTCTCTCTCTCTCTCTCTCTCTCTCGGGTCTTACTTTTTTGCACAGTTTACTGTAAACAGTATATTTCTGCACATAATACTGTATACCGTATATTTCTGCACAGCGCACTGTATACCCTATAATTCTGCTCAGTGTACAGTATATTTTTGCTCAGTATACTGTATACCCTATATTTCGGCTTAGTGTACCGTATACCCTATATATCTGCACAGTATACAGTATCTTTTTGCACAGTATGCTGTATACAGTGTATATCTGGAAAAGGCCACTCTGGGTAAGGCGAGTAGGATGAGTTGAAAATCAGACCATAAGTTTAATGATCGTAGTATCATTTTTGAAGGGAAAATATGTTTCATGTTCTCATGTGTAATTAGGTGTTTTGGTAATGCTTTTAAAGATTTAAAGGTCGCTTATGAATGGCAGAGGCAAGGGACAGCGACATAGCCCTATCAAGACCCAAGACCTACAATAGATCTTGGACTGACCCCAGTAGGCTACATATGATAAGTGCCCAAGCCTCCTCTCCACCCAAGCTAGGTCCAGTGAGGGCCAGGCAATGGCTACTGATGACTCGGCAGATAGACTTATTGGCTCCCCCAACCCGCCATCCCTAGCTCATAATGATGGTGAGGTTGCAGCGACCAAAGGAACTAATGAGTTTTAGCGGGACTCGAACCCCAGCGTCCAAGCCTCCTCTCCACCCAATTAGGTCCAAGGAGGGCCAGGCAACGGCTACTGATGACTCGGCAGATAGACCGATTGGCTACCCTAACCCGCCATTCTTAGCTCACAAGGATGGTGAGGTTGCAGCGACCAAAAGAGCTAACGAGTTTGAGCGGGACTTAAACCCCATTCTGGGGTTTCCAGGCAAGAACGCTACCAACAGGCCACCAGAACACTCAATAGATTCAACATGTCTGAGATGGCTGGCTAGACTGCGCTAACGGATGTAGTTACCAAATTCCAGTAGAGAGGAAATGTCTGGAAAGTAAGGATCTCCATCCGTTTGAATTATCCAGTTTCCTTTCAGGTTGATCCTCGTTGGGTATTTCTAGATTCTAGCCTTTTTTCTCTATTCACCCGTATTCGAAAATATTTTTTTTCGCAATTTTTTAAGATATTTCAAGGGGTACACTGACCGTATTTCTCTCTCTCTCTCTCCTCTCCTCTCTCTCTCTCTCTCTCTCTCGCAGATTTTACCAGCTCAGTTCGTATCAGACATTTCTAGGGTACGCTACACTTACCATCTGTCCCAGACTTACTGGTCATTTCCATTTCTCTCTCTCTCTCTCTCTCTCTCTCTCTCTCTCTCTCTCGGACAATTTCGTATTTTATCCTACCAGGAAAGGGAAGCAATTCCTTCAGCCAACCAGCTTCGCGACCCGTATTTGCATTGGTTATTGAGAGGAAAGAGGTGGGATTGGCCTGAATGAAGTCCTACATGTTCGTTGATTTGGACATTTTATTTGTATAAAAATATTATTTTAACCTTTTTTTTTTTGTAGATTCATCATTTTTTCCTTTGGCGTGGTTTGGTGGAAGCCTTATTATTATGCATTTTTTTATGGTAAATACCAAGGAATAATAGAGCTATTTAATCGGATAGGGAAAGTAATGAGTATATTTCATT
>NC_090750.1:79405668-79406729 GCF_036898095.1 Palaemon carinicauda
GATTGACTTGTTTACCATTAGTTCAGCGACCCGATCAACGTCACTGATTGACGTGTTTACCATTAGGTAGGTCAGTTACATAATCGATGATATTGTTGGCATGTCGAAGACAATTGCATCCTCCCGCTCTCTTGAGCTTTCTATATCATTCGTACAAATATCTGATTATAGTTTTATAGCTGAAGGTTTAGGGGGACAGAGTTTCTTACCAATTTTCAATGCGCACGCACAGATTCTTTTTATATATATATTTTCATGTCGTTGGCATCTGTTCCAAAATTTTAACCGAGTAAATTGAATGTGAACTCAATATTAGCCTTTGTGGCATTCTGTTAGACCTCACAGTAAGTACAGAATTTAAGTGTCTGAAAGAAAATTATTATCAAGAGTTAAAGGATTTTTTTACGAGATAAAGTCTTTCATCTATAATTCGTCCAGTCTTAAGAATAGCTGTGTAAATGTTTAGCGTCTCCTACAGGACACCATTTTTATCCTCGAAACGAATGGCTCCTTCTAAAGTATAGAGATTCTTCATTTGGGCACTTTAATGCATATAAACACGATAAGACGTCCCCCCCCATTTCCCCCCCACCCCCTCGCGCTCCATTCACGGAGCTTGTATATTTTAAAGCTGCTATCGCTCAGCGCCACGGTTCTGGAAGGCGATTTCTGCTTCCATTCCTTTGCCCCTCCCCTTCCCCTACCACTACCCACACCACTCTCCCCCCCCCTCCTCCCCCTCACCTCTGCAGAAGCACTTTGCCTTTGGGGTGTTGGTTCAGATAGTTGACTGGAAGGGGGGAAGATATGAAGTGGGAAGGTTGGTTGGGGAGGGGAAGATATCAAATGGGAAGGGTGGTTGGGCAGGGGTAGGGGAAGATATGAAGTGGGAGGGGTTGGGGGAAGATGATGGAATTGAAAAAGGGAGGGGGGGGGGGTCGTTCTAAAGGCGGAGATGAGGCCGATTTTTTTTTTCCTCAAGTGGAACGGGGTGTGTCGTTTTTTTTCCAAGTGCAAAACGTTGTGAGAAGCCAATAAACTGAAGCCTTGTAGGGTGAGGC
>NC_090750.1:79407229-79429271 GCF_036898095.1 Palaemon carinicauda
CTAATGAATTTACAGTTCTTTTACGACTTGGTTGTCTGGTACCATGAGGATTGGAGGGTTGTGTGGTTGGGGGGGGGGGGGGTAGGTGTGGTGAGAAATATTTTACAAAACAAAAAATAACAAGGAAGTATTCTCATATATCCGGAATTGTAATTCAATCTCCCCAATATAATAAAAAACAAGTGTCTGGCTATATAACATTTTTTTTCTTAACTCACGCTGAGCGCCCTTGCCAAACTTACGACTATTCGGTCTCTCCCCGTCTCTCGTGAAAGGGGAAATGGAGTAGTCATACCCTGGTGAGAGATCCCGAAAGGTACACTCGAAAACCATAATATACCACAAATTGCAGAACCAGCAAGTATCCATGTAAATATTTGACGTCCTTTTTTTACGGATCGTGTACACTAATCTTGTATTAATTTTATAAATGGTTACCACCGCAGTACACCGTTTGGTTAGTTCCCATATCTTGATATCTCAGTTAAATTTTTTTAGTCATCTGCAAAGTGTATTATACCCAATTGGGTCATAATCTTAACTGGGTTATTGCTATTATTATTAAAGTTATTTTAGTATGCTTTATTTCATTATGAGTTTGAATTATTATTATTATTATTATTATTATTATTATTATCATCGTTATTATTTCGGTAACCTTGGTTGTTCTCAGAATTTGAATCATCATTATCATCATCATCATCACTGAAATGATTTTATAAACTCAACGCTAGTCTATTATATACATACACCTCTCTCTCTCTCTCTCTCTCTCTCTCTCTCTCTCTCTCTCTCTCTCTCTCTCTCTCTCAGTCGGATAAATCTTTTAATGTTAAATGGCTTCTCTGGTTAAGGCTATTTGTCTGAACATGTTTAGTGGCGAAGAGGATCCCACCAAGCCATAAGCCTATTTATCAGTCACGGTATCATTTTCTAGGCTTATTGGACGCAAAGCTGTTGCGTTGCTATGGGCTCGGACGGTCTATCTCTCTCTCTCTCTCTCTCTCTCTCTCTCTCTCTCTCTCTCTCTCTCTCTCTCTCTCTCTCGTATCATGTATAATCCCTTCTTGATAATGATTTTCTCTCTCTATCTGAAAAATGTATGTAATCTTTACTTAACAATATCTTTTCTCTCTCTCCTCTCTCTCTCTCTCTCTCTCTCTCTCTCTCTCTCTCTCTCTCTCTCTCTCTCTCATTTACCAATTAGTTGATTCACCCTAGCTAGGATATAGTATAGATTTAAAATCTTTTATTTGTCAATTCTCTCTCTCTCTCTCTCTCTCTCTCTCTCTCTCTCTCTCTCTCTCTCTCTCTCTCTCTCCTCTCTCTCTCTCTCGTATCATGTACAATCCCTTCTTGATAATGATTTTCTCTCTCTATCTGAAACATGTATGTAATATCTCTCTCTCTCTCTCTCTCTCTCTCTCTCTCTCTCTCTCTCTCTCTCTCTCTCTCTCTCTCTCTTTAAAAGTAGTTTGAAAGAATTATCATTTAGGTAGATAAGTCTACAACTTCCTTTCTATTTTTGAAGTAATTGCTAATGCGTTATCATACCAGTTCATGAAAATTGGTGTATTATGGGATTTTTTTTCATTCTTGAGTTAAGGCCAAATATATTTTGTTTTCCTCCGTAAAGTTTGCGTTTCTTGTTGCAATATAACTTTTCCATAACTATTGAAGCTTCCTTTTGATATTGTTCGTATCTCTTCTTACTTATTTGCTTCTTTCATCGTTTATTTCTGAAGAAGTGTTTTAATTCTTTCATTCTACCTTGTTTTGAGTATTGTTCTCCTGTCTGGTCTTCAGCTGCTGATTCTCATCTTAATTTGTTGGACAGAAACTTACGGTCTATTAAATTTCTTATTCCCGATCTAGATATTAATCTCTGGCACCGTCGTTCAATTAGTTCATTATGCATGTTGCATAAGATTTTTCATAACTCTGACCATCCTTTACATTCAGATCTCCCTGGACAATTCTATCCTGTTCGTAATACTAGGCAGGCAGTTAATTCTAATAGCCAGGCCTTCTTCATCACGAGACTCAATACTACGCAGTATTCTAGAAGTTTTATTCCAGCTGTTACCAAGTTGTGGAATGATCTTCCTAATCGGGTGGTTGAATCAGTAGAACTTCAAAAGTTCAAAGTTGGAGCAAATGCTCTTTTGTTGACCAGGCGGACATGAGTCTTTTTATAGTTTATTTATAACATATTTGTTTTTGATGTTGTTAATAGTTTGTATATGACATGTCTGTTTTGACGTTGTTACTTGTTTTAGAATGATTTATTGTTAATTTGTTCTCTTCATTCATTTATTTCCTTATTTCCTTTCCTCACTGGGCTATTTTTCCCTGTTGGAGCCCCTGGGCTTATAGCATCTTGCTTTTCCAACTAGGGTTGTAGCTTGGATAGTAATAATAATAATAATAATAATATCTTCAACACTCATTTTCTCCACTCCGCCACTCCCCTCTTCTGTTCCATCTCCCTTCCTTGCAGAAAGGAGAGTATACCAAAAGAGGTAGTAAGGGGGAGATACCGAGGGGGGGGGGGGACTATTGGGGGTTGTTGGTTCAGGAGGAAGGGGGGAATGTGGGGTTTCCCCCAGACAGTGTTTGAGATCAATAGGTGGGCCGGCCGGCATGGGGTGATACAGTACTCGCATGGCACCGTGTGTCACTTAACCTCTTCGTTTTATGACATCCTGTAAATATGCGTTTGCCAGACTTCGTCATTCGGTTAAGTGGGAATATGAACGTTTGGTAGAGGGGTGGGAAGTGTCATTTATGTATTCGTTTAGCTCTTGGTTTTACCTTAACGTTTTCCCATATGGTTGGGAAGGTGGGTCGTGTTTGCTCCATACTGATTCGTGAATAAATGTTTATTACTGAGATTTTTGCCTCGTAATGTCATTCATTTTCCTCAGCTTAGTCCTGTTAGCTACCGTGAATGACAGTATTTGATTTGTCAGACATTTCCTTATCTAGGACCTGTTAGTTACTGCAAATGGCAGTATTTCGTTTCGTCTCATTTTCCTTATCGAAGTCCTGTTAGTTACTGCAAATGACAGTATTTGATTTGTCATTCATTTTCCTCATCTAAGTCCTGTTAGTTACTGCGAATTACAGTATTTAATTTCGTCAGCCATTTTCCTTATTTAAGTCTTGTTAGCTACTGTGAATGACAGTATTTGATTTGTCATTCATTTTCCTCATCTAAGTCCTGTTAGTTACAGCGAATGACAGTATTTAATTTCGTCAGTCATTTTCCTTATTTAGGCTTTGTTAGCTACTGTGAATGACAGTATTTGATTTGTCAGTCATTTTCCTTAGTAAAGTCCTGTTGGTTACAGCGAATCTCAGTATTTCATTCGCCAATCATTTTCCTCAGTTAAGTCCTGTCAGTTACCGCCAATGCCAGTATTTTATGTCCATCATCTTTCTCAGTTAAGCCCTTCTAGTTACCACAAACCCCAGTATTTCATTTGAACTGTTCCAATGTAAGAAGTTGATGGATTTCATTCATTACATAGTGAATATCATAATTGCCAAATTCAGATGAACTTGAATGACACAAACAGCCCTTGTGAGATCGGCAGTGAGGCCCCCTCGGTGTGGGACTTAAATGTGGATGATCGTTACGCGACACAATTTGCGATTGTGTTAACATTGGTAAATTAACATTTATCATTTTGTATTTCAAAGGTACTCACGCACTATTGCCCTAACGGCATTCATCGCAATGACCTTTTGTAGTTAAAATTCCTTTCCTCACTGGGCTATTTTTCCCTGTTGGAGCCCTTGGACTTATAGCATCTTGCTTTTCCAACTAGGGGTGTAGCTTGGCTAATAATAATAATAATAATAATAATGATAATAATAATAATAATAATAATAATAATAATAACAACTTATCCTAGCACTGGGTTTTCATGTAGGCTACCCCTTAGGAATTTCAAATCTTGGCCAAATAATTGTATCTTCGTTGAGTTTGATATTAACCTGTTAGGAATGTTTATATGGTGCAGTTACTTCAAGCACTTGATACATGTCATCATTGGCATACTATTTTAATCCGTCAAAGTCATCAAAATTACATTCTGTCCATAGATGTTTAACTAACATTCCAACCAAGCAGTTTGTAAGTAAAGGACAGTTTTTTTCATGCTGTTACAGTTTTTGAAATATTTTGATTATTCATTACTTCTCTTGTTTATTTCCTTATTTCTTTTCCTCTATGGGCTATTTTTCCCTGTTGGAAACCTTGGGCTTATAAGATCCTGCTTTTCCAACTAGGGTTGTAGCTTAGCAAATACTAATAATAATGATAATGATAATAATAATAATAATAATAATAATAATAATAATTATAATGATGATAATAATAATAATTATAATAATAATAATAATAATAATAATAATAATAATAATAATGATAGCTTCTACTATATTTCTAATACTGCTTCTTGATTGATTGTCGATTTGTTGTATCCTGTCCTTAGGTCACTCACCTTTTAAAAAACGCTTGCGTTACATAGATTGATGTATTTTAGTATTTTATAGAGTTGGCGTTATAAAAATGTATGTTTTAATGTTAAGAAATTCTGAGCACGGCTTGATATTTATTTCCATTCTTTTGGTAGAGTATTTTATTGTATGTTCATAACACTCCACCACAAGGTAAATGTGTTTGTATCGGTCACTAACACTTACAAGTGCCCCTTCTCTACTCCATTCGACCCCCCTCCCTCAATCTCATTCCATTTTTTTAGTCATCGTTAGTATGTGGTCTGGTGTCCATTAAATTCTCTCTCTCTCTCTCTCTCTCTCTCTCTCTCTCTCTCTCTCTCTCTCTCGTACTCGGGTCTTTCGATATTACATTCTTCCTATAGTTAACCATCCAAAATAATCGGCTTTACCAATTTGCATGAAATTCTTTAATTATTGGAAACGCCTAATTCATTTGGGTACTTCTCAGATCTACGAATCAATTTTTCAATCTTTCGTTGTCATTTCGTGCGGCTACAGCACAGTCAGGTACATATACGCCCTTCACAGAGACATATGGACATTCCTAGAATTTTACTTGGGCCAGACACGCTCTCTAGGGGGTAATGTCCTTGTGCCCCATTCTTCAGCCAAGGATAGTGTCAGATGTTGGTTGTGTTTTGTTGAATTTTCAATTTTTTTGTATTTGTTTACACTTAGTTTTTTTAGTTATGTTGGTTGTGTTTTGTTGAATTTTCGATGTTTTTTTATTTGTTTTCACTTAGTTTTTACATTAGTTAGAATGTTAACGAGTCGAAAGTGAAAATAACAAAGTATGTATAATTAAAAATAAAAACGAAATTGAGGAAACCCAGGAAAATTTGTGTACTTTATACTAGAATACCAAAATCAACATGATAATTTCTTAAAACGTCACAAGCAAAGGTAACAAAATACAGCACCAACTAAACATTAAATGGGATATATGTTTTACTTTATTTGTATGTTTCCCGTTACGTAAGCTTTGTTGTATAACAGGAATTGTTGTCTTATATTTATGACCAGACCTTACAGTTTTTATATTAAATTTAAGATAATAAGGCTACTGTTAGATGGTAATGATTTAAACAGTAATTTTTTTTCTTCTTTCATCACTTTAGTATCATTCAATTAATATTTATATATGCTATTTGAGAACCTGAGACCTTTATTCGTGACATCTTGAAATGTTGATACACAGTTACTATAGTCAATTTATTTTAGCGATGCAGACTTGCACCGACTCGCAGGGGTGACATCTTGAAATATTGATACACAGTTACTATAGTCAATTTCTTTCAGCCATGCAGATTTTCACCGACTCGCAGGGGTGCCCTTTTAGCTCGGAAAAGTTTCCTGATCGCTGATTGGTTAGACGAGATAATTCTAACCAATCAGCGATCAGGAAACTTTTCCGAACTAAAAGGGCACCGCTGCGAGTCAGTGCAAATCTGCATCGCTAAAAGAAATGGACTATAGGTGTTAGATTGAAGATTGCAAATGCATTCAGTGCATGTGTTGCCATGAAATCTTGTGAACTTCAAGGAATGTATTGATCAGAAAGTGAGTAAGGAGCGGTTCGTACCCGTCTGGGACGAAGACAGAAGGTATTTAAAGTTTTAGTTGGAGTTATAACTATTGTGATTGGAGCAAAGGGTTACCAGATTATTTCCACTGGATTATCATACATGAACCTTAAAATTATCGTTTTTAAACCAAAATGATCATACACACTTTGAACAAGATTATTAAGGAATAACATATATATCTTATTTCAAGGTATTTTAGTATAATTGTTTAATCAAACACACACACATACATTGTATATACCCAAGGTATGTATCGTACATAGTACCGGACCCAAAATAATCGTGCATGTACGATAATTATCGTACGAATGGCAACCCTGTATGGAGCTACAATTTACCGCAATGTTTTTTTATTCTGGCAGGAATTTAGATTTGGATTTTTACTACTATTTTTTTTCTGTCTGGATCGCAACCTAAGTTTGTGGTGGCCTATTGGAAAGGTCCATAGCTTTCCATTTGCCGGACTGGGGTTCGAGTCCTGCGCAAGCTCGATAGTTTCTAGTGCCTGTAATCTCGGGTGGTTCGGGTGAACCTATAGGTCTACCTGCTGGGTCATCAGCAGCCATTACCTGGCTCTCCCTGGTCCTAGCTTGGGCCCTGATCTTATTATTATTATTATTATTATTATTATTATTATTATTATTATTATCATTATTACTAGTAGTTGTTAAGCTACAACCCTAGTTGGAAAAGCAGAATGCTGTAAGCCCAGGGACTCCAACAGGGAAAATAGCCCATTGAGGAAAGGAAACAAGGAAAAATAAGAATTTTTAGAACAGTAACAAGATCAAAATAAATATTTTCTACATAAATTATAATTTTTTTTTTTTTTTTTTTATAAATGATCAGTCTCTAGGACATTGTCCTGCTAGCTGGGGCATTATTATTGTCCCTTGCCTCAGCTATTAATGATTGACCTTTGAACCTTGACCAGTGATTGACCGCCATTGAGAAAATGTTATTAAATTCCTTCAATAAGACTTTTAAGCATTATGTCTGATCTGGATCTTGCTTCGAATTGCTGTATAGTTTTGGATTCGGATCTAGATCAAAATTATTATTATTATTATTATTATTATTATTATTATTATTATTATTACTACTTGCTAAGCTACAACCCCTATTGGAAAAACAGGATGCTCTAGGCCCGAGGGCTCCAACAGGGAAAATAGCCCAGTGAGAATAGCCCAGTGAGGGAAGGAAAATAAAATATTTTAAGAAGAGTAACAACATTAGAATAAATATCTTCTATATAAACTATAAAAACTTTTAGCAAAACAAGATGAAGAGAAATAATATAGAATAGTGTGCTCGAGTGTACATTCAAGCAAGAGAACTCTAACCCAAGACAGTGGAAGACCATGGTACAGAGGCTATGGCACTATCCAAGACTAGAGAACAATTGTTTGATCTTGGAAAGTCCTTCTCCTAGAAAAGCTCTTTGCCATAGCCATTTGTTTGATGTGTGGAATTTGTCAATGGAAAATGGCTGGCATTCAAAGAATTTTATTCATTCCATAAGAATTTATTGGGTGCAGTTTGTCATCGGAACTGGGTCATTTTTGAAAACTTTTCCATATTGACCTTTCCGATGATTTACTTCCCATAAGCTTTGGATTAGTGACTCAAGTCTTTATTCTGCGATCTGTTATCGGATTCTGGAAGGTTTGTCTCTTCACGTTTTACACATTGATATGATTGATGATAATTTTAATATTTATATAAAGAGGAACACAGAAAATTGAGTTCACGACCACTGAAATATGACATCCAATTTATTGTTTAGTTAGTGCTGTATTTTGCTACCTTTGCTTATTACGTTCTAAGAAATTTTTAGGTTGATTTCCGCATTCTAGTAGAAAGTACACCCATTTTCTTGGGTCTGGTAAATTTCGTTTTTTATCTTTAATTATGTATATTTCGTTATATTCTCTTTAGACTTTGTGAATTACTATTTGTGATTATGCTTGGATTTTTTTCTAACGCCTACGGAGTTTATCGAAAGATGTTCCCCTATTCTTGTGGCAGAGTTTGGCCTTCGCTTTTCATTAAAGGTTTTCGATAATGCATATTCTTCTGGGACAGTTAACGCGTGATAGAAGTGTTTGTAGATGTATATGTGTTAGTATATGCATGTATAGTTTCTTCTTGTGTGTGTGTGTGTGAGAGAGAGAGAGAGAGAGAGAGAGAGAGAGAGAGAGAGAGAGAGAGAGAGAGATTTTGTTCGTTGTATTGGAAATCTGTTTTTTCCTATTCCTTGTCAAAAGATCTGGGTCATTTGTGTGCTCTCGTATTCTGTTTCTTTCTTTTTCCTATTATTATTATTATTATTATTATTATTATTACAATCTTGGCTATATTCCTATTCGGAAAAGCAAGATGCTATAAGCCCAGTGTCTCCAACAGGGAAAAATAGCCCAGTGAGGAAAGGAAACAAGGAAAGAAACAAACTGCAAGAGAAGAACAGTAACACCATTAAATTAGATCCTTCACATATAGACTATAATAGCTTAAAAAAAAAAAAAGAGGGGAAATTAGAAAGAACAGTATGCCCGAGTGTACCCCCTATTGGAACACCAATTTTTTGTACCACTCTGTTCTCTTTTTGTACCACTTTCTGTTCTCTTTTTGTACCACTTTCTGTTCTCTTTCTGTACCACTTTCTGTTCTCGCCCTTACCTTCGGTTTAGATATGGGACTTTCCTTAAAGAGTGCGAACCGTTACCTTAATACTACTAAATCATTCGAGGAAACTTGGCACTCCCAGTGATCAATTATTATGAGCCTGGGGATAAATTTGTTTCAGTGCTCTGTTACTGATTCTCTGAAATTAAGTAATCTAAATTCAAAAGTTCGTTCTCATAATTTCTTCGTATTCCGATAGGGACTCTTTTTCATTAAAGATTTCCGATAATTTAATTTCTTTTGGGGCAGATAATACGTGGTAGGTGTCTAGTTGAGAGAGAGAGAGAGAGAGAGAGAGAGAGAGAGAGAGAGAGAGAGAGAGAGAGATATCCACAGAATTTCAGCTGAAATTTATGCCATGAAAGACAGACACAGAATCTTTCCACCGAATATCAGCTGAAATTTATTCCTGACAGACAAACTGACAGAATCTTTCCACCGAGTTTCAGCTGAAATTTATTCCTGACAGACAGAATCTTCCCACTGAATTTCAGCTGAATTTTATTCCTGACAGACAAACAGACAGAATCTTTTCACCGAGTTTCAGCTGAAATTTATTCCTGACAGACAAACTGACAGAATCGTTCCACCGAATTTCAGCTGAAATTTATTCCTGACAGACAGACAGACAGACAGAATCTTTCCACCGAATTTCAGCTGAATTTTATTCCTTCAGTAGAGTCCTTTTATATCTCAAACTGGCATCAGGTTTCGGTCGTTATTTTTATTGGAAATCAGTTTTACATATTTCATGCAAATAAAAATAAAGATTTAGTTGTGCGTTGGAGCGTCTCTCTCTTTCCTTTTTTTTTTCATGGCGGAACAGTAACTTTTTGGACCGGTAGTCGTCATTTGTGTTTCGGTTAAAAGGGATGCGACTCCGATGTAGCTTTTCCTTTGGTGGTCTTAATAATTGTTTATGCTTTGTATGTCTCTGAGGTTTTTATTAAATGGTTTTATGTTTTCGAGATTTGCTCTTGAATGGTTTTTATGTTTTCGAGATTTGCTCTTGAATGGTTGTTATGTTTTCGAGATTTGCCGTTGAATGTTTTGTCTATTTCCAAGATTTTCTATTAAATGGTTTTTATGTTTTCGAGATTTGTGATTAAATGACTATATTTTCGAGATTTGAGATTAAATGACCATGTTTTCGAGATTTGAAATTAAATGACTATTTTCGACATTTGTGATTAAATGACTATGTTTTCGAGATTTGTGATTAAATGACTATATTTTCGAGATTTGTGATTAAATGGCTGTTTTCGAGATTTGTGATTAAATTACTATATTTTCGAGATTTGTGATTAAATGACTATGTTTTCGAGATTTGCCATTGAATATTTTTTGTTTTTGAGAGTTGTGATTAAATGCTTTGTATGTTTCGAGATTTGTGATTGAATAGTTTTTATGTTTTCGAGATTTGCTATTGATGTTTTCGAGATTTGTCATTGAATGTGTCCATTATGAGTAGAAATTCCATTTACACCAAATTAAATTTATTGTTGCGGTCATTATTAGATTATCTTGTTTTGACGCTGTTACTGTTTTTAGAATGATATCTTGTTAATTTATTCTCATCATTTATTTATTTCCTCTCCTCACTGGGCTATTTTTCCCTGTTGGAGCACTTGGACTTATAGCATCTTGCTTTTCCAACTAGGGTTGTAGCTTGGCTAGTAATAATAATAATAATAATGATAATAACTTATCCTATAGTCCATTTCTTTTAGCGATGCATATTTGCACCGACTCGCAGCGGTGCCCTTTTAGCTCGGAAAAGTTTCGTGATCGCTGATTGGTTGGAATTATCTCGTCCAACCAATCAGCGATCCGGAAACTTTTCCGAGCTAAAAGGGCACCGCTGCGAGTCGGTGCAAATATGCATCGCTAAAAGAAATGGACTATAGCACTGGGTTTTCATGTAGGCTACCCCTTATACGGAGAAGGACGGGACTGAAGCAACTCTTCTCTTTAGAGGACTTATCGTAATTACGAATTTATTCGAAATAACTCTGGGCACGTTGGATTATTTATTCTGCTCTTCGGAACAAATTCTTTTAGGTATAATCTATAAATTTGCAATATTGCTCCGTTACTAATGCACAAAGTTCACTTTAATTTGAAGAAAAAGGAAGAAATTTTGTATTATTATTATTATTATTATTATTATTATTATTATTATTATTATTATTATTTGTTGCTAAGCTACAACCCTAGTTAGAAAAGCAGAATGCTATAAGCCTAGGGAAAAATAGCCCAGTGAGGAAAGAAAACAAGAAAAAATAAAATGTATTAAGAAGAGTAACAACCTTAAAGTAATAATTATATAAATAGTTGGTGATGATTCAACGAAAACAGATTATTTCAAGCGAATACCTGAATGGTTACTTTTCCAATTTGCTTAAAGGAAAGTTTTTATTTTTGAAGTTATAAATAATTAATCACACCAGTGACTGCATAATGCTAAGCAAGATTTTGCTTGCTAATCTAAAATAGGTATACCTGTATATGATTAAAGGATTGATTTACAAAGAAATGTAAAAAAAAAAAAAATGGTACGGATACTTTGTGAATTAAATCTATAAACATTTGCGACATTAAAGAAAAATTAAAGATATGGAAAGTCAGTTAAAGGAATAGGAAATTATTATTTTTTTATTATAACGGTATGTTCTTAATTGCCTTAATTAGACTCCATTGATGGAAAATGAGACAGTCACTGCGGTTTCACCACTTCGTACGAAAGCTGAGAATACGGTGGTGCAAAACAGCGCTTATTTCTCCTATACAAGGAACAAAAGTCTCTCTCTCTCTCTCTCTCTCTCTCTCTCTCTCTCTCTCTCTCTCTCTCTCTCTCTCTCTCTCTCTATATATATATATATATATATATATATATATATATATATATATATATATATATATATATATATATATATATATATATATATAAATTCAAATCTTTGCTGTCACGCTCAGCTCTTCCCTTCCCTCGGGTAGGAGAGAGAGAGAGAGAGAGAGAGAGAGAGAGAGAGAGAGAGAGAGAGGAGAGAGTTGTCATACCCTGGTGAGAGGGGTGTGCATGTCTAAGTATTTAGCTGTCATTTTGACGGGTCGCGTACACTAGTTCATTATCAAAGTCTATAACCCTAGAAGAAGGTTAAGCTTGAACACTCAGGCTTTCTTGTGCGCACATACTTAAATGTAAAGAAAAATATATAAAGAAAGGAACATGAAAAATAAAACAAATGAATCACTACTTTGCGGGAAACGCTAGTGAGAATGTATGTATGTGTGTTTGTGTTGTGGATGGTTATGCATGACACATAAGCCATTTATATTCCCTTAAGACATGCAAAGGGGGGCGGGGGTCGAAGATATATACGCGCATTGCGGTACTCTTTTAAGGTAGATGGTGGTATGGGTGGGGTAGAGTTGGGGTCTTGGCCTGTGGGTGGGTTATACTACAACAGGAAAATGAAGTTTCTAAGGATTAGATTTTAATTTTAAAAAGAACGATACTGTTTTGATAATGATAGTAATGGAAATCGTAATAATAGTAATTGAAAGCATGGTAGAAGTTAAGATTCAGTTAGATTAATATGGTAATGAAAATTATTATAATATTAATCATTCACTTTTTTAAATGATAATGATAGAAATCATAATAAAAGTAATGATTCAGTTAGATTAATGATGATAATAGTAATAGAAATTATAATAGAAATAATGACTTAGTTTAATGATAAAGCTAGAAATCATAATGAAAGTAATGATTCAGTTAGTTTAATGATGATAATAGTAATAGAAATTATAATAAAAATAATGACTATTAGTTAATGATAATGATAGAAATCGTAATAAAAGTAATGATAATGATAGTAATAGAAACCATAATAAAATTAATGACTCTGTTAGTTTGATGATAATAATAGTAATAATAATAAAATTAATGACACAAGATAGCTGTAAGATGATAGTAGTAATAGAAATGGTAATATAGGTATAAAAATTATAATAAAAGTAAGGATTCTCAGTTAGTTTGATGATGATAATAGTAATAATAATAGAATTAATGACACAAGATAGTTGTAAGGTGATAGTAGTAATAGAAATGGTAATATAGGTATAAAAATTATAATAAAAGTAAGGATTCTCAGTTAGTTTAAACGGAAGAACGAATATGGCGCCTGCTATGATCGTTTTTCTTTTTATATCAAGATATTCATTTGGCCCCTTGTGTTTGTAAGTTTTTATGCCAGATTTAATGGGAATGCCAAGGCAGAGCTACGGCGTATTCGAGTGCTACAACGCACTTGGAATAAATGGAACTAAACCACTTGGAATGGGAATCATTCCAAAATAGTTTATAGTTCTTTCACATTTCAAGGCTCCGGTCCGGCTGTTGCGTCATCGTTTTTCGTGATTGAGTTTTTTTCTTCGGAGACGTTGCCATGGTGATGGGAAAGCGCAGTGGTACGAGTTTTTTTTTTTTTGGGGGGGGATTGGCTAATGGATATTTTTTATTTTTATTTTAAATGAACCACAGAGAAATGTTTTAGAGATCGTTTCATCTTGCTGTTATCTAGTTTGGAGGGTTATATAATATATATATATACACATTATATTATTTTATATATATATATATATATATATATATATATATATATATATATATATATATATATATATATATATATTTTGCATACAGGAATATTTTTAATAATAGGACTCTTACTATATTTTTTTGTATGTGGAATACTTACAGGAATATTTTTAATGACACAACCTTAAAGTAAATTGGATGTTAGCGCCTTAAAAAAAAATGTTTAGTAGTTTGGCTGTTAGAGCTTTAGACAGATTCACGTATCATTCACTCACACTTGTTTGTCATAAAACTCGAGTCTAGGTATAACATATACAACTTATTCCTGAATTTCCTTTTTTTTTTTTTTTTTTTTTTTTTTTTTTTTTTTTTTTTTTTGTGTGTGTGTGTGTGTGTGTGTGTGTATAAGTGGGATACATAGATAACATACAATTGGTGGTATCTCTCCCTTATAAGATATTAGTTTAGCCTTTGTTTGCGAGATACAGTTAAATTTTGCTCTTTTTCTTCACATATTTCGCAGGTTTTCTTGGGAAAGTTCAGTCTGGGTAAAGATTATGTACAAGATTATTATTATTATTATTATTATTATTATTATTATTATTATTATTATTATTATTATTATTATTATTATTATTATTACTATTTTCCCAAAAATGTTAGATTTTGCGAGGTGTATGTATTCACCGGTCTGTTTTTAGTTTATTTATTGGTTTGTGAACAATTTTCCACAAAAAAATAATTTACCGATTCTAACCGAAATTGGGATTTAAGTTGGATATGATCCAAGGATGAATCTATAACATTTTGGATTAAAGTACATCAAAATAAAAGTACGTAACATTACTTTGAAAATAATCGCAATGTAGTAAATAGCAAATATTTTGTTAGTTTAATTTTTGTTTGTGAATAACATTACGCAAGACTACAGAACTAATTTCAACGAAACGCGGTGGACATGTAGTGCATGACCCAAGGACAAATCCATTAGATTTTGAAGAAAATACATCGAAGCATAAGTACGCAGTGGAATTAAGAGGAAAATAAAACATGCTTGGTGTGGCGAAGGCATGCTCTCTACTGAGCCAGTGCCCCTCTAGTTGTTGTTGTTGTTGTTGTTGTTAAAAGTCATGTTAAGATATAATGAAAATTGTTAAGACGCTAGTTGAGCTATTTCTGTTTTTATCAAGTGCATCACTGGTTAATTTTTATTTGCAACTCTTGACTGTTGCACGCCATGCAAAAATCTCTGTGCGAAAATGCAGAATTTGTGTGAATGCATCTGCAGCCCAGATTCAATAAGGTTATGCAAGAAGTTCTCTCACGCCCTGCCATGACAACGTGGGTAGGCGTGGCACCTCATGGCACGATGCCAAAGGGAGGAGGGATACTCCCCCCTCTCTCTTTTTCCCTCTCTCTCTCTATCTCCTCTGCTCCTCCTACCCGCTTTCCAGAAATTGTGTACGTCGTGTGGTGGGACTACTTTCTTGGCCGGGCGATGGGGTCCGTTGCTCTGGAAGGAGACTTTCCTTCCCTTTGTGAAGTGAGTTCCTTCTTGTATTCATGGGTTTCGTGGACTTCGTGTATGTGTCTGACAGTGACTCTACAGTATATAGAGTCGAAAGCCTATTATAGCAATCACTGTTATTTCCTTCGAATTTGTTTGTTTATAGGAAATATCTCGTTTTAGATCCACGCTCCTAAATGCGCAGATATCATCCTGCCTTCTTTTATGTCGTTAACACATTATATGCTTGAAATAAGATTGGCTTTCTAGGAGAGAGAGAGAGAGAGAGAGAGAGAGAGAGAGAGAGAGAGAGAGAGAGAGAGAGAGAGAGAGAGAGAGAATGATGATGCAATAGTGTACTTGGTTTCGGTGGATTGACTTAATAGTGTTTGCTTTCGTGCTCCTTAGCAAAGTTACGGAAAGAGTGTCTGTAAAATCATTATTTGTATATTTTCACACTACATCAATGTGATCATTGTGGGAGATAGTCGCTGCTAGCGTGTTTGAGGAAATGATTTGGCATGAGATGGTGAATGAAGAGCTGAAACGTAATGCAGGCAGATACGGTTTCTCTCTCTCTCTCTCTCTCTCTCTCTCTCTCTCTCTCTCTCTCTCTCTCTCTCTCTCTCTCTCTCTCTCTCTCTCTCACACACACACACACACACACACACACACACACACACACAGACTTTAATTCATTAATTCATAGTCAAATTTCCTCGAGAGACAAATTATATTTTAACTAATTAATGAGTTGATATATACTTTATATATATAATATATATATATATATATATATATATATATATATATATATATATATATATATATATATATATATATATATATAAAATGTATGTATGTGTGTTTGTGTATTTCACAATGTGTGGGAGTCGTAGTTTTTAATAAACCCGCACCAGATGTCTCCTTCCTTTGCCTTTTGTATCAAGCAAACTTGAAAATATCGCCAAGCAATTTTTTGGTCTTTCTGACTGTCCCCAGTTTTAATAGATTCTTCCTCCTTATCCCCTTTATACATACACTATTATGAATATATTTCTTTAATTGTAAATATTTTCACTTAAGGGATAGCTCCAGAAGCTTGCGTTAAACCTCTTTTTTTAAGCAATTATATTTGTTAGTGCATAAGTATATAAAACAACAAATGCAGACGTTTTTAGTCCACTGCAGGACAAAGGCCTCAGACATGTTCTAAGTCATGTATGGTGTTTGGTCAGTTTCATCACCATGCTGGCCACTGAGGAGTGGTGATGGTGGGAGACTTGACTCTGATCGCTTACAGCAAACAAACGTAGAATGGGTTGCCCTGATTCGTGCAGCTTTGTTGATCATGACAGTATGCAAACCTTTCCACGTTAAGGCATCACCACACAGAAAGGAGTGTAGATATATAGATAGATATGAATTTTTTTTTTTCAGTATGGAATTTCATATTTATGTATTTTGAATGATTTTGAGTTGGAGATGTAAAATACAAGCCAAAATGAATAGTACGTTATATATGAAAGGAAAGAGGGGAGTTGGAGAATCACCATTTGTTTGGATTTATGCTGACAGTTATCAGCGGGAGAATAAATTGAACTTGTGATATGTTTGTTTGTACATTCCATTATTCATTTACCCATTGTTCATCAAAGCTGGGTGAATGGTGTGAAGATACACAAGATAAAGTATGATGCTTCTTGTTTTAGTATGAAATTTTCCTTACAAATGTATGGCTGATAGTGCTTTTTTTTTTCTTTTTTAATTATGTTTTATGAAGGCGGGGGGGGGGGGGGGGGAGTTAAAATGTTTAAATTTTGATAATCAATAGTGAAAAAGCTAGTTATTGTATACTGGACAAAACGTAAATTGCTATGTCAATATACATTAAACATCAAGTCGCAACGTAAACTTTCAAGATTAATAACAAAAGCATTGCATGAATATAAAGGCGCCATTTTAATTTATTAAAAAAAGTTCTGACATGCGTCAGTTGTCTGTTAAGGACAGTGCTTGTTAACACGTTCCGTTAAACATAACATTTTTGTAGGACTGGTTTGGCTATGTTAAATATCAAAAGAGTTAACTTTTTTTTTTTTTTTTTTTTTTTTTTTTTTTTTTTTTTTTTTTTTACTTGGGTGTGAATAACACGCATCGCTGAACATGTTCAGGCAGTTCTAAGCCTTTGTTCTCTGAGGGGTGATTTGAAATATCCTTTTCGTGTTCTTTCTCCCAGTTTTTACAGCCTTGCTTTTGCCGTTTTTTATAATTATTCAGTTAAAGTGTTCATTTTATATTGGTTGAAAAGTCTGGAAGATTTCATGGCCGTTTAGGGGTTTTCAGTTATTGTACCCAGAAAGATTGGTTTAGGACTTTAGGTTTATATTTGCATGTTAATTCCGAAAAATATCTACAAAGAAAGAGTGAATAAAATGTTCACCAAAAAGTATATAAATTATTGTTTTTGAGTAACTAAGAATTAAAATCAAGATGTGTGATGTAAATTGTTAAATTAGTTGGATTTGTTTATAGAAAAATGCAATTAAATGTAATTATACTGTAAATATTGTGATTGTAAAGAAGATGTAATTTAACTTTTTAATAAAAAGATAAAAAAAAATTAATTCCGATCTATTGCTTAAGTGAAATTACGTCAGTTTTAAAAAATTTTACATGATATATATTTATTTAAAAGATTATATGGTCACTAGATTGCGCTCTCTCTCTCTCTCTCTCTCTCTCTCTCTCTCTCTCTCTCTCTCTCTCTCTCTCTCTCTCTCTCCCCCCCTAATTGATATAAAGGTAAATGTTCTTGTCATGTGAGTATCTATTTAATATAATCCATAATGTGTAATGTAACACATCATAATCTCTCTCTCTCTCTCTCTCTCTCTCTCTCTCTCTCTCTCTCTCTCGTTGGGTAGGGTACATATAATAATGTCTTGTGATATTCTGAAAGATGAATCATGTGCTTCACGATTTATAATACATGTGCAAGCATGTTTGGTCTCGTTTATGTACGTGCTTCTACACAGATATTTGATTGGGTGATCTTAAATCGCTTTACTGCAAGGTTCTACTGATTGAAATTTAATAAATCTTCATGAATATAGAAATGTGTGGTTGGTTTTACCTTTTTTATCTGTTAGGAAAGGTGGGTGAAGGAATAATGAGGACAGTTAGCTAGCTAGCCATAGTAGGGAATTTTATGGAAGGTTAAGTATTTGTATGGTTAATGTATAGTGTGGTTTAGCATCAATTTCATTCACATGAAGGCATTTTTCTTCAATTTTAGCAAATGTTATAATCAAGAAGTTTATTTATTTGCTGGAATTTTGTTTACAAAAACCAGATCTCTACAAACATACAGAGAAGACTTTTTATTGATATTAAATTTCTTTATTGAGATTCCTTCATAATGGAGTAACATATGAATCTTATTCTTCTTCGATTAATGTGCTTTTTACCCATTTTTGTATGGGGGTAAGGACGGGTGCCTTCTTTTTGAAGGACTTTTTGCATGAATGAAATACCATGATTTTATAACCGATTTCACTCACAGTCAACTCTTGAATATTCATGACGTGACACCATGAAATACTGTAACTCTTCCTTTCATGTATCTTACATGAATATTCGCTGAATTTACACACGCCAGCTTGCAAAGCGTTTTTACCCCTGAAGTATTTATTCCGTTTTCTTATTTGATTTGCTTTTATTTTGATTTTGATAAGAAAGATTTTCTCCTTGTTTAGGAAATGTCTTTTTCTGGACTGATTTGCTTTTATTTTGATTTTGATAAGAAAGATTTTCTCCTTGTTTAGGAAATGTCTTTTTCTGGACTGATTTGCTTTTATTTTGATTTTGATAAGAAAGATTTTCTCCTTGTTTAGGAAATGTCTTTTTCTGGACTGATTTGCTTTTATTTTGATTTAGATAAGAAAGATTTTCTCCTTGTTTAGGAAATGTCTTTTTCTGGATGATGAGTCATCGATTTCCTCTGTTTTCCAAGGGCAGCGAGTATTGCGATATGTTTTGACATCGTTTTAAATAGCGGTTTTATTCTTACGTGTGTGTACCCACGTTCACGGGCGTTGACAGGGTCGAGTGCGCGTGTATGTTAATGCATTTATTCTTGTATTTATATGTACGTGTATATGTATGCATATATGATATTTATATGTATTCATATCTATATGTCTGTATGTGTGCATGTATATCTATTGGCACAGAAAGACCATAAACAGACGCAAGTGGAAGGATGTGTTTGAGGCCTTTGTTCTGCAGTGGACTAGTAACAGCTGATGTGTGTTGATGATATATATATATATATATATATATATATATATATATATATATATATATATGAACATATATATATATATATATATATGTGTGTAACCTTTCTTATTGGGGATACTATAACGTGGTAAATGGCTTTGTATAAAGATGTACTAGTCAGGTCTACTCATACTAGATTGGTTTACTGTGAGCCGTCAGACTAAAGTCTCCCTTCAAACGAATCCACAGTTGGCTAGGGTGGTGATGAAAATCTCCAAAACACCAGTCATGAATAAGGATATATCTGAGGCCTTTGACCTTCAGTCGACTAGAAACGACAGCATTTGTTGTTTGTTAATGTATTTTTACATCGTTTGAATCTTTCACTGAAATTCACCGTAGCCAATTGGGAAACCGTAGCGATCCTTTCCTTAATTGAAGAATTATTCGTTTTGGATGGATTAATTCATTTACCTTTTTACTGTTCTTAAATTCTTCTCTGGCTACCGATGTATTGATTCGTAAGTACAAAGTGATTATCTTGTAAAGAGATTTAAAGGTGTCCGGTGATGCGTGGTAAGATTTCCTTACATATCAAACGATGATTTGATTTTACTTGAAAGGAAAAAATTTGTATAGATTGCCTTACCTTGTTTAAGACACGGGCTCTTGCCGTTGGGCAGCCCGTAAGAGAAGGAAAAAATAAAAAGACTGAAAGAATTAAAAGAGAAGCTCTTCGATTATTCCAAGCCATTTCACTCACGTTCGACTTGTCTGTCAATGAGTTAGGCTTGTGGCAAGATTTTTTTCTTCTTTTACCTTGGGTAGATTTTTCGGGGGGTTGTTTTCAGACTAACTTTCTATTTATATTTCTACTAGTATACGTAACCTGTCAAAAAGGATGGCTAAGTATTTAAATAGATATGCGCGCGCGCACACGCACACACATCATCTAACTAGGGTATGACTAATCCCTCTCCCCCTACCAAGGGATGGGAAAGTGGAAGTGACCGATATATATATATATATATATGTATGTGTATATATATATGTATGTATATATATATATATATATATTGTATATATATATATATAGTGTGTGGTGTGGAGAGAGAGAGAGAGAGAGGAGAGAGAGAGAGACCTGATTTTGTTAGGGGAGATTGACCTTTATATTTTATATGGTACTTCTTTTATAATAATGGTAACATGGTTTTTTTGTAGGTAATTTATAAAGCAATTGCCTCTTTATTAATAGAAGATAAAGGTAATTTTTTTTTGCGATTTGAGTAGCTTTCCGGAATGTGAAATTTCAAAGTTAATAGAAACCCGAATGGCATTACATTGATAATTTCATCTAGCTTTTGGTGACTTTTTGGGAAATTAAATGAATTTTAATTAATTTTTAACACCTATTGGCGTAAAAAAAAGCATTTATTTTAGTTTCTGATCCCGCAGGGTTATAAGCTTGATTATCTAAGTTTTATATTATGGTTGTGGTCATTTTGCATCTAAATATGAAACGATACTACAGTAGATTTCACTTCATCCTTTTCTCTCTCTCTCTCTCTCTCTCTCTCTCTATATATATATATATATAATATATAATAATGTATATATAATATATTATATATATACATATATATATATATATATATATCTGTTGAAACTATAAGAGATTACTCTAGGGCCGTATGTGGATAAGATCATGTTGAGGGGTAGATGGGAGATGGTTTTTGGCATGCTCTTCGCACTCCCTAAGAGAGATTAGTTCACCAAACTTTCAACTGGGCTCCACAAGGCACTAGAAGAGTTGGAGGACCCGGGCCCTACATGGCTGAAGACTTTGAAGCATGAAGTAGGTGGTGATGAGGAGAAGTATCAATTTAAAAGCTGAAGATAGAGACGTCTGGCGAAATCAAATTGAGGCCCTTTGCGTCAGTAGGCGTAGGAGGAGATGATGATGATGATATATATATATATATATATATCTGTATTTGAATATCGGTTGCTTTTCTTATTTTGTATTTTAGTTTTCTTCAAAGGTTTCCAACTATTTTTGCAGGTTCTGGTGGTTTGTGTGTGTGTGTGTGTGTGTGTGTGCGTGTGGTAATCTCAGTGGGATGTGTTAGATTTCTATTTCCCTTTTCGCTTTATCACTGGTGTGATCAACACTTGGATGATGATGATGATGATGATGACCGTCAACCCCAGTATCTCTCGAATGATTTTCATTTTCTTGCGGGTCTGTTTGTCCATGAAATTCATTGTGGTTACAGATTCCGTTCCATTACTCTCTGATCCTGTGTTCGGTTCCCGCGTTTTGTTTGCTGGTTGCTTTTTTGCCGATTAGGGTTGCCATGACAATTGGAGGCATGTGGGAGTAATAAGGAGAGAGAGAGAGAGAGAGAGAGAGAGAGAGAGAGAGACCGCTTCTGGCGTTGCTTGATCATTTAGAATAGTATTAAGAATATTCCTTCACTTGATTCCAATTTAAATCCAACTCAAATATTTTTACTTAAGGTTCTATTAATAACAGGTTTAGCACTTCGCTTTTCAAAAGGCTCATAACAAAGATATATTCATTATATTTCATAACACCAATGTTATGAAATACTGTACTGTACATTACTAAGTAATGCATTCTGCATGAACTGTTGGGAGAGTGGTATAAACACGCTGTTTTTCTACGTCATTTTGGAATGCACTTATGTGACTTCTGATTAGGTTAGCGAGTTACATAGCCCTTTATGTTACATGTTTTGTGTTTTCCTGATTTCTAATTGGCTTACCCGGTAACCGGATGAATTGGATGCCCTCCTAAGGTGGGGTTTCATATCTCCGTTCAAC
>NC_090750.1:79434771-79444771 GCF_036898095.1 Palaemon carinicauda
CTGACACCTTCAACTGACTTTTCCTGACACCACCTGCTTAGTGGTATGCCCAGTCCTTTGATGACTCTTCGTCCGAACTCGACTGACACCTTCAACTGACTTTTCCTGACAACCTCCTGCTTAGTCGTATGGCCAGTCCTTTGATGACGCTTCGTCTGAACTCGACTGACACCTTCAACTGACTTTTCCTGACACCTCCTGCCTAGTGGTATGCCCAGTCCTTTGATGACTCTTCGTCCGAACTCGACTGACACCTTCAACTGACTTTTCCTGACACCTCCTGCCTAGTGGTATGGCCAGTTTCTTTGATGATTCTTCGTCCGAACTCGACTGACACCTTCAACTGACTTTTCCTGACACCTCCTGCCTAGTGGTATGGCCAGTTTTTTTATGACTCTTCGTCTGAACTCGACTGACACCTTCAACTGACTTTTCTTGACACCTCCTGCCTAGTGGTATGGCTAGTTCTTTGATGACTCTTCGTCCGAACTCGACTGACACCTTCAACTGACTTTTCCTGACACCTCCTGCTTAGTGGTATGCCCAGTTCTTTGATGACTCTTCGTCCGAACTCGACTGACACCTTCAACTGACTTTTCCTGACACCACCTGCTTAGTGGTATGCCCAGTCCTTTGATGACTTCGTCCGAACTCGACTGACACCTTCAACTGACTTTTCCTGACACCTCCTGCTTAGTCGTATGGCCAGTTCTTGATGACTCTTCGTCTGAACTCGACTGACACCTTCAACTGACTTTTCCTGACACCTCCTGCTTAGTGGTATGGCCAGTCCTTTGATGACGCTTCGTCTGAACTCTACTGACACCTTCAACTGACTTTTCCTGACACCTCCTGCCTAGTGGTATGGCCAGTTCTTTGATGATTCTTCGTCTGAACTCGACTGACACCTTCAACTGACTTTTTCTGACACCTCCTGCCTAGTGGTATGGCCAGTCCTTTGATGACTCTTCGTCTGAACTCGACTGACACCTTCAACTGACTTTTCCTGACACCTCCTGCCTAGTGGTATGGCCAGTCCTTTGATGACTCTTCGTCTGAACTCGACTGACACCTTCAACTGACTTTTTCTGACACCTCCTGCCTAGTGGTATGGCCAGTTTCTTTGATGACTCTTCGTCTGAACGCTACTGACACCTTCAACTGACTCTTCCTGCTTAGTAAAATTGCCAAGTATTCAGTCGAAATTTTCAGTGGTCTGTAACTTATTTTCAACTGACCTAAACTGACAGCTCTGGTTTATTCAACTGACTTCTTGGCCTCTCGCCTTTTGAGGGAGATATCGTTTGACTGTATCAGTCATAATTGATACCTGTTAACTGTAATTGGTTATTGAACTGACGCTTGCTTGCTTGCTTGCTTTCTTTATATATATATATATATATATATATATATATATATATATATATATATATATATATATATATATATGTATACACACACATATATATATATATATGTATACACACATATATATATATATATATATATATATATATATATATGTATACACACACACACACACACACACACACACACACATATATATATATATATATATATATATATATATATATATATATTATATATATATATATATATAAGAAAATGGATGTGTGGGGTGACTCCCCTTAACAAGAATTTTACTCATTTCTCAATTATTAAAAATGTCTTATTAGATATAGATAAAATTGTTTTTTCTTTGTTGTAATAGAAAAAAATACGTTTGCCGTATAATTATGATTTATATATACGAGTAATTGTTAATCGAAGACAAGAATAGGTTTGATTAAATATGAGCTCCTGTCCATATTAATGTATTATCTAACCTATCTACACGCATGCATAAAACTGTTAAACACATTTCATGAATACGAGAACGTTTGAAAAGAGAAAGAAAAATTAAATAACTAGAAAACTACATCACCAGATTTGGTGTCATATCAATCACGCCGCTGAATAACGGAGTTCGAGAAATATAGGTTAATTCCCTTCAAACGACCTACATCGCTCTGTTCTTTTAATACGGGATTTCACCCAGAATCCTTAATAGGCTTTGTGTGCCCTGGGCCGGATATATTAGCGAACAAATAACCCTTTTACATTGTAGCATTGGGAAGATACTAAAGAATAATTTAATTAAAGCCCTTTTACATTGTAGCTTTGGGAAGATATTTCCTGAAGAATAATTCAGTTATAACCCTTTTACATTATAGCATTTGCAGATATTTACTAAACAATCATTCAGTTATTAGGAAATAATTTTAAATGTTCTATCTATATTAATGTTTTGTTATTTTAACTAAACTACCTTTGGTGTCCGTAATCATTTTTCTTGACACGTGTGGGTATAGAATTTAATCAGTCTTACCGTAATAAATGTAAAATTCATATGGTTTGTCTTTAATCGTGTTAATAAATATTGAATATTTAAGCAAATAATATATTTTAGGTCAAGTTATTTTAGATGTCGACAATATTACTAGTGTTATAAGATTATTTTTATGGCGCTTTCTACGTGTCCTTGTGAGATTCGCATTTTGTTAACTTCACTTTCCTGTAACCAATTCGTTTCTGAGGTTGGATCTGATTCCAGGCACTGGACCGTGTTCCAGAATTTAGTAAAGGGATTTCCACAGAGAGAGAGAGAGAGAGAGAGAGAGAGAGAGAGAGAGAGAGAGAGAGAGAGAGAGAGAGAGAGAGAGAGAGAGAGAGAGAGAGAATTGGATTATGTAGCCCTACGCTATGAAGTAAAAGTTAGGATTGAGGTTGAGCAGCAAAATGGAAGAAAGGAACAAGGAATGGAAGTAAAGCTGAAAGATATAAAGCAAGTATGTTAGTGGCCGAATGAACATGTCAAAGACTATTGACTAGTACCTACAGTGCGCCGTATGATGTGCACTGATTGCATTTCTAGGGGAGAGAGAGAGAGAGAGAGAGAGAGAGAGAGAGAGAGGAGAGAGAGAGAGCAGAGAGGAGAACAGTTTTTTATGTATAAGGGATGGAGTTGCTTGGGATTGAAAGGACATGCATTAGATTATTAGATATGGGACTTAATACAAGACTCCGAGATGTGTAGTTTAACAGATATGGATTGTATTTTAAGGAATTTTTTCATTAAGATTTGATTGGCAACGGTGAAAGTGATGGTCGTGATATCGACTGTGGATCCATTTCTTGTAAGGATTTTCATCTAATTATTAAAATTAGATTTGATGGGCCGTTTTTCAGTATTCCACATTTCTCATAAAGATTTTCATCTAATTATTCAAAATTAGATTTGATAAGCTGTTGTTCATTATTCTATATTCAGACAACAACACGTATTGCTTAAAACCCTAGTGGTATGTACGTACAAATAAGGCCCATCGTATGCCTATGAGAAAACAATATATGTTCTGTAGCGTGATGCGTCACTGATATGAAAAGAACAAAAGAAAACCTCGCCTTATTTTGTTGGATAAGCGAAAGTGATCTTTCCCTGTCAGAAACGTCTTGGTGTCTCCGCAGGCAGCTTTCAGGGCTGCCATCAATCTCTTGTTGATGCTGGGCACCTCTTTCAGGCCTTTGTTTATCTGTCGCTGACAGCCTTTGGGTAGCTTGACGAATGACAAGGGCATGTGGGCCTGGGTATTGTTCTTTTTTGTTGATATTTTTTATCTCTTCCGTTATCAGACATTTGACACTTTGTCTCTTTGTTGTTGTTGTTTTTCTTTTCTTGATTTGGTGCCACTTGTGTAACAAAGGACGGTGGTTTTACCTTTGTTTGGTTTGTTTATTGTAATGGAGGTAACACAATTTGTGTTATATTTAGATTGTGAAAGCTGTAATTTCTTTTCAAAACTCAATTTCGAGGTTGTTACTCATCATCTGACTGTTTTCTAATTTCACCCTTTTTCTCGAAGTAAATTGTAGTTTTTGGCTTAGTAAATTGTAGTTTTTGTCTTAGTAAATTGTAGTTTTGTATTAGTAAATTTGTAGTTTTTGTCATAGAAAATTGTAGTTTTGTCTTAGTAAATTGTAGTTTTTGTCTGTGGTGTCTGTGATAGGCCTGCAGTAATTTAGGCAAAATAAATGGTTCTAATAATTTTTTTTTTATATACAACAACTCTAATTTTGGCTTCACTTGCGCAAGCAAGCATGGAGAAGTGCGGATTAGTTACGTAACCCAATAAGAGATTAAGAGTATCAACGGATGTTTTTTTTTCCACCTGTTTTATGCTTTAATGACGGCGAAAGATAAACAGGATGAGAGAGATGAGAGCCCTTGGAGATTATAGTACGCTTTGTATTTATTCCCAGGAAAATATTTAATTTTACATGTATATATACTGTGTATATATATATATATATATATATATATATATATATATATATATATATATATATATATATATTATATACATATATATACATATATATACATATATATATATATATATATATATATATATATATATATATATATATATAATATATATATATATATACACATATATTATATACATTATATATACATATATATATATATATATATATATATATATATATATATATATACTATATATATATATATACATATATATATATATATATATATATATATATATATATATATATATATATATATATATCAACAACAAACCCTGCCGTTTCTAGTACACTGCAGGACAAAGGCCTTAGACTTGTTCTTATTCATGTCTTGGGCTTGGCCAGTTTCCATCATGCTGGGCAGTGAGGATTGATGATGGTGAGAGACTTTTTGTCTGATCGTTCACAGCAAACCAGCCTAGTGTCCTTGTCCTGACTAGTACAGCTTTGCTGATCAAGGCGATACACACGCACCCACACCCACCCACACCCACCACACACACCCACCACACACACACACACACACATATATATATATATATATATATATATATATATATATATATATATATATATATATATATATATAATGTGTATATATATGAGAGAGAGAGAGAGAGAGAGAGAGAGAGAGAGAGAGAGAGAGAGAGAGAGAGAGAGAGAGAGAGAATCTATCCAGATAAAGAAAAGGGAAAATATTCAACCCAGTTCCATCCGAACCTAACCGAGTTTCATACGATATTCCCATGACTATCAATGTGTATTTTATAATAAAAAATAAGAAAAAATAATTTTCTATTTAATAGAGTTCAAAGTACCCGACCCATAGACTGTGTATTAAATTTTGTGTTATTGGCCCAACATATGCAAATTAGTCATTATTGAGAAGCTAACAACTAGAATATTTAACCAATGTTGAATTACTCCCATTACGAAATTAACCCCTGATTGAATATCCTCATGAGTCGTAAATGGGTCTTCATTTAAATTCTAATTAAACTTTGTGCGCGAACCTTTTAATGTTTCAGATCAAGGCTGGAATGATGGAGTAGTTAGATGTCTTTTCATTTACCTGTAATCTTTCCCCTGCCTCTCCCCCTCCCATTGCTCTCTCTCTCCCTTTGCCCTCCCCTGCCTTTCCCCCTCCTATTGCTCTCCCTCCCTTTGCCCTCCCCTGTCCTTCCCCCTCCTATTGCTCTCCTCATTTCCCCCTCCTCCTCCTTTCCTCCCTCCCCATTCCTATCCTCCCTTCTCTCCCTCTCCCCCTCTCCCTCTCCTCTCCCCCTTTACCTACCTCTCCTCTTGCCCTCTACCATCCCTCTCCTCTTTCCCTCTACCTCCCTCTCCTCTTCCCCTCTACCTCTCTCTCCCCCTCCCCCTCCTCTCTACCTCCCTCTCCCCCTTTCCCCACCCTTCCTTCCCACCCCTCTCCTCTCCCCCTCCTCCTCCCCCCCTCCCCTTCCATTTACCCAATGGAGTGACTACGAGTGGTTTTATTGTTGGGCTTTTGTAATTTGGATTCCATATTGCAGCGCTCCGCCATCGTTAAAGGCCAGAGATAATGGAGCTTTAATTGGAGTTTTAGATCTATGCAAATTGCATCCTTACTTTTGAGTTTCACTTAAATCTGGGAAAAGTGAGACACGAGGGAAAGCTTCCCGACTTTTGTAGTGTTTAAGTAATTTATAAGTTTGGAAATTGCCTTTTTATTTATGGACGATGGTGGGAAGCATTTGTCTTATCATCATCATCATTTATTATTATTATTATTATTATTATTATTATTATTATTATTATTATTATTATTATTATTACAGACCAAGCTACAACCGTAGTTGGAAAATCTGAATGCCACAAACTCAATGGGGTCCAACAGGGAAAGTATCCCAGTGAGGAAAGGAAATAAGGAAATAGCAAATAAACTATAAATAATGAATAAAAAAAAATAAGAAAAAAATATTGTGAGATCACTATCAACGTTGAAATGGATCATTGTAAGGTCACTATCAACTTTAAAGTATATCATTGTAAGATCACTATTAACGCTAAAATAGATAATTGTAAGGTCACTATCAACGCTAAAATATATCATTGTAAGATAACGATCAAAGTGAAAATAGATCACTATCAACGTTAAAATATATCATTGTAAGATCACTATCAACGTTAAAATATATAATTGTAAGATCGATATCAACGTTAAAATAGATCAGTTATATAAAAAGTATAAAATGAAACTTACGTCAACCAGTTTCAAAAAAAAAAAAAAAAAAAAAAAAAACATATTAAGATTTTTCCATAATCTGGTCACGGCTGGAATAACTAAGATTTATTTAAATTGCAATTTGTGACTATGTCTTGACTTAACCAAATAGGTGGTTGTGCAATGCCCACTCCTTATATGTGTTGCTGGATAATTGGATAATATTTTATCCTTGCATTGGTTAGTTTATGGTTATTTTGGAGGCTTTTAACGTATGAGTAGTCTTTCATTATTTAAATTTGAGGTATATTTGATTTAGCTATGAACATCCTTACTATTATTGATGATAAAGTTTTAGTTATTAGTTAAGTCTTATAACTTGAGTGAAGGTAATGGTTAAAGAACGAAAGCCATAAATTAAAAGCATCTTCGAGACAAAGTTAGAACATTTAGAGAAAGCAAAATAATTTTGAATTCTTTCAGGGTTCCATGGAAGCTCAAATTAAAAAATCTGAAATAGATTTTAGGCAATTTTCAACCTTGAAAACTTATGTGAATGTGAACGAGATTATGTTTATGGAATTCTCTTATTAGTAATATGAATGTAGGAGTCTATTAGGCCTAATGAAAACTACTACAACAACAACAGCAGTATAGGAATAAGAGGTGTGTGTGTTTGCTGTATTAACCAGGTCACAAAAAGCCGTTTGGGATGATACTGAAAAAGCCGGCAGTGACGAGGAGAGGAGGTGGTTCAGTTTGGAAATTACTTGACAGTGAAATTTAAAGAAAGTTGATTGCTGTCAAAATAGTTTTTAGGAATCGAGGATACTCAATGGTCTAAAAACTATCAGGTATGTTATCATAATGGATTTTAAGGAACATACCCAATTGTACCTCCTTGCTCGGAACGATAACACGGTAAGAGAGAGAGAGAGAGAGAGAGAGAGAGAGAGAGAGAGAGAGAGAGAGAGAGATTTTTTATACATTATCATAACGATTACAATTTGATAACGTATGTTAAGCCTCTGTCACCCTGGAGGGCAAGAGAAGAAAAATGTACCTTAATCATAACAATTTATTAACTTACGACACGTTTCTTCTAGTTTCTTTTTTGAGAGAGAGAGAGAGAGAGAGAGAGAGAGGAGAGAGAGAGAGAGAGAGAGAGAGAGACCGCAATTTCATAACTTGATTGTAACAATTACAATTTGGTAACTTATGCCTCTATCCTCTCTGGAGAGAGAGAGAGAGAGAGAGAGAGAGAGAGAGAGAGAGAGAGAGAGAGAGAGAGAGAGAGAGAGAGAAACACCCCTTCACTTTGGCTGGTCCATTAAAGGGGTGTGATTACTAAGGGCCACTTTCAATTCAAGTTTAAATTTGCACTCCTGTGCTGGCCGTTAGATCTGCTGCATCTCCCAGGGGAGGTTAGGCGTTGGCGGCATTGAGAAGACAATCAGGGGAGATCTTTCATTAATGGCCATTATGGATTCCAAGTTTATGTACTCTTGATTATTATTTTAAAGGTAAAGGTGTCTGGTTTCAGCTCCAGTTTCATCAGATACTCATCAGAACGTCAGCCGGGCCAGCCCAACCCCTCTCTGTGGTGCCCAACCATAGCAGTGGCCTCTCCAGTAAACTCACGGTCCCGGGGTGGGATCGATCTTCTGTTATTTGAATGCTAGGCGAACACGTTACCACTGTACTAGACACTATAATATTGATATTATTTGTTTAGTTCTATCCATGCCTTCGTCGTATGTTTTTCTATGCTAGCTTATATATTCTCTATGAGATTACTGTTGTTTAACACAATGTCTCATGTATTTATTTATTTATATTTTAATGATATGTTAGTAATGCGATTTAATTTTATTTTTTATCTCATTCTAGAAGATTTTCTTTATGTATAAGCATGGGGAATTAATTTCCTAAACCCTTTTCATTCGCTAGTTTTAAAATAATTTTTTTTAGATATTTTTATATAGTAAACTATATTTTGTGCATTTATTTTGTTAATAGTCATGGAAAAAGTTTCAGACTGGTCTCGTTAAGCAAGTGATTCTCTCTCTCTCTCTCTCTCTCTCTCTCTCTCTCTCTCTCTCTCTCTCTCTCTCTCTCTCTCTCTCTCAAATAGAGATGTACGATATACCTCCAGACAATGGAGTATTACTTGACGGTTAGCTTATGTTTGCAATTGAAGTGTTCTGGTGTCACCTTGTAGTTCGAAGCGAGTTGAATATCAATTTACGTCAAAAGTGAATGCAATGTCCGTATTCCTCCATGGTACATTGTTACTAACTGACTTCTATGATGACAATGACACGTTTCAGTGAAATGTGATTCTTGAAGGACTCTTGGTGTTGGTGACAGATAGGATATGACGTCATGCATGGCATTGTTATTTGTCAGTTAGGTATTTGTAATCATTTTCTGTATATACATATCGCATTCCATTCTTCTTGTATTACTTCTGATTTATCTGGCCGCATTTGTTTATTGTGAAAGGATGAGGTTAGAATGTGTTTTCTAAAGTATAAGGTTGCGTATTCCTGTTCCCAAGTGTGGGTTTACTTTTTGTTTGTTTGTGTAGTATTCTTGTTTGAAGATTGGCTTTTTAATTAACAAACTTGTCCCTGATAAGTTAAACTAAAGGACTTCCAATATCAATTGAGGTTCTTGGTTTAGAATTTGCACGTTAAGGGATGTATCTGTATCACTAGTTTGACCAGATGTAATTTGCGCTCTTAACAAGAAGGTCACTCATTTATATAAATGTCTCCTCTTATGCCCTTTTATACACACATATCAAACGGTTACAGCAGTGAAACTTCTCCATTTCAGTTCATATTGTAATTCAAGACTTAAATCATCTATCCTAAATTTTGGCAAGTGAGTTCCAGCATTAGTTCGTATTTTGGTTCGAAAATCTCAAATTTTAATCTATTGTAAGAACAAATATGAAATGGGCCTTGGCGATTGGGAAGAAAACATGCTCTTCATAGCTATTCTCCTGTGTTAGGGCTTTTATCGTTTTTAAACTGTGCGTAATAGATTTCATTTTAGTATCAGTCTGTTTCCACTAAGCAATGTGCTACCTATGAAGAAACCCAGTAGTCTAGTTTTCTATACAATTGTGGTAAAGTCTGTGGGCAGTGGGATAATTCTGTCGACAGTGTCCCACAAACAATCAGAATCTTGTTCATGCTATGAAATTATTGTGCCTCACGAAATTGTTGTTTTATGTGAAAGTGATAAGCCACCTTTGTCATTGCATGGAAAGTTTGTAACAGCGCGAAGTGCTTTGAAGATGCTTCCACCACCAGTTCTCATATAACGCATCTTTTCAGCTAAAGGGACGATTTTTTTTTTACCCATCATCATCATCATCCTTTAGGCCTATTTGCGCAA
>NC_090750.1:79450769-79453269 GCF_036898095.1 Palaemon carinicauda
GTTAAATTTCCTTAACTATGGTCCTTCGGAGCCTTCTGCAGGAGATTAGCGACGTCGGGAGGGAATGATAATGAGTTAAGGAGAAATCTTGTTTGGTTAATGATTTGTAACTGGTTAGGAATATTTTAAAACTTCTTGAAAAGAATTGGTAATTTTCCTTGTATATCTCAGAATCCGCAGTGGACCGTTACGTTTCTGTCTGGTTTTTATTCTGTGTTTGATACAAAAAATGCGCTTTTTACAATTTCCTTGATCACCTTTATATCCGTTAAAATAGTTAGAAGAGGTTTTGGTTTCCACATAGGCCTCCCTGAAGTCGCCCCTCCCCCCCAGTGTTTACTTTTTTTTTTTGACGTCCATAGAAGTCAACTTCGTTTTATCAGAGAAGCTTTTTAGGAAATTCCGATGGCATGATCATTGATCAGTCTCACACACACACACAGTGTGTGTGTGTGTATATATATATATATGTATATATATATATATATATATATATAATATATATAATATATATATATATATATATATAATATATATATAATATATATATATATATATATATATATATATATATATATAATATATTTATATATATATATATATATATATATATATATATATATGCAGAAGAACCACAGGGGAAAATGAAACTTGCGAAATATACGATTAAGTCCTGACTAGTTTCGTGATACTTCTTCAGAGGACTGAAGAAGTATCACGAAACTAGTCAGGACTTAATCGTATATTTCGCATTTTCATTTTCCCTGTGGTTCTTCTGCATCTGAGCATCACGTTTTCCTTGTGATTTTTACGCATATATATATATATATATATATATATATATATAATTTATATATATGTGTGTGTGTAATATATATAATATTATACACACACACACAAAACATTAATACCCATAGATGCAGCCATTTCTAGTCCACTGCAGGATAAAGGCCTCACCACGCTGGCCACTACAAATGGGTGATGGTGGGAGTCTTTAGTCTGATTTTGCACAGCAAATCAACATAAACACTTCCACCACGTAAATATATCCCCCGCTCAGAAACGGATTTAGTACACACACACACACACACACACATATATATATATATATATATGTGTGTGTGTGTGTGTGTGTGTGTGTGGTGTGTGTGTGTGTGTGTGTATGTGTAAGTAAATTGTAGAACACTGTACTGTGATGCATATGTATCCACAAAACCATAAAGGGCCTTAAACCCGTGGCCATGGCCATAACCGTTGGATATAGGAGCACCGTGATAGCCTACCTCAGACCTTTACGTAGGTGGCTCTCTCTCTCTGTTTGAGTGGAGTTCCTGTTATTCGAACCTCGGTCCAAGGCTCATATGTACAATACTTCATCATTCATGACCATTTATGAAAAAGATATATAAGTAACTCTTATTTATATCTATTTTATCCATGTATTACATTCATATATATTTTGGAGAATTTCCATGTGGGGAGATTCCAAGGAAAATACTTTCTGAGAGCTATGAGATAGAAAGACCACTGATTCGGCACTGAATCTAATTCACCAGGTTTAGACGTGGTGTCTCTATAGCGGGGTTTTCGAGAGGTGAGTGTGCTGGCTGGCCTGCTGGTGTTTTTGGGGATGGGCTAAACGGGAGAGATGAGGTACTTTTGTCATGGGGGAATGGGCCCGCCCAGAAGGTATCGGCCACATGCTCGCTCAGCTGATCTTTGTTTATACTGTCAGCTGGGCCATGCGGCCTTTCCTACTTTTCCTGCTGCTGCTGCTCTTAAATTTCACCTGTGGACCGACTAAGAGTTTTCTGACGTCACCCACCTTTTGCCAAGGGAATTTGCCTGGGTTATTTAACGGGTCTTTTCATCCAGAAGAGTACACCTCATATAAGATTTATTTTATAATGTTAGTCAGGTTAATCTCCTGATTTTATATGAAAAATAGACTTTAGTAAAAAAAAGAGTGGTTAATGTTATTGTGTAAAAATATCTATAGACTTTTGTAGAAACAATGGTTAATACAGTATGCAAGGTCGTAAGAAAATCTATGGAACAATGAAATAACATTTTTTACAGAATATAGTCATGTAGTGTAGACTTTAGTTTTTAACAGTAATAATTACGGAAATATATATCTGGACTTTTTTTTTCTATATTAAAAAAGCCAGGATCAATACCTTGAAAGATTATGCAATATGAATGGAATAGTCATCCATTTTTTGATATATTAAAAATGCGAGAACTAGTAGCTTTAAAAGATATACATAAATAATGAAATCATCACCCATTTGTCTCGTATATGTATGCCTTGAAAGACAGCACACTCATAATGAATGCTTTCTATTGTAGGTGGGCGAATGATTGGCATCTTGCACCCCTCCCAAGTTTAACTATGACATCATTGCATGCAGATTAACGGAGAAGTAATTTTTTTCTCTTTCATCTCTCTCTCCTTCCACCCACGGCTGCAACCCACTTCTCCCGATTGGCCTCAATG
>NC_090750.1:79465769-79480769 GCF_036898095.1 Palaemon carinicauda
GGTATTATTATTATTATCATTATTATTATTATTATTGTTGCTGTTGTTGTTGTTGTTGTTGTTAATATTATTATTATCACTCATTATTACTTTTATTATCATCACTCATTATTACTTTTATCATCATCATCATTATTATTGTTGTTGTTGTTGTTGTTGTTGTTGTTGTTGTTGTCACTCATTATTACTTTTATTATCATCACTCATTATTACTTTTATCATCATCATTATTATTATTATTATTATTATAATTAGCTAAGTTATAACCCTAGTTGGAAAAGCCATATGCTTTAAGCCCAAGGGCTCCAACAGGAAAAAATTGCCCAGTGAGGAAAGGAAATAAATAAATAGTTAAACTACAAGAGAAGTAATTTATAATTAATATGAAATATTTTAAGAACATTAACGACATTAAAGAGAGACTTAAGCGGGGGAATAACGTTCGTGCATTTGAATGTTGTGTTTTGTATGGAATAATTATTAGAATTATTGATTCGGTGAAGAGAGATAAAGTATTACCATTTCATTCATTCAAAATCTAGAAAATGTTCCCTAAAAACTGATTTTGAATCCCATCATCAAAACATTAATACATATTTAAATCCATTAGCATCCATCAAAGTGCATTTAAAAGGCTTATTTTCATTTATTTTCTAAATGGGATAAGTGGTTATTTTTATTTTTTAAGAGGTAGTCATGTGATAGAGGGTAATGTAGAATACGTAAACTTTTTTTAACATTTTTTTTTATTGATTTCGTGTTTTTTTATCTTTCAATTTTGTTATATGGTTTATTCCAATCGGTGGATTTTTTATGGAAAATGTTGTATAATATGTAGACTCCTTTTTTTTTGTGTTAGTGATTTTTTATTTTGTGACGAAATTTGTCTTATTAATTTTGTGTTTTTTATATTTCAATTTTGTTTTATGGTTTATTCAAATAGGGGGATTTTTTTATGAAAATATAGCATAATACGTAAACTCCTTTTTTGTGTGTTGGTGATTTTTTATTTTGTGAAGAAATTTGTCTTAGTGATTTCGTGTTATTTATCTTTCAATTTTGTTTTAGGGTTTATTGAAATCGGTGGATTTTTTTTTATGGAAAATGTTGTATAATACGTAAACTCCTTTTTTTGTGTTGGTGATTTTTTATTTTGTGACGAAATTTGTCATATTATTTTCGAGTTTTTTTTTATATTTCAATTTTTTATGGTTTAATCAAATTTGATTTTTTTTATTGAAAATATTGGTTATTTTATTAGTAAGAAACTAAAATTTAAAACCTGGTTAATTTCTTTATCATTTGGTCCTGTACCATGAACTCACATGGACCTACTGTGATGGATATAATAGTAATAAAAAACAAGATAAATAAGATATATAATAAGAAAAATACTTATTTTTAAATCCCGTCATAAATCGAAAAGATACACACACGACAACGACGCCTGTACCAGCCAAAGCAATTCCTCCTTTTTTTATTTTATTATTTTGTCGAGGCATTTGTTGAACAAACTCCTATTTTCCGACGTGCCCTCCTGTTCCCCTTCTATCCAGTTGTTCGGCTCGAGTGCACACCAAGTGGCCCTTTCCTTACGCTTCAGGGGAGTTTCTCTTTTATCTTTTCCCTCCCTCTTCCTCCTCCTCCTCCTCCTCCTCCCCCTCCTCCTCCTCCTCCTCCAGTGTAGGTTTGTTAGAAAGAGGAAAAGCTTTCATGCCTTCATCTTTATTCTTAGGTTACCTCGTTAGTTTTCTCTTCTAGTTAGTCTTGCATTGGTTTGTTTTCAGGGGGGAGAGATTTATTTATTTTATAAGGTAGCGTTTGTAAGTTATGTCTTCATTATATACCGTATGTTTTAGTTATCCTTATCTCGTATAATAAATGGCAACAGCAATGGGATAACCTAGATGGGAATAAAATGCGAGAGGTAACAAATGTCATATCTCCTTGGAGGTATAATATGATGCCCCGAAAATGTGAGACGTCTCTTTGTCGTCTCCGTATTGGTCACACTAGGTTGACACACGAGTTTCTGCTGAAGGGCCAACACCAACCGTATTGTGACGACTGTTTAGTACCTCTAACAGTGAGGCATTTGTTGACCGAATGCCCCAATTATAACAACTATAGGAATAGATATTTGTTTGAGGCTCGAGGTAAGGGTGGCAGGTTCATCCTTGCCAAGATTCTTGGAAATGATGTGTCCTACTATGCAAGTGGCAATTTTAGATTTATTTCAGAACCAGGTCTTCTGAAAACTATTTAACTTTTATGGCATTCAACTTTTATGATTTTAATTGAATACTCTTTTATTTTTTATTTTATTTTATTTTTTATTTTTGTATACATAAATCAAATGTTCCTGGCGTCAATGACCTTAGATGTCAGGATGCCTGAAAACTTTAAATCAATCAATCAATCAATTATCTCATATATATATATATATATATATATATATATATATATATATATATATATATATATATTTATTTATTTATTTATTTATTTATTTACTTACCAAGACCCTTCCCCCAATTTTGGCGGTTAGCTGACATCAAAACAAGGGAACTAAAGGGAACCTTTCCTCTATCCTTTCCTCCCAGCCTGACGAGGGATTCAGTCGAGTTTGGCTGGCACTGTTACAGTGCCACACCCCACCCTCCCCCGTTATCCACCGCAAATGAAATTTCATACGCTGAATCCCTTGCTGCTGCTACCTCCAGGGTTACTATATATATATATATATATATATATATATATATATATATATATATATATATATATATATATGAATAAACAAAGTAGATGAAATTATTTAGGAAATAATGAGGCTTATAACCGAAATAAACAAGGTACAAACACGTACACACACGCATATATATATATATATATATATATATATATATATATATATATATATATATATAATATATATATATGATAAATTTTGCACATTTAGACGTGTTTTTCATATTCAAATAAGCCATATATATTTTTGATACATTAATGTTTGGATTCTCTTAACGACCTCGGGATCAGATCCCCAGGCGAAATCACACAAAGACAAGAGCTTGTGATGTCTTTGTGTGATTTCGCCTGGGGCTCTGATCCCGAGGTCGTTAAGAGAATCCAGACATTAATGTATCAAAAATATACATGGCTTATTTGAATACATATATATGTATATATATATGCGTGTGTGTACGTGTTTGTATCTTGTTTATTTCGGTTATAAGCCTCATTATTCCCTAAATAATTTCATCTACTTTTGTTTATTCAGGCTTGGACTACATCTGCCTCTTTTATTACTCTATATGAATAAATACCTATGATTCTATTCTTATCCTCAGCCCTCCATAATATCTTAATTATAAATGTAGAATCGTCAGTTCCTCTGTTAATATCTTCCTGCTATAAATTCATAGCGAGGTTAATAACTTCATTAGGAATCCCTCTACCGTTTGTGTTAATTTGGTGTTCGTGCCAAGGCGCAGATTAACCGAGGCAGGGAGGCAGGTGTGCCAACGCCAGGAGCGGGATTGCAGACGTCATAATACAATATGCGTTGAATAATTGGTATTTCATTATGGGAAAGGGAAGCTGCGCTGCTTGACGTCAGTGGGAGGCTGTTTTAGATTTCAATGGATGTTTTGTTTATTGCTCTGTACTGAGGTTCTTTTTTTTTTTTTTTTTCGATCGGTGGGGTTTGTTATGTATGTGAATTTATGATGAAATTTAATCAATGATGGGGGATGTGTTTAAGATGAGAGAGAGAGAGAGAGAGAGAGAGAGAGAGAGAGAGAGAGAGAGAGAGAGCTCGAATTCATGTTGTAGATCTGAGATTAAAATCATGTTAAATCGGTGATTAAATTCATGTTAAATCGGAGATTCATTTCATGTTGTAAATCTGAGCTTAATTTCATATTATATCTAAGTATAGATTCATGTAAATCGAAACTTTAATTCGTGTTGTAAAATCTGAGTTTAGGTTCATGTTGCAAATCTTTGTCAACTTTGTTTACAGTAGTAGTCCGATTGATTTCCAAGAAAATTTGATAACCTAGATTATGTATGTTTTTAATTTGTTTCCACTCGAAAACGTTATGCTAATAATTGATTTTGGGTTTTATTTTTTTCCATTGAAAATAGCTTGCTGATAATTGATTTTGGATTTTATTTTTTTTCCTTTGAAAATATCTTGCTAATAATGGATTTCGGATTTTAATTTTTTCCATTGAAAATATCTTGCTAATAATTGACTTGTATTTTAACTCATCCATGGACTAATTGAAATATTGATGGAGCTTTTACACTCTGGGTATGCGAGTCACAACATATTGCTGGATCTTGTATACGCCGCATATGTCTGGAATCCTCCGTACTCTCCTTGCAAAGCGGAAGAAACCCGAGTACGTCTTACGTAAAGCCCAAGTCTGGACTTGCGCGCTGTAATATTACTCCCGAGTTGAGGGTCATCACTTTAAGAGCTGGGTTGCGCCAGAGGATTGTTTGGCCTTCTCTTGCTTCCTCGTGAAAAATGGACAATGAATCCTGTTAGCGACGAGACTTGTTTTAAGTTCAGGGTCAGGTTTGGAAAGGAACTGGATTGTGGCTGATCATGTTTATTAGGCAACTTAGTCTCTAGTTTTGGGTAGTGCCATAGTCTCTGTACCGTGGTCTTCTACTGTCTTGGGTTAGAGTTCTCTTTCCTCACTATGCTACTTTCCCTGTTAGAGCTCTTGGTCTTATAGCGCTCTGTTTTTCCAATTAGGTTTGTAGCTTAGTTAATAATAATAATAATAATAATAATAATAATAATAATAATAATAATAATAATAATAATAATAACTTATGTGCTGTCATTTTCACAATCAGGGTACGATTCTGTTTCAGTTTTTGTATTTTAATGATAAAAGATATTTTCCAGCCCTAAGTTAACATACGGTTCATTTTTATGGGATCTGATTATCAGAAAGTCTTGATTATGTTCCTGGGGATAAAAATTTCCCAATTTCTTGTTATGCTGATGATTAATTTACTACCGACTGCTGACCTTTTTTAGAATAGAAAAAAATGGTTAGTGTCATGGACTTACTAAAATTTCACACATTTATAGAGTGTAAGTTTATTGTATATTATTTGGCCTCGTTATTTTCGTAGTGTTTATTACTTTGTTCATAGCGCAGTATGACGTATGTTAAACCTCCATCATTTTCTTTAATTTCCGATGCGTACATTTAACTTATGCAAATGGTCTTTTAGTACGGAAGGCATTAAGGGAATTATTTACATAATCGCATCTTCTAAGGAGCGGTTTTAAGGTCAACTAACATCTGGTAAAACTGTTTGAATTTTAACACTTAGCTGAAGAAATAAAAGTTTGTATACAAAATACTCATAAAAATTGAAGAGGGAGTTGTATTCCAAAGTAAATATAAATGTGCCATTAAAAAACAAAGAAAAAAAAGGAAATTTTTTTTAATAAGGATGAGATAAATTATATTCAAGTTCACCTCACCCTAAAGCTCTATAAGGCAACACTTAGTTTGTCCGTCCTTGTTGTAGGACCATCACATTATGCGGAATAACATTGCTCTACGCACGACCGTCTACGCACGAGCGAGTTCTTGTTACGCAAATAGCGTATGGTCAACCACGAGAAGAAAACAAAAGCGGTTGAAGAGGGCGGGGGTCGGATTATTATATAACTTAGCTTACTTTGGTGGAGGGGGGGGGTTTGGATTTAGAGGTTTTTATAAAAGAAAAGACATTGATTCAGTACTGACATTTTCTTAATCATTTTAAGAGGATGTGGATATTAGGGAGTTTTGGGACACTCATTGTGTCCTGTATTAGATTTAACTTTGATTTTATCTATCTATCATCATATGTCAGGTTTCGTGATTTCTACATTTCTATCTATCTATCTGTCTATCTATCAGTGATTTTTAATATTTTTAACTCTTTTATTATATGCCTCTAACCGTCCAGTTATGACGATGTTGTAATTCTTAACTAGCCAGGTCTGTGTATTGATTGTTATACTTAAAAACACGACAAGGTGACCCTTGGAGTGCAAACCACTTCATCTTTTAGATCTGAAACAAGGCTTAGATTCGTGGATATTGCTGATACATTATTATTTCATTCATAATGTTGTTTCTGATGATGAGATGAGTAGCTATAGAAAACTATCTCTCTCTCTCTCTCTCTCTCTCTCTCTCTCTCTCTCTCTCTCTCTCTCTCTCTCTCTCTCCTCTCTCTCTCTCTCTCTCTCTCTCTCTATATATATATATATATATATATATATATATATATATATATATATATATATATATCAATCATAATGTTGATACTGATGGTGATACGAGTAGCTATTCTATAGAAACTGAAACTCACTCTCTCTCTCTCTCTCTCTCTCTCTCTCTCTCTCTCTCTCTCTCTCTCTCTCTCTCTCTCTCTCAAAATCCGTACTTGAAGCTGGTTAAAACAGGATAGACACGTCTGGAGAAAATTGACGATGCCATTAAAAAAATGAAATAATGCACATGGTCATTAAAAACAAGGATGCGAAAATTGAACTTCCTTTTAAGGAAGTCGTTGTCATAAAGAATAGAGTAAGGTGCCATTATCACTGGTAACTTATACTTCTTAAAGTGGTATACAATAATGTAAGGAACGTTTAGAAAATACCAGGATGTATTAAACGCGCAAAGGTCAAAATTTAAAGACTATTCTAACCTTATGCAACACATTATTGAGAGTCCCAAGGAAGGGCATAAATAAATGAGCAGCAAAAACAAGAGCAACAAAATCTATTCGATCAATCTGATATTAACTTGTCGATAGACATAATAAAGATTCTCCCAAATATAGATAACTTACACAACAGATATCCATTAACCTTATATAGTAACTAAAAGGTTTTGCACTTATAAAGAAATTAACTTATTTCGAAACAAAATACATGCAGTTCGGATTATTACCTGTACCAGTCAGGCCATGGATAAATTAGATAATGATTGCCACACAGTGTCACCTCTTATGGATTAGTTATAGTGATAAGTCTTTGATGTTTCTCTCAAAGTGGTTCAGGTCATTCAAGAACTAGTTAACGGCTAAATATTTTAGATACTTGATGCACACACACGCATGCGCACACAGATTCAACTCTTCCCACCCCTCCCCCTTTCCTAATTACAACACGCTGGATCGGCAATTTGTTGGAGTGTGTTGTTTCCGAGTGTAACTCTTAGTATCACCGTCTCATGAGGGTATGACTACTCTCTTTTCCCATCGAGCATGTCAAGAAAGAAATATATATGGTCAAACGCTCTTTGCTATATTGGGGAGATTAAATTCACATATCCTGGTTGTATCCCATATTTATTACAGAGTAAAAATGCAGCAATTGACGGAAAGGCGTCTATAATAGATACACCTAGTCAAGAGCAAAAAGGTTTTCATGTAATATGATCAATAAAACCTTAACCATGGTGCATGTTATCGATAATTAGATCCTAATTATATACTCCTAACGAAGGGTACGAACGTCTGAAGGAAAAAGGCCCCAAATCATTAAGTTTACCGTGGTTGCGTTTCCTTTCTCTCTCGCTCTCTCTCTCTCTCTCTCTCTCTCTCTCTCTCTATCTCTATCTTATAGTATCGAAGGTAATTGGTTGAAGTAAATAACTATCGGTTATGTAATGTTGTTAGTTCGTCTGTACGTTGTTGAAAAGGATCTGTTTATGTGTACACCTTAATAAATAGTTTCTTGAATATGGTTTTTCAAGAGAAACGCCTCTTTCAGTATCGCCAATTTGTGTGTTTGTGTTTTATATATATATATATATATATATACGGTATATACATACATACATACATACATACATATACATATATATATACACACACATATATATATATATACAGAGAGAGAGAGAGAGAGAGAGAGAGAGAGAGAGAGAGAAGCGTTTTTCCACATCCTCTCGAGTTTGTATTGTGAAAGCCTTGATGAAGGCGATGATGGTGGTCATTTCTTGAAATGGAAAACGAAGAGGAAAGAGAAAGAAGCAGAGGAAGATGAAGAAACCTTTTAGTGGAATGAGCTTGTTCGGAAGGACGCTGCAGGAGATAAATCCTACGAGGGAGATTCCTGGCAAGAGGTGGAGGAATTGGCTGCGATTGATGAGGAGTCGGGATGATGATGATTGTGAAGGATTACCATCGCTCGTTGTTGTTGTTGTTGTTGTTTTTTATAATAATGTTTTTTATTACTTGACTTTTTTAACTAATTGTGCACTTATTTTTATTACAGATTTAAATGTGATAATTTCTTTTAATGCCACTATAACTAGAGCATTAAACGTGGGTAATATTTTTTTCTTTTATATATATATATATATATATATATATATATGAACCAACAAGATTTTTAATTTTTGTTTGTTATTCGTTTGCAAACAAAAGTTGTGCGCGAGAGAGAGAGAGAGAGAGAGAGAGAGAGAGAGAGAGAGGGCTGGTAACGTTTTTACTTTATCTTTTGACCACAAAGCAGTGGCATACTCTTAATTAAAAGAGAGTGAGACTGTAAAAGTAAAAGGCTCTCAAGATGATTAAGCAGTGCTTACAGACGATGAAACTACGAGTGAATGTGTTTTAATGGACGTGGTTCTGTTTATATAAAAATAATTGTTATTGGAGAAAATGAATAGGTTTTGTGGTTGTTCCCTTTTTTGCGAAGTTCCAATTTATCTTTTATTTAGGAGTGCTATCGAATAATTTATTACATAATTTTCGTGGAGTTTAGTATAAAAGTTTGGAGAATATTACGCTCTCGTTTATGTTTTGAGTAAGATGCATTTCGTCTTTTGATAATATAGTTAGGAGCCTTATTTATTCCTGATTATATATATATATATACTGTGTGTGTATACATATATATGTATATATACATATATATATATATATATATGTGTGTGTGTGTGTGTGTATAATTTTTTTTTTCTCTTATCGTGTTGAGGGCTAAGGCTTCGTGCATACAGTTACTTTCCGATAAAAAAAGAAAAATGCACTTTGAATTTAGCCTAATGAAATATATGTTAGGGTTTATGTATAGCATATCTACATATTCATTACACGTAGTAGACTAAAGAGAGAGCATGCTAATATTTCGTGGCGTTTTAACCAAGTGGTTTTTTTTTTTTTAAATATATTTCTCCGAGGTCGTACTACTAAAGGAAGAAATGATTTCCAAGTTACAGAAACCAATCAGCGTAATGGTGATAGTAAATGCTGCTTATCTGCATAGAGGCAATAAAATAAAAAATGAACAGCTGGGCATTTGCGCAGTTAGAATGTCAGTATAATAATTCAGATAATTGTTAAGATAATTTGCCTGAATTAATTTTCATGTTTCCCCACCCTGTAATTAGTAAATCAGGGTCGAGCGTGATATCTTTTGAGTGAATTTTAATTTGTTGGTTAATCAGTGTTTGAGCTTACCTTGTTTTCTACAAGGTGGCCGATGTGGTAACGTCCCTGACCGGTGAACGCCAGACTGGGGCTCAAAATCGCCAGTTCCTTTGGTCGCTGCAACCTCACCATCTTTGTGAGCTTAAATTGGGTGGATTTGGGAGAGCCTATGGGTCTACCTGCCGAGTCATCAGCAGTCATTGCCTGGTCCTCCTAGGTCCTAGCAAGTTTGGAGAGGGGGCTTGGGCGCTGATCACATGTATATATGGTCAATCTCTAGGGCATTGTCCTGCTTAATAGGGCAATGTTACTGTCCATTTCCTCTGGCATTCACGAGGAGCCTTTAAACCTTTAATCAAAAGATGAAAAAAAGTTAAAATCTGAAATGGCTGGAGATAAATCGTAGTTCCGTTTGTGATTAAGATCTTTTGTTTTGACTGTCAATACTGATCAAGGACATGTGAAGACTGAGGCACGATATGCAGACTTAGTTATTCTCTCTCTCTCTCTCTCTCTCTCTCTCTCTCTCTCTCTCTCTCTTTTGACATTTTGTAAAGTACGTCTCACATTTTCCCACTCGTGTGATATTTAAGGGTAGGAAATTTCTCCATTTAACTCAATAATTAAGATGAATTTTTTAAACGTTATTGTTATTTCTGAAATGATTAAGATTATCAAAATAATTATTATTATAACTATAAAAAAATATTTTTATTATTGGAATTACCAAAGTTGTTTTTATTATTGAAAGGATTATAATCTAAATCCTTAAAATCACGTAAGTTTCTCTTTCTTCTATAAATGGGGACAGTATATATATATATATATATATGTATATATATGTGTATATATATATATATATATATATATTGTGGTATATAAACTCCCCAGACGCAGAGGAACTGTGACCTTGTTTTCATGTATAAAAAAAACGACGACGTAGTTCCCACCGCCAGACTTAGATGCACATGTTGACTAAATGATCTATTGGTGTTCAGGTGTAATCGGCACGCACGTGTTACAGGTGTTTTCGATCTGTACAGGTGCATGTTTATCTAACTTGCTGTAACGGTTCATCCAAATATTATTTATTTTTTCCCTCTGCAATACAAATAATTTTTATTTATGTACTGTAACTGGAAAATATTATTTATACATTGGTCACGTTTGTCTGTCAGTGTCAGAGACTGAGTGGGTGTATTATGGTTATTGACCTCTCCAGTTTAAAGGTCTCTCATGAATGGCAGAGGCAAGGGACAGAGACCAAACATATTTACATATGATAACGCCTAAGCCCCTATCAATCAAACTAGGACCAGGGAAATCCAGGCACTGGCTGCTGATGTTTCAGTAGGACCTACAGGTTCCCCCAAACCTCCCATCATTAGCTCACAAGGATGATGAGGTTGCATACATTACAATTATCAAGATTGAGCGGTGTCTCGAACCCCCGTCTTTTAGATTGCTAGGCAGGAACGTTTCCGAGAGGAGATCACAAATATTAAAAAAAATCCCTCTATATTTCCAAATAGTGTGTGAAATATAAGCGATGTATTTTACATTTTTAATAAAGGTTTTTTTTATTCAGGAGAAAAATTGTATATGGTATACTTCACAAGATACTAATTATTGCCATGAATTCTCCTTATTTTAGTTTCTCTCTCTCTCTCTCTCTCTCTCTCTCTCTCTCCTCATGTTCTGAATATTTAAAGAACGATGTAGAAACCTGATAGTCATTTCCCGTGGAATTACCTTTAATTTTTTCAGTGTTAGGTTAGTCATATCCTGCGAGTAATTTATGAGTGTATATAAATACTGCGGGTGATATGCAAATGTATATGAATACTTCTAGTTATATATAAACGTAGAAGAGAGACTTTAGATATGGTTAGCAGCTCTTCCAGGAGAAAGACACTCCAAAATCAAACCATTGTTCTCTAGTCTTGGGTAGTGTCCATAGCCTCTGTAGGTCTTTCCACTGTCTTGGGTTAGAGATCTCTTGCTTGAGGGTACACTTGGGCCCACTATTCTATCTAGTTTCTCTTCCTCTTGTTTTGTTAAAGTTTTTATAGTTTATACAGGAAATATTCATTTTAAATGTTGTTACTGTTCTTAAGATATTTTATTTTTTCTTATTTCCTTTCCTCACTGGGCTATTTTCTCTTTTTAGGACCCCTGGGCTTATAGCATCCTGCTTTTCCAACTAGGGTTGTAGCTTAGCAAGTAGTAATAATAATAATAATAATAATATTGATTCGGTGGATGCTATATTAATGTATGTGAATTCTACTGTTGGTATAGGAATCAATATCACCACTAGTGATGAAAGAATACATATGAATACTCCAGTGATAAATGAATAAATATGAATAATGGTGGTGATATCAAAATACATATAAATACTGCTTTTGATATAATACATATGAATACTTTTAGCGGTAAATGAATGAACACGGATACTCCTGGTGATATGTAAAGGCTTATGTATATTTTACTGCTGGTGATATATGAGTCGAATCATTACTTCTAGTGATATAATGAGGGATGTGAATACTGCTGGTTACATATGGATGCATATGATTACTTTTGATATATGAATGCATATGAATACTGTTAGTTAAGGATACATTAATGCCCAGTATTTCTTCTGGTGATGTACAGTTTGTATTCAAAGGGAGGGGGAATACCTTGAAGTGGTGAAAGGGTTTGTGTGTCGCCATGATCAGTAAAGCTATACTGCTCAGGGCCATCCATACTAGGTTGGTTTGCTGTGTGCGATCAGACAAGTGTTCCACCATCTCCAAACCGCAGTTGACCAGCATGATGATGAAAACTGGCATAACCCCAGACATGAATAAGAATATATTTAAAGGTTTAAAGGCCGTTCGTGAATGGCAGAGGCAAGGGACAGGGGCATTGCCCTATCAAGCAGGACAGTGCCTTAGAGACTGACCATATAACATATGACCAGCGCCCAAGCCCCTTCTCCACCCAATCTATGACCAAGGAGGACCAGGCAATGGCTGCTGATGCCTCAGCATATAGACCTATAGGCGCTCCCAAAACCCCATTCCTCAGCTCACAAGGATAGTGAGGTTGCAGCGACCAAAGGAACTAACGAGTTTGGAGCGGGACTCGATTCCAGTCTGGCAATCACCAGGCAAGGACGCTACCCCCCCCCCCCCCCCACCCCGCCACCACAACCCTTGTCTTGTAGTGAACTAGAAACGACTGCATTAGTTGTTGTTATTGTTAGATACAATTGATGTACTTATGAATGAATATGCTTTGTGAGTACCTTTTCATACCCAGTGTATTTATGGCACCGAGTGACAACAGTATCCCACTACGACGTAGAGAGTTATTCATGAATTGTTGTGACTGTAATGATTTTCTTGTAATACATACGTAGCTTATGATGCCGTGACTCATGGTACAGAGAATCAAAACATTATAGAGAAGTTTACAGGCAGTGTCAGAGAGAGAGAGAGAGAGAGAGAGAGAGAGAGTGAGAGTTGTTATAGTTTCTTAGGCATTAAGCAAATAAATATACCAAAGTATACAGAACTAATAGATAGATTCAGGATGTATTAAGTATGTTTTTCTACGAGAGAGAGAGAGAGAGAGAGAGAGAGAGAGAGAGAGAGAGAGAGAGAGCTTATAGTTATTTTTATAGAAATTAATGAACTAAATAGACCAAAGTGAACGGAATAGATGGATAGATTGAGAGAGAGAGAGAGAGAGAGAGAGAGAGAGAGAGAGTTATAGTTTCTTTAGGCATTAAGCAAATAAATATACCAAAGTATACAGAACTAATAGATAGATTCAGGATGTATTAAGTATGTTTTTTCTACGAGAGAGAGAGGAGAGAGAGAGAGAGAGAGAGAGAGAGAGAGTGTTTCTTGGGCATTACGCAAATAAATATACCATAGTAAACAGAACAGATGGATAGATTCAGGATGTATTAGATATAATGTTTTTTTAAGAGAGAGAGAGAGAGAGAGAGGAGAGAGAGATTTTATAGTTATTTTCTAGAAATTAATCAACTAATTAGACCAATGTGAACGGAATAGATGGATAGATTGAGAGAGAGAGAGAGAGAGAGAGAGAGAGAGAGAGAGAGAGAGCTTATAGTTATTTTTATAGAAATTAATGAACTAAATAGACCAAAGTGAACGGAATAGATGGATAGATTGAGAAGAGAGAGAGAGAGAGAGAGAGAGAGAGAGAGTGAGTTATAGTTTCTTTAGGCATTAAGCAAATAAATATACCAAAGTATACAGAACTAATAGATAGATTCAGGATGTATTAAGTATGTTTTTTCTACGAGAGAGAGAGAGAGAGAGAGAGAGAGAGAGAGAGCTTATAGTTATTTTTATAGAAATTAATGAACTAAATAGACCAAAGTGAACGGAATAGATGGATAGATTGAGAGAGAGAGAGAGAGAGAGAGAGAGAGAGAGAGAGAGAGAGAGTTTCCTTGGGCATTACTCAAATAAATATACCATAGTAAACAGAACAGATGGATAGATTCAGGATGTATTAGATATAATGTTTTTTTTTTTTTTTTTTGAGAGAGAGAGAGAGAGAGAGAGAGAGAGAGATTTTATAGTTATTTTCTAGAAATTAATCAACTAATTAGACAAATGTGAACGGAATAGATGGATAGATTGAGAGAGAGAGAGAGAGAGAGAGAGAGAGAGAGAGAGAACACGAACGTGTTGTTAGGCGGAATACTCCTGTAAAGCCTCCGTCAGTGTGGCAGTGAGTACATCCTGTGCTCTACTTGCAACCTGAGAACGCCCCTGCTGCTGCTTCTATTTGCATGCTGATGGAAATACATCACCACCTTTTAGTCGGGGTCTCACAAGGTCATAGAGTGATTTTCTTTATGTGGTAGTTCCTGTGATGATATACAGTAGTTCTGGGGCTCACTTGGAGCTCAACAACGTTAGCGTTTGTTGTCATTGGTTGTTTGAGGTGTGTATTTCTGTGTGTGTATATCTATTAGAAATGTTTCATTTTTTCTATTTCTTAGAAAGTATTTAATCATAATATACCGTTTTGTTTTTTCTGTTTTTTTATGTTAACAGTCGATATATATATATATATATATAAATATATATATATATATATATATTGTATATATATATATATATATATTGTATATGTATTTATATGTATATATATGAATATATATATATATATATATGTGTGTGTGTGTGTGTGTGTAGAAATCACGAAAGCTGACACGTGATGAATATAAAATGTATTTTTCCTTTCGTGGCTATAATACATATATATATATATATATATATATATAATTGCAGATCGGGGGTTCGTAGAATTTTCGTGTCCTACTGTAAATGATAAATGATTGAATCTCATGTGGTTTGATGGCGACTGGCACATACTCTCCTGCCCGGCTTATATTGTTATTCCAGGCATCATAATACTGCAGCATTTTCAGCCTTGCCTGTTAGCTAACATCACGTGAAGAATTGCGTAGAGGATTTCAAGGCCACG
>NC_090750.1:79485769-79491480 GCF_036898095.1 Palaemon carinicauda
TACATAAATGTTTGTCACGTGCGTCATGGCCATTGTGAATACGATAGCTTTTCGTTATCGAAAAGGCTTGAAGGAAATGATAATAATAATAATAATAATAGTAATAATAATAATAATAATAATAATAATAATGATGATCTACATTAATGTTTGCCTCGTGTGTCAAGGCCATTTTCAATGAGATTGCTTTTCGGTTTCGAAAAAAAGCTTTAAGGAAACAAATAACCTTCTTCTTAATAGGTAAACGAATGCCTTACCTCGAGGCTTGGTTAACTTCGTATGCCCCCTCAGGACCAGAGGCGCTAATCGGATCTTTATACAGATTTATAGGGTTGGGAATTCGTCTGGAAACTCGACTTCGCTATTTACTCTAGCTGGAGGTATATGAGGATGAAAGGCTTTGCTTGTTTTCAAGTTTGCCATTACTGGGGAGAGAGAGAGAGAGAGAGAGAGAGAGAGAGAGAGAGAGACTCTAGTAAAATCTTCATTATGTATTAAAATGGAAACTAAAGAAATGGTGTTAGAGAGAGAGAGAGAGAGAGAGAGAGAGATAGCGCTCTAGTAAATTCTTCTCGTATTAAAAAACTAAAGAAATGGTGAGAGAGAGAGAGAGAGAGAGAGAGAGAGAGAGAGAGTAAAATCTTCATCTTGTATTAAAAAAGAAACGAGAGAGAGAGAGAGAGAGAGAGAGAGTAAAATCTTCATCTTGTATTAAAAAAGAAACGAGAGAGAGAGAGAGAGAGAGAGAGAGAGAGAGAGAAAGCTCCAGTAAACTTCATCATGTAATAAAATATAAACTAAAAAAATAGTTTTTGAGAGAGAGAGAGAGAGAGAGAGAGAGAGAGAGAGAAATTTTTTTTTTTATTCAGTTTGAATTCTGATTGTCATAATTATTTAATTAGAATTGTAGACGGCCCCGAATGATTCTGCATTTATTATTTTAGATCGTGTATTTTTATATGAACTTCTCTGTACTGTATACATATAAATGACATGACTGAAAAGTTAATTTCCTTTATTCATTTCGAATGTAATATGCTTGGTGAATTTTGAATACAAATTGTGTTTTGAATTAGAATTATAGCTTGAAACGAATGATTGTTCCATATTTGTTGTGTTTCTTCTTATTATATTTTCAATTCTATTATTCATTGGAATATCAATTCTTTTTATATTGAATGAATTATTGGTTCCTTTCTATCATGGATGCAAAGTTATTTCCTTTCCTCACTGGGCTATTTTTCCCTGCTGGAGCCTTTCGGCTTATAGTATCCTGCTTTTCCAAATAGTGTTGTAGCTTAGATAATAATAATAATAATAATAATAACAACAACAATGATAATAATTAAGTGGTATTGTGTTTTAACGTGGCATATCTCTCTCTCTCTCTCTCTCTCTCTCTCTCTCTCTCTCTCTCTAAAGTAGGTGAAAGTGTCGTCATGACTGTTCTTAAGGGTTAACGTGACTCTGGGTATGTCTCTTATGATTGATATTTTTGCACAAATGAAATTTCATACTTTCTCCATGAATGTTTATACGACGTGACTACTTCACAAAGAGGAAATGTACTGCTCCCTCTTTTTTTGTTACTCTGAAACAGCGCTTAACATCTCGTTATTAATTTTGATGATTTTCAACGTTCGGTTTTTTTTCGACGTTATTAATATTTTATGTTTTTCGAAGTAATTAATTTTATATGTTTTTCGACGGTATTAATTTTATACGTTTTTCGACGTTATTGGTTTTTAATGTTCTTTTTTTTTCGACGTTATTAATTTTTGTTTTTCAACGTTATCGATTTTTAATGTTTATGGACGAAGAAATTAAGGTAGATAATTCATCTTTTATAATTCCTGTCAATAATATATATAATTATTGTGATTTCCACTGCTAAGGAGAAAGTAGGCTGAGAACTATTGGTCCATGTAAGAAATTTGTCGTCTTGTCATTATTTGGAATCATTGTGAAAATCAGAAGTCATGAAAAGCTTTGACTTATACGTAACGACTTTAGACAGCATTTGATTCTTACGCCTTTGTGTTAAAAGCTTCCGTATGTGTACATGTTTAGAAGAAAAAAAAATTATATACATGTGTGCATGCATTCTCAGCTTAATCATTGAAAGTGTAAACATTACCTATAAGTACTAGTAAAATACTTTATGCATACCAAACATTTTTATCATGTGTACATTTATATTGTGATTATGTATTCACGCGTCTATAATGTTGAAGAATTTTGCACTCACATACAAACTCATGTGTAAACGTGTAGACGAATGAACATCCAAACATCAGTAACGACCGAAATGCTGTTTGCATAATGTTGTCTCCCGACCAAGCAATATCATCTGCAATATTGCTGACCACTCAAGACGAAACAGCTTGACAACTGATGACGTCCGATGTCTTTGTTTCTAAGGTTGGGCTCTGTCACTGTAGGAGTCAGCATATTTTGCTTCTAGTTATGCTTTGAGATGGAAGAAATGTTATCTGTTTATTGATTTGTCTGTTTGTTTATTCAGTATCACTTTTGACTATCTTGTTCTTGCAATTAGATCTTTCATGAGGATCGTTAATCATTGAACTAGCAAGTGTCGTTAATCATTGAACTAACAATTGTTGTTAATCATTGAACTAACAATTGTTGTTAATCATTTGAACTAGCAATATCGTTAATCATTGAACTAGCAATATCGTTAATCATTGAACTAACAATTTTCGTTAATCATTTGGACTAGCAAGTATTGTTAATCATTGAACTAGCAAGTATCATCAATCATTGAACTAACAATATCGTTAATCATTGAACTAGCAATTGTCGTTAATCATTGAACTAACAATTGTTGTTAATCATTTGAACTAGCAATATCGTTAATCATTGAACTAACAATTTTCGTTAATCATTTGGACTAGCAAGTATTGTTAATCATTGTACTGGGAAGTATCGTTAATCATTAAACTAGCAAGTGTCGTTAATCATTGAACTAACAATTGTTGTTAATCATTTGAACTAGCAATATCGTTAATCATTGAACTAACAATTTTCGTTAATCATTTGGACTAGCAAGTATTGTTAATCATTGAACTGGAAAGTATCGTTAATCATTGAACTAGCAATATCGTTAATCATTGAACTAGCAAATGTCGTTAATCATTAAACTAGCAAGTATCTTTAATCTTTGAACTAGCAAATATCGTTAATCATTGAACTAGCAATTGTCGTTAATCATTGAACCAGCAAGTATCATTAATCATCCCTCGTCATTACTGTGATCTCCTTTCGTATGCATTATGGAGTGCCATTTTCCCTTTGTCTCATGATGTTCACAAAATACTGAATAAATCTTTCGTTAGTCCCTTCCGGTATGGGAGATACACATTTCCCGGAAGGAGAGAGAGAGAGAGAGAGAGAGAGAGAGAGAGTTCTAGTAAGTAAAATCTTAATTTTGTATTAAAAAAGAAAATAAAGAAATTGCGTTTGAGAGAGAGAGAGAGAGAGAGAGAGAGAGAGAGAGAGAAAGAGTTCTAGTAGAATCTTAATTTTGTATTAAACAAGAAAATAAAGAAATTGCGTTTGAGAGAGAGAGAGAGAGAGAGAGAGAGAGAGAGATCTGTATTTTACATCCCATATCACCTAAGGCTAATTTAAGGTGGTAAAAACTGCTTTGTTTATTAAAGGGAAGATAATCCATCTGATTCACTATTACAAATATTTCGAGAATAATGGCCTTAATTTATCAAGTGGATATTTAACACACATCTGATGAAATAGTTGGAATGTAAAAGTGGTGTTTGTCAATTGCCTTTACAGGCAAAGTTCCCTTCCGTTGTATATTTAACGTTATGTTCATGTTAATTTGCATTTCATGTCAGTGAGCAGGTACAATTTTTACTATATTTTTATGTTTTGTTCTGTTTTTTAGAGGAAAATGCCCAGGGCCTCTTATAAAAGTGTTATTAAAAGCTAGTATACTCAACAGTATTTGTAAGAAATTACATTTTATTTTACCGCACAGCGACTGGATGATAATTACCGTAATTTACATTTGATTACGATAAACATTCAAGACCGAGAAACCTACCAAAGAACAGCAACCTTTTGCCTCTCGTATATCACAGCCTCTTGCGTGCGTAGGCAGGACCCTCTGCAATCTGGTAATTTGCTAACCGGCTCTACTGGAGTGGTCCTAAATCGCGTTTGGGAACTAGATCCCTCCCCATCTGCCTATATCACCGCCGGGTAGGAATGGGATTTCCCTTTAATTGCTTCGAAAAGGTCTTTTAAGCGTGTTTGGCTCAAGCACGAGCCTGGGAGTGTAGTGTCCCGATATTCCACTTAATATCGTATCTGCGCTGAAATACCAAAGGGTCAGGAATACCTCTCTACGACGAAGGGATGGCCGAGGAAGCTGATGATGGGCATTTTGTGCTTTAAATCGATGGGACCCGCGACAGGGAAATGATGGGAATCAATAACTGCAGGTGTTCTTCTCTTGGGTGAAGGTTCTCTCTCGTCATAAAGGACAGGGAATGGTTGTCTGTTAAAGGGAAAGAAAAAGTCCCCTTTGACATAAGTGTCTTTGTATAGTTTATTTAATTTGCTTTTTATAGTTTATTTAAGTCGCTTTTTATAGATTATTTATTTGTATCTTAATGTTGTTAATGTTCTTAAAATATGTTTTGAATTGTTCATTACTTCTCTTGTAGTTTGTTTATTTCCTTACTTCGTGCATCGTTGGGCTATTTATCCCTGTTGGAGACTTTGGGCTTATAGCATCCTGCTTTTCCAACCAGGGTTGTAGCTTAGCTAGTGATAAATTGTTACTTGCTAGTAATAATAGTATTATTACTAATTATAATAATAATAATAATATAATGTGTAAAAAGGGCTATATCCTTAAAGCAACTTATCACTCATGAGCGGTTTCTGTGTTGTCTAGAGGCTATTTGTATGCCTGTCATTTAATGATGAATTAGTATTTATACTTCAAAGAAAGCCGGCGAAGGTAATTTAATATTCTAGATTAAAACATCGTAATTTTTAGTTCCTTCTTAATGTTTGTAATATTCGGTAAACTTGACTTGATAAATATCTTAGCGATGCAGATTTGTCATTTATTTTCTTGATCCCCTTTCCGGTTTTCATTAAAGAACTGAAATCCTTTCTCTCTCTCTCTCTCTCTCCGGTTAAAGGGTAGAGAGAGAGAGAGAGAGAGAGAGAGAGAGAGAGAGAATTGTTGCTTTGTGGCAAATGGGAATTGAAATATAATTATTTCTCTTAGACTTCGGTTTAGTAATTGTGCATTTTAAACGAAATTGTTTTTGTATTACCGGCATAAGTTGCATACTCTCTCTCTCTCTCTCTCTCTCTCTCTCTCTCTCTCTTATTCTACGAGTTCCAAACGAGTTTATGATGGGCAGTTTGAGTTAATAATTCTAAAATTTTTCAGTATCTCAGAGATTTGTATGTGTGCTGCAAAATGTCTCGTAATAAGAACGTGTTTTTATCAACCGGAAGGTGTACAAAGACTCCCATATGATCAAGTGCTTTTAATTTAAATATGTGACTTGGTGTATGTCTATATATATATATATATATATATAGATATAGAAAGATAGATAGGTAGATTGATTGATATATATATATATATATATATATGTACTCATGCATATATACTTGTCAAATATCCATGTGATCGTTTTTGCATT